>NW_022589715.1:19530946-19954515 GCF_004348235.1 Phoca vitulina | reverse complement strand
AGGAGGGCACGTTCTGCATGGAGCACTGGGTGTTATGCACAAACAATGAATCATGGAACACTATATCTAAAACTAATGATGTAATGTATGGGGATTAACATAACAATAAAAAAATTTAAAAAAAAAAAAAAAGAGTGAGTTGTTGGAAGAGCATGATCCAGGTAGTTGTGGTAAGTTACATCTATTGTGAGAAGACTAATATCCAAGCCTAGGACGTCTGTTCCTTGGGGAAGGAGAAGGAGAAGTAGCAAAAGGAGAAGGAGGAGCTGGAGATAGGGATGGGGGAGGAGGGACAGGGGAGGGAAAGGAAGGTGAAAGAGGAAATATTAAAGCTGTGTCTTATGATAGGATATCAGAGCTAAAGTCACTGCTAAAACCCAGGAGATAATATGAGGGGCTCCCATCTGAGAAGAGTAGCTACATTAAATTTTGTCAATCTGAAAGACTGGGATTTATCTTTATGTAGACTTCTGACTTAATTGGTTGGGAATTGTAGATGGAAGGACAAACACACTTTATTAACAGAAATGAGTCAAGACCCCTACTATTCTGTTTGGAATATGCAATATCCCCAGTGGGGATTTCCATGGGCACAGTACTCTAAGCCCTAATAATAATCCATGGTTTGGATCACAGGCCCAGAGCACTAGGTAAAAGTAGCAGTAAAACTGGTGGACAGAACGTGAGTGCAGAGGGAGAGAAGAAAAAAGAAAATATTACCATCATCACTGTCAACAAATAACAAAGAGAATGACATACAAAACTTCCAAAAAGCACAAGATATTCTAATGTTAAAAAACTCAACCAACAAAATAAACAATAAAATCAAGAGTTTTGTTTCATGGAGGTGCCTGGGTGGCTCAGTCAGTTAAGCCTCTGCCTTTGGCTCAGTTCATGATCCTTTGGTCCTGGGATCAAGCCCCGAATCAGGGCTCCCTGCTCAGTGGGGAGTCTGCCTCTTCTCCACCTGCCCCTCCCCCAGCTCATACTCTCTCTCTCTCAAATAAATAAATAAAATCTTAAATAAAAGAGTTTGTTTCATATGAAATATATTTTATAAAATAGAAGATTTGAAATATTCTCAGGAGCATACAAATAAGAGGCATAATTTTACTTAAATTAATAAATTGGAGCACAGAAAATATGAAGTTTGGAAAACTATAAAACAAAAGTAGGAAATACTGATATGAAAAATACTGTGATTAGAATTTAAAATGCTATCAAATGCTACAAACAAAATGATCTCTAGGCAGGACAAGTTTAACAACAGAATTAGTGGACTGGAAAACCATACTGAGACATTCACGCAAAACACAGTTTCGATATGAGGTTAAAGAATTAAAGATATTAATAAAGATGGAAGGCAGATGAATAAGTTATAATTCTGTCTAATAGGAAGGTGAAGAGCTTGGAAGGAATGAGAAGTAGCATTTGAGGAGAAATTCTTGAAGATGTTCCTTAAACTCAGAGATTTACACACAGATGCTCAGTTGAAAGATGTGTTTCATCAAGAAGAAAACTGAATCCAGAAAGCGGTATGGGGGAGAAGCTATTTAACTCAGAAATTAAAAAATAAAAGTTTTTAAATGAAAATATACACTAAAATACATACAACAAAACATTTTGTGCATAAAATACAATAATAAATCTCTGAAAACTTTTACATAGATGTGGAAATATGTTAAGTTGCTAATCATTGTCAGAAAGAGAAAAAATAATTTAATAACTGTAGCATATGTTATAAAAGGACTATAATTATATCCAGCCCCTAAAATCTACAGATAAACACCAAAGGAATCGAAATGTAATCTAAATTTTCTAACCAGAGTGGAAAAGTGATTTTGGAAATTTGACTTATTCAAACAAAAGTCACAGAAATGGAAAAAACAAGAAAACTGAAGAGTAAACAAAATGCAAATCAAGATGGCATAAAGTAATGCAAATATTGATATCAGTAATTATAATACATGCATGTGAATAAAACTTAACATTTAAAAATAGAATTAATATATTAGCTAAGAAAAATACCCAGTTATTTGTTTCTTATATCAAAAGACATACACCTAGAAGCACATAAAAAAAGGACAAATAATCCTAAGAAGCTATAAAAATCATGAACCTACATGGACTTACTAACAATTCCTTCATTTATTCACCTGTTATGTGTTGCTTATTGTCCCAGAAGTGAGAGATACCCATGAGACAAAATCTCTGATCTCAAAGACCTTATATTTTAGCAGTGGAAAACTATACATTCCCTCTCTCTCTCTCTCTCTCTCTCTCTTTCTCTCACACACACATACTGGTGCTGTGAAGAAAAATAAAGCAGGAGAAGGGGGATGGAGAGAAGGCAATGAGGCAATGAGGAAGCTTGCCATATGGACAGCTAGGAAAAATTATAGGGAGCGAGTACAGCAAATATAAATGTCTAGAAAATTTCCAATTTTGAATTCATTTGATTTCAACCCTTTTATACATTTTAACTCAACATTTTCCTTACTAAATCTGATTCTGGGTTCACTTACACGTCTTGATTTGACTTTAGTCCTACAGAACAAAGAACATATCTAAATGACAAAATTATCCTTAGTATTTGAAGCAAATGACAGATTACATTCTAATTCAGACCTCCTTGTGAAAATCAGCTTCACATTAAATATATATTGGTACTATCTCAAATATGTTGTTTGAAAACCAACACGTATAAAATGCAATTATATGCATATATATGTCTGTATGCTTAACAAGAGCTCCATGAAGTTTTAAGAATATCTAAAATAAAAGTTGCTTGCTGACCACCTTTTCTCTTCTATTGCAAGATATTTGCTGACATCTATGAGTAGATTTTAAAATGTTCATAACTCTGCCTTATTAATTTCACCTTCATGAAATTATAGTTAATAAGAGTGGAATTCTGGGGCGCCTGGGTGGCTCAGTCATTAAGCATCTGCCTTCGGCTCAGGTCATGATCCCGGGGTCCTGGGATCGAGCCCCGCATCGGGCTCTCTGCTCAGCGGGAAGCCTGCTTCTCCCTCTCCCTCTCCCACTCCCCCTGCCTTGTGTTCCTTCTCTCGCTGTGTCTCTCTGTCAAATAAATAAAAAAAAAAATCTTAAAAAAAAAAAAAAAGAGTGGAATTCTGTAGACATTACATATCTTATATGTATTTATATTATTCAAATAAGTATGTATTTCTATTTTGGGGAAAGGGGTAAAAGCAGTTAACAAAATTAAAGTACCATGGAAAAAGTATTGGTTGAATATTAAATGAAAAAGAAAGGCCAGCAACTATATTTTATACTTACTATAAGCTAAACTCTAAAAATATGCATAGAAAAACTATAGGAAAGTTATACAGTAAAATGGTAAGAAGTTTTAACATTAATCCAGGCATTAGAGGTGACTTTTTTTAGACTTGAGAAATTCATGGTGCATGTAAACAATTAATTAAAATTAATTGACACTGGATGAATGTTGATGATTATTGACAAATATATATACACTTGTATAACAAAACTCCAAAGATCACCCTTTACATGCCTTCATATAGAATCACCACCCTCCCCAAAGTGAAGTAAACATTTGATTGATAGTCCTATAGATATTCCAAAAGACATGAAATTACTGGGTCATATGCTGGCCACGTGTTGAACTTTTATGAAACTGCACATGAATTTTGCACGAGTAATGTATCAGAGTACCAGCTGTCAGATATCTTTAACATTTGGTTTACTCCTTTAAATTTTAATCATTCTAGTAGGTTTCTAGTAATATTTCATTTTGGTTTAATTGCAATTCACTAATGACTAGTGATGTTGGGCATCTTTTTACATCCTTATGGGTCAATCATATGTCTTTTTGGTGAAATGTCTCCAAACTTTTTGTCCACTGAAAAAAATGGATGTAGGAGTTATTTTATTTATTCTAGAATAAGGCCTTTGTCAGATACATGTATTATTAATATTTTCTCCAAATGTGAGGCTGGCCTATCATTTTGATAAGCAAAGACTTTTAATTTTTATGATCTCAATCAGTTTTCCTTTCTTTTATGCTTAGTGTTTGTGAGTTCTGTCTAAAAAAATGTTTTCTTGCTCCAGGTTATCAATACTTTCTATGTTTCTTTCTAGATACTTTATAGCTTTCATTTTCACATTTAGATCTACAATCCATCTTGTCAAGTTGCAAGTTGTGAGTATAGCTCAAGGGTTTTTTTTTCCTTTTTTTCTTATATGGATTTATCTTGTTTTACCAATCTTTATGAACATCTATCCTCTTTGCTTTCATTTGCACCATTGTCAAAAATCATTTTACTGGGGTACCTGGGCAGTTGTTTAAGCATCTGCCTTCGGCTCAGGTCATGATCTCAGGGTCCTGCAGTCAAACCCCATATGGGGTTCCCTGCTCAGTGGGGAGTCTGCTTCTCCCTCTCCCTCTGCTCCTCCCCCATTCTCACATGCTCTCTCTCAAATAAATAAATAAATAAAATTTTACTGAATATACATGTACTTAATTCTGCCCTCTCTTCCAACAACTACTGTCTAATCTTACACAAATGCATTATTTTAATTATTGTAGTTGTATAGTAAGACTTAAAATATGGTTTTGTGAGCCTCTTGTTTATTTTTCTTTATCAAGATTATTTTGACAAATCCACGGATTTTGTAACACTATATGAGTCTCATTCTTAATTTATGAATTTCTTTAAAAAAACCATCTGGGATTTTAACTTGAATTGCATTGGTTCTATAGATCAATTTGTGAAAAAAATAGATTCAATACTGAATATAACAACTATAATCATTGTTTACCTATTCAGATCATTGTTAATTTTTGTCACTAATATTTTGTGGTTAGCAGTAAACAGATTTTGCGTATCTTTTATTATATTTCTCATTATGTTATATGTTTTCTTACTATTATAGTCAGAAGTTTTTTTTTCAGTATATACTTTTTCTTTATAAATAGAAATGCATTTGATTTTCACATGGTAACATTTTTTTGTGTACCATTACTAATTTTACTTCTTAAGATCTAATAGGTTTGAGGTAGATTTCTTTGTATTTTTACTTAACAATTATGTCTTCTATTAATAAAAAACAATGTACTTTTCTCTTTCTGTTATTTATGCTATTCATTTTTCTTGCTTTATTGAACTGATTGGGACCACTAGTTGATATTGAAAAGAAGTTGTAGGAGAATATATCTTTGACATTTACCTAACCTTAGGAGGAAATCAATTCATATTTTACCAAACCTGATAACTAAAGTTTTCTCTAGATACTCTTTCTTGGTTTAAGAAGTTCCCCTTTGTTCCTAATTTGTTAAAAAGTTTTATCATGAACATATATTTGTCAAATAATTTTTCTGCATCATTGAGATAAAAAGATTTTCTTCAGTATGTTCTATTAATGTGAAGAAATACATGGTTTGATTTTGAAATATTGAATCACTTTTGCATTTCTGCAAACATAAATCCATTTTGATCATAAAGTATTTTTCTTTTTTTAGTATTTCAGGAATTAATTTAATAATTTTCTTAAGGATTCTGGCACCTATGTTTGTGATGTTCCTTGGTAAATCTTGATTTTTTTATAATGTCCTTAACAGTATATGATGTTAGGGTTACATAGGTCATGAAACATGTTGGGGTGTTTTTTCACCTACCATTTTTATGACATAGTTATGAACAACTGACTTCATTTTTTATTAAATGTTTGGTAACATTTACCATAGAAGCTTTGGGGACAGAATGTTTATCTTTTTTACAAAATTTACTATGAATTTATTTAACACATAGAGGGCTTGTGAGGTTGTCTACTTCGTCCTATATCAGTTGTGTAAGTTAAACTTTTTAAAGTATGCGTCCCTTTCATTTGTTGTTATTTTTTTCAGCATAAAGTTGTTCATATTATTCTCTTAATATCTTTTAAAGTCTGTGGAAAGGTGGTGATATCCCTCTATAAATCCCAATATTCATGTTTTTCTTCTTTTTTAATGCTGTATTTATTTGAGAGAGAGAGAGAGAGTGTGTCGGGGAGGGGCAGAGGGAGAGAGAGAATCTCAAGCACACTGCACTGAGTGTGGAGCCCGATAATGGGCTTGATCCTATGACCCTGAGATCACGACCTGAGCTGAAACCAAGAGTCTTACACTTATCTGACTGGGCCACCCAGGCACCCCTCCTTCTTTTTTTTGGAAAAGTATTTTAGAAATTTATCAATTTTCTTAATTATTCAGATAAATAACATTTAACTTTGGGTGATTTTCTCTATTCTTTCTGGAGCAAGAACAATTGTCAGGTTGGATAAATTACTGTTGCATTTTCAAGACTTCTAGACTCTATTATGCTCCATTTGACACCCCCCCTTTTTTGTTAATAGCTCAGCTGGACTCCCCCCATTTAGATAATTTTCAACAGGCCTATATCATCTGCCCACTTACGTTGACACCATATATTTGCCCCCCATGAAATTGTTACCACTCTGTTCATTCATGATGTTCTGAATTCAGTTCATCTGTGATTTCTTGTAAAATGTTCTTTAATAAATCCAAATTTTTATAGTGTTTTCATGGAAGTAAATATCTTATAAATCCTTTTATATCATAACCAGAAGTAACTCTCTATAGGTAATTTTAAACTTCCCTAAGGCATTTCTAATTTCTAATCTCAATAAATATAAATTATTTTTAGATTTAAATAGAAACTGTGCTTCTTTAAGAAATGGAGGGATATTATTGACTTTGAAAGACTCACTTATATATTTGTCCCTGTACTTTCTTTTAAAGACTATCAGTTTTGTTTTCTTCAAAAATGGGACAATAACTATGAGTTTGCATTTTTATGTTCCTCGGTGTCTGGCTCTAAGAAATGAGAAAATTGCAGGCCTTTCCTTTCATCTTCCTTAATTTCCTTTTTTAAAAAAAATGTGTCTCCTTTATTGTAAACTAATTGTGGAGTTAGAATAAATTAAAGAGGGCATGAGTTTATTTGCCACTCTCATGTGCTAAATTGTGAATTGATTATGTTTCTGATGGATTTTCACCCTTGCAGGTAAGTTTAATGAAGTAAAATGTAATCTTGCAATCCAAACAAAATATGTAAGCGTCTCTGAAAGTTTCCCCATACATATTTCAGAATGTATGTGTTTCATATGTATTGCAGAATCGTTGCTCTATGAACTATTCTATAGTATTCCTATCTTTGTAACTATATTTGCTGTAATGAAAAGAACACAAAATGTATAATCCTAAGATTTGGGCTTGAATTTCACCTCTGCATAGAGTTAGCCCCTGTTTTCTCTTTCCTTTGTGAAAAATGATTGCTATATTAGTATCTCTTTTCTATGCTGAAAGAGGCGAATGGGATAATGAATGAGAAAGTGTTTTCGTAAACAGAAAAACACCATATAATTGATCCTATTACTTAATTTATACTACTAGAGTGGATGTAGGGCTGAATCAAAAACAGAATGAAAAAACTTGCAATGTAAATGTCCATCACCTGAAGGTGAATTGTAAAAGAGCTGAATGTTACTTATCTAGGACCAGCTGGCAGAGAACCCATGTTGAGTTAGTGTTTCAATTTCATTATGGATATTTAAAGAGCACACACATTCACACACACTTACACACCTGGGCCCAACTTTGTAAATTCTATTATGCAGACTTGGCACAATCACTAAGTAGAGCCTCTATCAAAAGGTCACTTTTACTCATTCCTTTAGAGCCATTAAAGAATAAGCATCAATTACATATCTTGCCTTGACTATTAGAAAGGTCAAAAGTTGTAAAAAGGCATACCTTTAACTTAAAAATGTGATCATGCTTCCTGAAAATTACAGCTTTACGTTCATCTGAAAAAGATAACAATATTTCCCTCAAAGGGCAAACACTGCAAAACCACAAAATGTTTTTTATACTTTCATGCTTCCTAGCTGATGTACAAATTATCCACGATGTTGGGGAAATAATATTAGGCAAAGAAAGCAATGATTTAATTTAAAAAGTATTGTGTTAGGCTCATGATAAAAGAGATATGTTTATTGCAAAAAAATAGAAAAAATAGAAACCAATTGCTTTGTTTCTAAGATGTTCATTTAAATCCAAATATTTTGATTATATTCATTTTCAAATTATCATTGAATTGACCAAAACAATTAAAGCAGATAATTTTTTTAAATCATTTCTAAAAAGCAGAAATGTGTTATCATAGACTGAAATTATAGTGTATTTCAAAATTATATACTGCAGAAAGTTTGTACCTTAGAAAAGAAGTGCTTACATGAAAACATACTCAAAATCACTCATTATCTGGGAAAAAACAAATCAAAACTACAGTAAGATACCACCTCACACCAGTCAGAATGCCTAAAATCAACAACACAAGAAACAACAGGTGTTAACAAGGATGTGGAGAAAGGGGAACATTCTGGCACTGTTGGTGCAAATGCAAATTGGTGCGGCCACTCTGGAAAACAGTATGGAGGTTCCTCTTAAAGCTAAAAATAGAACTACCCTACAACCCAGCAATTGTAATACTAAGTATTTACCCAAAGGATACAAAAATACTAATTTGAAGGGATACATACACCCCAATATTTATAGCAGCATTATCAACAATAGCCAAATTATGGAAAGAGCCCAATTTTCCACTGACTGATAAATGGATAAAGAAGAGGTGGTATATGTATGTAATGGAATATTACTCAGCCATAAAAAAGAATGAAATCTTGTCATTTGCAATGACATGGATGGAGCTAAAGAGTATTATGCTAAGCAAAATAAGTCAGTCAGAGAAAGATAAATACCATATGATTTCACTCATATGTGGAATTAAAGAAACAACAAATGGGGGCACCAGGGTGGCTCAGCTGGTTAAGGATCCGACTCTTGATTTTGGTTCAGGTCATGCTCTCAGGGTCATGAGATCAAGCCCTCTGTCAGGCTCCACGCTGGGCATGGAGTCTGCTTAAGATTCTCTCTCTTTCTCTCTGCCCCTCCTCACTCTGCTTGTTCTCTTTTTCTCTCTCTCCCTCTCTCAAAAAAAAAAAAAAAGAAAGAAAGAAAAGAAAAAGAAACAAAACAAATGAATATGGGGGAAAAAGGAGAGGAAGGCAAACCAAGAAACAGACTCTTAACTATAGCAGATAAACTGATGGTTACCAGAAGGCAGGTGGGTAGGAGGGATGGGTTAAATAGGTGATGAGGATTAAGGAGGGCACTTGTGATGAACACCAGGTGTTGTATGTAAGTGATGAATCACTAAATTCTATACCTAAAACTAATATTACACTGTATGTTAAGTAACTGGAATTGAAATGAAAACTTAAAAAAAAGAAAGGAAGTGCTTACACCTCTTGATTCAAAACATGTGAACAACAGGACTATCAAATATAATTGGCTTGTTTCCCTGGGAAAACACCAAGTACCGCAAACTCCCAGATGCACAGTGAAGGAAGAGATATTGGTCACCAGCAACCTACTTATCAGTGGAGTTGCATCTGTGACTAATATCCTGATGCTAAAGTAGCAAAGACTAAATGCAGTGGTGACCAAAGACAGCCCATATGATAAAGACCTTTCACAGAAAACTAAGTGATATAACAACTAACCAGCCCTCCTTTGCCTTTGCAGATGTCATTGGAACACATGCCAAGTAAAGCAAGGGCATAATTGCAGTAGGTTACTTATAAAGGCTGTCCCCAAACACAAGAAAAATAAACATCTAAGCAAAGAAGGGGATTTCTTGGCTGCTAGAATGCCTCTGTATTAACTTCCTCCCCACTCGTAAAGTCAATCAGAACCACAATTTCTGAAAACAGTATCAGAGAAAATACAAACTTAGGCCTTTTCCCTTTTGTGGTTAAAGATTTGCTCAGAAACAGTCTCTGACAGGACTCATATTAAATCACCCTAGTGGAAAAAAAGAGATGTCTCCTCTATAAGAATGAGTAAACAAAGAATAATCCCTGGATACATATATGGAAGTATGCAGAGATGCAGATGTATTAAGGAATTCTGGAAAAATAGAGCCAATGTTCTCCTAAAAGCAGACTATAAAATGCACAACTACACACATGAAAATGGCCCTTTACTTGGTATTCTAAATGAGATATGAAATAGTATTATATATCTGATAATAGCTATCATTTATTTAAAACATATTCTTTGGCAGGTAATATAACTGTTCTCAAATGATATGTTCTTGAAATGTGACAAATCTTATAGGAAATAGATAACATTGTCCAGAATTTAGACAAAAAGGAACTGGACTGGGGGAGAGAGTGTTGGAAAAAAAGAGAAGCAAGCAAATAAAAATAACTATTTTTTGCTCAGGGAAAATATCATTTTGTCCTAAAAATACCACAAACAACAAAAAATACACAAAAATGTCCTGTTAAATTTTAAATATTGATTTTATTTTTCCTGAATTATTTTAAAAATAATTAAATAGAAGGAATAAAATATAAAAAAGTAGATAAACTATGGGTCAATACCTAGAAAAATTACATTAACATTTTACATATGTCATTTTATGATTTTTAAAAAGCAAAATAATATACATAAAATGGACCATGTTATAAATACACTAAGAAGTGTGTTTTTTAACATACTAAGAATGATTTATCATACACCTATTTTTTCTGTGTGTCATTATTTTTAATGATTGAACATTATTCTATTAGATAGCTGTAATTATTCTTCATTATGGAAAATGTATTTCTAGGTTTTTACTATTATAAAAAGACATCCTTTCCTTTATATATTTGTTCATTTTCCTTAATATATCCCCAGTAATAAATGACAGCTCTGGAATCACTGAATCCTTTAGGGTAAAGAAGTTTTAGGGGTTTTGTTCCACATTGACAACTTCTTTCAGCCACTTGCATCAATTTATTTATTTAGATACAATGTGTGAACTTTTAGTAGCAAATCATTTCTATCCCATTACCTGATGAGTTTTGAATCCACAAAAAAAATCAAGGTTTGGATACCTTAACTTCAGAATAAGTTATAATGCTGAATTTCAAAATCAAGCTGTCTTACACTCTTGCACAAAATTGCACTGTAAGACAACTGAACAAGACACATAATTCTGAAACAAACTTTGTCACCTGTGAATTCTATATCCAGGAAAAGTGACTTTGATCTGTGTAGGCTGTCATTCTCACATTTCCAGGAATTCAGAACATTTACAATCATTGTATCCAGTTTTCAATGTTTGTTTTCTTTAGCTTTTAAATAAGAGATCATTATTTAGTAAGGTTTCATAAGATAAAAATTTCTGGGCCATTCTAATGAATCTAAGAGGCAAGATGAAGCGGGGAAAGCAAAAATGTGTATTACTTGTGATTATGTAGGGGAACTAAATAAACACCACTGTATCCTTAAACTTGATTAGTAGAGAAATATATGCTTTATAAATTTGTACACTAAAAAGTGACCCTAGATGACAGATTATATATTTCCAATTTACTAGAAGAAAACAAACACACATACCTACCCATAAAACAAAAAAGAAAAATCTGTGTCTTGTATTAAAATATAGCAAACAAACCATAAAAAGCACAAACATAAAAATATAAATTATGAACCAAAATACAAACTTGTATTGAGCACTAATTATGCATAAGAATTGCCTTGGAGTTTTACATGTACTAAGTCATCTGATCTTCCCATCTAACCTATAACTTAGATATTTTTACAAAGCTCAGGCTCTGAAGCCAGACTACCAGGCATTTCTTTCTTTAGCTCTACCACTCACTAGTCATGTGACTTTATTCAAGTATTACATGCTCAGGGCCTCAGTTTGTTCACTTGAAAAGTGGGGATGATAACACATCTGCCTCAAAGGATATGTTAAACATAAAATTTTCAGTCAAGTGCCTGACATAATAAGCCCTCAATGGAAAGTTGTATTAGTTTTGAAAGCCCATTTACATTTGCTTTCTACTTCATTGATCTGATTTTTACAGTACTGTGTTTGCTGCATATTACCTCTAAATGTCTAATTCTACAATGTTTTACATTTTTTCTGAGTATTTTCCCTCACGATTAACTTGTTAATTTCACAGATATACATTGACCTCTTCTATCTGCCTGACACTCCTCTATGCACTACAGTTGCAACAGTAAACCAAACTGTTGACATTTCTCTTTATAAAGTGACATTCAAGTGGTAGTGGCAATCATAAATAGAATAAATAAGAAATACATAGTATGTTAGACAATGCTGTGGTCTAAGGAGTAAAGTATGGCAAAGAAAAGGATGCTTCTGCATGTGTACTTGCAATCTTAAATATTGTGGCCAAATATTTAATGATGATATCAGAGACCTTTAACAGGCAAAGGTGGAATCATGCAGATATCTCTGTGAAAGACATTCCAGGAAAAGGGAATATACGTAAAGGTTCTGAAGCAAACGAATGCCTGGTGTGTTCTGGGACCAGAAAGGAAGTGAGGGTGACTGATCAGCATGAGTCAGGGGAAGAATACTGGAAATAAACTCAGAGGTCCCAAAATGTAGAGCCTTACGGAAGTAAAGTGATAAAGAGAAGTTAACATCAAGGTAGATTGAGACTGAGCGGCCAGTAAAGTAGAAGGGGAACCTGGTGAATTAAATAACCCAGAGGGCGCCTGGGTGGCTCAGATGGTTAAGCGTCTGCCTTCGGCTCAGGTCATGATCCCAGGGTCCTGGGATCGAGTCCTGCATCGGGCTCCCTGCTCAGCGGGGAGCCTGCTTCTCCCTCTCCCACTCCTGCTTGTGTTCCCGCTCTTGCTGTCTCTCTCTTTCTCTCTCTATCAAATAAATAAATAAAATATTTTAAAAATAAAATAAATAAATAAATAACCTAGAAGCTAATAGATGAAGGCAGAAAAGATCTCACAGAAACTAAAAAATGACAAAGCAGGGGTGGGGACAGTGGAAAGGGGCTGGCATGGTTTCCTTGAGTAGGGGACAGGAAGAGAAACCTAGAACATGGAGTAAGGCTGACCTGCAGCTAGAAGAAGCTTAGGAATATGTATCCTTTTTATTAGGAGAGAATGACAGCTGTAAACACACAGGGTTTAGGATGTGGGTAGGCACACTCAAATGTGCTCAAGCCATCAAAAGCAAAGTAGCACCTAATTGCCATTTCTATCAGATTTTGCCCCTATTTCAACTCCGCTGAGGTGAGAGGTGGCTGGGCAGTCCAGTCCTCCGACAGCCTCCTAAAGAGCGCAGGGGAAAAACACCTAGACTGAAACGGTACAATAATTTTATCTCCAATTCTGCCTAACAGAATTCGCATCAACTAATGCTGGTTTTAGCTAAATTAATTGGATATTTACTATGTGCTTGATAAATTTAAATGTATTACCTCATTTAAGTTTTCCTCCTCATTTAATTTTCACATCGATTCTACCAGGTAAGCATGGTATTATATTTATAGATTGAATATAACACTTTGTTCAAGATCTCATTTCAGAAACAATATTTTTAATCAGTATGCCATAACTTTTACTTTGCAGTGCACCATCAACTATTACATTTTTGCCCTGTTGTTTCCTGAGATCTATAAGAGGTGTAGGAAGGTGGCATCTGAAAGGAAAGTCTTCCTCACCAATTAGTGGGAGGGTGAAAAACATAGGTCCCTTGGTCTCCTGGCCAGAGTTAGAAAAGGGTTAAGTGCAGAATATTTTCCTACTTCCTACTTTCCTACTTCCCTCCCCAATGATCTCTCTTAATTCTGCATATTTTTTTTTTTCAATTCAGTGCTGTATGCCTTTTAGTTAGTGAACACGCCAAAACTGTAGATTAAATTAAATCTTGCCTTAGTCTTAATTTTCAGGGTCTTTTTGCCTTTTTATAATTTCTGGTTCTCTGTAGACATTTTAGTTTGCAATTGGGACAGATTGCATCAGATAATTGCCAGTTGCTCTTTTTTGGCTAGGATTTCCTCTGATGTTTTAAAAACTCTCTGTGTTCATTAAATAAAAAAGCAAAGAAAGCCAACTATTAGTTTTCCTTTATCTGACCTTAGATTAATTTATTCAAAGGGCAAACTATGCCAGAGCTTTGAATGACTCCTAGAATACCATCATTTTAATAATAGTAGTGGATTATTTCCTTTAATGGGTAATTATGGTTTGACTCTTACTTATCCATTTTATAAATTCATGAAAATCTGTGTTTCAACAGAAAATACATACATTGAATCATTTTTAATTTGCCAAGGGAAACTTAAACTACCTTTTCATATCCATAATAACATACAGAAAAGCTATTTTAATTCCTTTTCTGCAGAGGAGGGCTAAAATTTAAAAAGACATTTCTACTGTTGTTCAGCTAGTTAATGACAGAAGTATATTTTGCATCTAGTCTGTGTGATTAAGAAAATATTCTGTTTTTACTAAAACACATGACTAGGTCTCTCCACACTGTTCTCTGTCCATGTACTTGAACTCAGAGGATGAATATAACAGAAAGAAAAAAAAATGTCAATGAAGATTCTTACACTGAGACACATCATGTGTTTGTCAGTGCATAGCTTACAAAATAAATTCTGTGGATAAGCTCCTACAAGGCATTAGGAAAATGGATAGCTAGTTTTCACTCAATTACGCACATTTTATATTAAACATAGGTGGAATTTAAGAAACAAAACAAACAAGCAAAGGGAAGAAAGAGAGCAAGAGAGAGAGAGAAAGACACAGACTCTTAATTATAGAGAACAATCTGATGGTTACCAGTGGGGAGGAGAGTGAGGGGATGGGTTAAATAAATGATGGGGATTAAGGAGTACGCTTGTAGTGATGAGCACTGAGTGATGTATGGAACTGTTGATTTACTATATTGTATAATTGAAACTAAAAAATACACTGTATGTTAACTAACTGGAATTAAAATAAAAACTTAAAAATTAAAAAAAATATTTCCCAGGTGATAAATACCTAAACACTAAAAGCATGCATGGAAATTTGACTGATTTATGACCTGAATAAAGGGAGAATTGAAGAGCTACATTTAAAGTCAAAATAACCTCTGAGTCTTAGTTATTGTTCTACTTCTTCCTAGTTGTGTGATGTTTGGACAAATTACTCCACTTTCTAAGATTGGTTGTCTCCTTTCAGTACTGGAGTCTGGGCTGATAACATTGACCCCACAGCAACTGGGGGCTTACATAATAGCTATAAAACCAGCTAGCATTTATTGCACGTTTGCTATATTCCAGGCATGATTCTAAGAACATTGTATGTATTCATTCATTTCATTTGCACATGGTCTCATGTGCCAGGTCCTATCATTGTTTATATTTTACAGAGAGGATAAAGGAGCACAGAGTTAAGTATGTAGCAAATGCACTCCAGGCAATCAGACTACAGGGCCTGTACTGTTAATCACTGGGGTTAGCTGCTTTTCATCAAAAGTGAAAGCATGATTTGAAGGTACTTTGAAAACTGCTATTCAACTGTTAGGTTTCACTGATTACTGATAATATTGTTTTATTTCATTATATATGCATATACTGAATATTATTTAATCTAAGCTGTTATTTACTATTGATACACTAAATGCTTTTACATTATAACTACTTTAAAAAGTTCAGAGTAAGGCATAAAAATGTGTTCCATATATTCGTAAGTCCAAACGAGTAGTCTTACTTCATAATATTTAATTGTGTACCTTGAGCGTTTTCTTCAATTTGAAGACATTAACTAAGTATATAAAAATGAAATTAGATATCTCTAAACATAAGCTTTCCTAATCGTTTTGGGTGACTTTCTTCTCTTCTACTGAACTGTTAAGAATGTTCAATGTAGTAATTCACATATTGTACTTGTGGTTGAGATCATTTTGCTCATCAGATATTCCCTGCTTCCCTTCATTTCCCATGTAGAAATGGAAGAGCCATATAGCCAATGGGCTGAGAAGAGAAGTCTCTTTTCCTCCCTCTCTCATTCCTTTCAAAGGCAAGTGGCTCACCACTGAACAGCACTAGGAAGGTCAGCTGTTTTGTAGATTTATTGGATCTACAGAAGATTTGTTGTAAGCAAGAATTAAACTCTGTGTGAGTGGTATGTGTGTTTCCCTAATGCAACATAAACTTATTCTATCCTGATTTTCCATTTCCCATAAGCTCTGTACCATTTAAGCAATGAATGGATAGCAGTTGTTGTTATCTTTACTAATGTTATCACCATCATCATTGACAAAACAGTGACATTCTGCAGTTCCATTTTGCTGTCCTCTTGTGAACTGGGGGTTGATTTAGTAAGAACTAAGATTATTCACCTTTCTAAAATGTCTAAACCAGGGCTACACAATCATATTTTTTAATATTAAATATTGGGAAGGTGATCAGAAATTTTGACCATTTCCCCTGTCACCAGGATTTTGGGAGTTTTTTGAACCAAAAAGTAGTTTCAAGTATTAATCAGTCAAAACTCATTGGTAAGATACAGAAACTAAGATGACTGTTGAATCACAGATGCCACATCTTGGTAAGAACTGTCATTCTAAATTTTGGTGTTTATTTTTTATCTTGATATAAAACTTGTATATTTGTATCCTATGAAAAATAATCAAAATAGTGACTGATTTTCCATGAATAACATATCTGAGTCCACGTGCTAATCAAATTTCTGACAAGTACATTTGTGTTATCGTTTGCTTTTCATCTGAAATAACTGGTTGAGCAACATTATTCTTCATGCCCCACCCACGTTTTTTGTGCTGACAACTCACATTGTGATAATGTATATGAGACCAGTGAGTATCAGTCCCTCTGTACTGGTGTAAAGGTTGCATTTCAGACTTGTGTCTCCCATTGCTCCTGATGGTGTCCATGTACTTATCATTGGGAGGGTTTTTATGGTTATGAGCAGGGTAATTGTAAACCATACCGCAATGTGAAAAAACAAAACAAAACAAAACAAAACTTGACCAGTAAAGAGAGAACATAAAAGTTCATTCCTCTAAGTGTGGTAGAAGCACAGGGTAGTTTAATCTTCGCCTTTAATATGATATTTCACTGATTTACTGTAGGCCATTATTACTGATGTTTGTAGGTCTCAAAAAGTTTTAGAATTTTATGGGTAACCCACATTTTCAGAAAAATTACCTCAGGTATTCCAGCAAATTAAGGATAATTGCAGGAAGAACGTCATGTTATATAAAGAAAAATGATAAACAAAAACATAGTATATCAATGCAATACTTAAAAATTGGATTCCCTTGGATCCATTTCAAATTTTTTTTCCACAAAACTCCCAGTATATATCAATAGCAATTAGTATTTTTACATAGTAACTTTTATCAAAGTTTTTGAGATTTTTAAAAAGCTACCTTCCCCATAATCTGTACATTTTGTGCCTATAATTAACTATTCACTAGTTCATGCCTAGGAATTGACAAAATGCCTCACATAATCATCAATCTATAAATATTTGTAGACTAAATGCAAGTAACAAAATACTGAAATTTCCCACTACTAATGGTGTTATTAATAGCTTCAGTCTTTCAGAAGCCAATTTTGCAAATTTTATCAAAATTTCAAAAATATATTTGTTTTATTAATATGACTAAATATCTAGTAATTTAGCCTAAAAAATATCTTCTATATGTCCAAAATATGGAAATAAACATAGATTTTACAAAATTGGTATAAATTAAATTTGGTACTGCACATATATATATATATATTTACTTATGTGATATTTGCATTATATATGTATATGTAAAATGTATATTTTTAAATTCTCAGTATCTATCAAACATGTATTGAGTAATTAACTATAATACACTACAGATTCAATACTATATAGCCATTTAAAAGAGTGTGGTAAATACTTACGTACTAACATAGAAAGATGAATGATATATAAGTAAGAAAAAAATAGTGTAAACATTCCCTGTAAAATAAAGACTTTGAAAATTTGTATGTATTCACCCATGAATATCCTTTCTTTATATATGGATAATTTTCAAAATTATATTTAATAAAAGTTGCCTGTTGGAAGGGTATGGAAAGGAATTTCATTTACTTTTTTTGTTTGTAACTGAATACATATAATGTAAAAAAGATAAGATATTGACATTATTTCATGGGTAAGGTATTATAAGTGAGATAAGAAGGGAAAACAATGTTGAAGCGGCAAAGTAAGCAAATTTACATATATATTTTTTTAGATAACCATGTATTAATAGTGCCAGGTAGCCTCAGTTTTCAACTTTTTAATTGGAAAAAATTAATTCAAGCTAATTACAGATCATCCCTGACTTATGATGGTTTGACTTATGATTTTTCAACTTTATTGTAGTGCAAAAGTGCTATGCATATGCTATAATAGAAATCATACTTAGGGTTTTGAGTTTGGGTCTTTCCTGACCTAGTAATTTGTGGTGTGAAACTTTGTCATGTTGCTGGGAAGCTGCCGCAAGCCAAAGCTCCTAGTCAACCAAGTGATCAAGAGGGTTAATGACTGAAACATGTACAACCATTCTGTACCCATACAACCGTTCTGTTTTTTGGCTTTCAGTACAGTATTCAATAAATTACATGAGCTATGCAACATTTTATTATAAAAGAGGCTTTGTGTTAGATGATTTTGCCAAATTGTAGGCAGGCTAGGCTAAATATGATGTTTGGTAGGTTAGGTGTACTAAATACATCTTTGACTTCTAATACTTTCAACTTATGATGACTTTATCAGGCTATAACCCCATTGTAATTTGATGAAGATTTGTTCATATTCGTAGTTCCCATTCGCTTGCTGCACTTTATTGAAGTTTTGAAGCTGCCAAAATTTTAAAGATTTTGGAAAATGCTCTATTTAGAAAAGTTCTGTTTAATTCAGTATATACTTTTTAAATGTCTCTTTCTACCAGGCAGTTTTGCATGATAATAGTGTATTTATTTCTTAACATTTCAAATTCTCCAGCTTTTTTATCCTTTCATACCAAAAGTCATAATTATTTCCATAGCAACCATGCTTGTTGTCAGAGGTAGAAATTTTGACTTCTGTTGGGTATTTCTTTAGGAGCAAAGGAACATTTAAGTAACAAAAGGTGCTATTTTATGAAAATTATCAAGAATTAAGAGGAAAAAAAGTATTGGATGTTTCCCTTAATAACTTACAGTGATAACTTATTATCAGTGTAAGTCATTGCCAAAACTCAACTCTATTTTTCTTTAGTTCTCAAGTTATAATTAATATCTTCCTTTTCACAGTCGTAATTTCTGTCTATACCAAGATAAGTTTTAACATATACAAAATGGAGAATAAATAATTTCACATTTTCAGTTACGGAATCTGCCCCAAATGTCTAGTTTTCTGATCCGGGTTTTTAACTAAAGGGAAATTTCATTCAAGAAGCTCAATTTAGTATTTCATTTAATAAGTATTCTTTTTCTCCTCTATCCCCTCCAAAATATTATCAGCATCTTATTTAATATGTTTTTGAATATTATGATTTAAAAACTAAAGATTTACTTGATTATGCATATGCTTATGAGTGATAGATAATAAGCATTGTCATAATACATTCTTTTTTTTTTTTTTTTTTTACTGTTTGACACCACTGGATGGAGATACTGAGTTAGTAAAGAGAGGGAAGTGAGTAGCTTTTACTTTGTCATACCTATTGATTTGTTTAGAGATGGCAGGTAATTTAGGTGGATCTTCTTGAAAATCATTATCACTACCACCAAGAGAACATGCTTTGTAAGGAGGAAAATGGGATAGGATACAAAAATATCAGACCTGTCTTGTCCATTATCACAATACAAGTTGGCCATAGATCCTAAGTTACTGTTCCCTTTCTCCTGGTTTACTGTTTAGTGAATCAGCAAGTAAAACAAAAGGACAAATGGATTAAGTTAGCAAAATGTTAAATACTTTACTTGTGCCATCATATAAATTTATTAATGAAATTTTAAGCTTTGTAAAAAAGTTTCCTTTATATGACTTATTTATATATTAGATAAAAATAGGGGCCCCTGGGTGGCCCAGTCGCTTAAGCATCTGACTTCCATCCAATCAGGTCATGATCTCAGGGTCCTGGGATGCAGCCCCAAGTCTGGCTCCCTGCTCAGTTGGGAGTCTGCTTCTCCCTCTCCCCCTTTCACTCCCCCCACCCCGCTCGTGCTCTCTCTCTCTCAAATAAATAAATAAAATCTTTAAAAGAATATATACCAAACTACTACGTGAAAAGTGAATGCTGTCACATTTTCAGCAATAAATGCACATTAATCTTTAGTCAAATTTAATCAAACTGACAAATTACGAAAAAGAAGAATACTAAGAGTGGGCAAACTCTGGAACTAACACTCTCAAGTTTTCAAGTTGGAATGTGAGGATTAAACCGTATAGCACATCGCAAAGTTCGTTTTAGGAGCAGGGTGCTCAGCGTGAGAATAATCTCAACTGAGAGGGCAGATTTGAGCTCCCTCTGAGTTTTCAATGAGGTCCCATATTTAGGCTAATTATGCTACTCTTCTAGCTGCTTGGTTGGCAATCTCCTCCTGATTTTCACATCTCTTTGACCATATTAAAACATTTTCTTATTTCTGTTTTCATCTACCACACCACATGTGAGCCTTTCCAAGACAGGAACTATGCCTAGTTTTCCTTTGAATCTAAAACCAATTATTTGGCAAACGGTACAAATTCTATATATATTTTAAACTGTACTGATATGATTTGATGGATGAATAAATTAAATAAAATTTCCTCATTTCCGCCACTTCCCAATGACCCCCTCAAAATTTTCCAAATTTTTAGGCCAATAAAATATATTTACACTGAAATAGTAAGTTTATAATTGAATATTGTATAGCTTTGGACAGTTTTCAAAAGAGTTTAGCATATGCAGTGTCATTTTATCTATAGGTAGATATTAAGGAATATTTTAAGTGATATTTTAGGGAAATCTACTACATATCAGACACTGTATAGTTATTACTTCTATTTTACAGGCAGGGAAACCAAGTTTCAAAGTATTTTTTTTAATTTTATTTTATTATGTTATGTTAGTCACCATACATCACATCATTAGTTTTTTATTTTATTTATTTATTTATTTATTTTTAAATTTTATTATGTTATGTTAATCACCATACATTACATCATTAGTCTTTTTTAAAATTTTATTGTGTTATGTTAATCACCATACATTACATCATTAGTTTTTGATGTAGTGTTCCATGATTCATTGTTTGCATATAACACCCAGTGCTCCATGCAGAACGTGCCCTCTTTAATACCCATCACCGGGCTAACCCATCCCCCCACCCCCCTCTCCTCTAGAATCCTCAGTTTGTTTCTTAGAGTCCATAGTCTCTCATGGTTTGTCTCCCCCTCCGATTCCCCCCACTCATTTCTCCCTTCCTACTATCTTCTTTTTTTTTTTAACATATAATGTATTATTTAAACAAAATGTTCAAAATCAGAGAGGCAACAAATGGCAGTGCTCCAAAGACAAGAGCATTCCAATTCCTTTTCCATTCAGACACTTCATTCATTCTATGTCACTACACTATGATTCCAGAAGGAAGCTAAACTCTCCAGAAACATGACACATTAAGCTATAATTAGCTTTGTATACTTCAGGGAATAAATCAAAATATTCTTGTTTATTTTTTTGCATGTTAGTTTATTTTTAATAGGGCTGCAAGCCATGAGAAATATAATGTAGAGGAGTGAAATTTTGATAGAGTGAAAGAGTATTAAATATTTCAAAATCAATATACTATAGACACTACCTTTCCAAAATTTTAAAATAACATTTTCTAATTATAAGGCAATAAATACAAAGTGAGAAGATACTCAAATGCATTTGTGATCCTACTTATCAGCAGTGCAGTTAGATGTTTGTATATAATATATAAATAGTTATGAACAGATAAGTTTGTTATATGTTAATACTTATATACTGTAATATTTTTCTTATTAGATGGCCAGAGTTGGGGGTCTAAAATTTTTTAAATGCTCAAAAAAAGTCAACCCAGAATTCTATATCCAATGAAAATAATTTTTAAGAACACTAAATAATTTTCTGATATAAAAAAGAGTTTAGTAATAGCGGTCTGTACTAAATAACTGTTATAGTTTTTCAGAATGAAGAGAAGTGATGCCAAATGAAAGTCAAATTTTTAGGAAAGAAGAAATAATACTTATATAGATTAATATAAAAGACTAAGCTTTCCCCTTAATTTTCTTAAAACACATATGGCGGTTTATATAGCAATACTATGGGGCTGATAGAAGGCAACAGCAGACTTCCCATTCAGATATGATGACATAAACTGTTTTTCCCAGGTCCTTCCTGATAAGTACAACCATAAACTCTGGCAACAGTGCAAAAGGCAACCAAAAGAGAACTTTGAAAGGGGCAAAGAAGAAGTCAGGCTGGTAAATAAATGAAAAAACATACTATGTTCATAGATTGGATGACTCAACATAGTAAAGATGTTATTTCTCCCCAAATTGACAATAGGTTTAATGTAATTCCTATCAAAATCTCAGCCAGGTTTTAGTGCACATAAACAAGTTTATTATAAAAAATATATGAAATTATCCAGATCCTCGAATACCTAAAATAATCTTAACAAAAAATTTTAAAGAAGGAGAAATCCCTCTACTCTATAATAAGGTTTATTATATATGTAGCTGTATTAAACAAGATAGCATGATATTGGAAGAGATAAAGACACATAAATCAATGAAACAGAATAGACACAAATATGCCAAACATTTTTTTACAAAATCACAAGAGCAATTAAATGTAGGAAAGATAGCCTTTTTCCACAATGGTTCTATAGGTAGAAAAAAATGAACCTTGAACTAAGCATCATATAAAACTAACGCAAATTTGGTCATAGACTTGAAGTTAAACATAAAAATATAAAACTTTTTGGGAAAAAAAGAGTACCATAATATTTTACTGTGAGATTTATGGTAATAGATGCAATACATATGGCAAGAGTATGAGAAATTCTTATAAGAAAGAAATCTACCTATTTAAAATCCACATAATATGCCGTCTTCTTCCTAAAGCTCTTGTGAGTAGTCCAGGTTGGATATATATACCTGGTAGCACTTTGTGTACTTGTCTTATGGTACTTTCCAAGTGTTCACTTTTTTTATAGTTAATTGGTCACATTTTAGATACCCTTAATATATTTTAATCTTCTTGATAACAAAGCCTATACTTTTTCACTATTAAAAAACTTCATGTAAGTCAGCAAGCACATAGTATTTGTTCCAGGAAATGAACTATTGTAAAGAAAAAATATATATATTGGTAAGTGATGCTTTGAAATTCTAAAAGTTTTCAAAAATATTTCTCTTATAGATGATATCTAGGAAAAATGTCATTATTTCTATATCACTGTATTCATTTCTCTTTCAAAATCTTAATCCATGTCCTTAAATGAAAGATATGTTCAAAGCAGATTGAATATGGTGATGAAGTGAGCTTCTTTGACCCTGAATGCTAGAGGCAAGCAAACTGCTCAGGAATCCCCCCTGGCTAATGTCAAGGATGTTCCCATAAATATATAATGTGGCCTGGTAGAGGCTGAATGAGGTTGAGGTTGGAAAGTTAAGATGCTTCAGAAGGTGTGTATTTTCTCTTAGGGACATTTTTTGTGGCAAAGCAGTTCCTGAAGTGTCTCCAAATATAAGTGTGAGTGTGTGTGTGTGTGTGTGTGTGTGTAATTTTTACTATAGATAGAAAGATAGGAAGGAAGGAAGGAAGGAAAGGAAAGGAAAGGAAAGGAAAGGAAGAAAGAAAGAAAGAATCGTTTTGCTTTATATATATATATATATATATATCTTTTATAATATACACATAGATATGTTTTATAATATATATAGATACCTTTTATAATATATGCATATTGCATATTACAAAATGTGATGTGTACTATTAATTGCTTTGGTCTCAAAAAGTCTCTTCCTTACATTGACAAAGAAACCAACAGATTTATGCTCCAGGTACAAAATTTTGTAACTGCCTGTGGAAAAGCTGAAACTGTTTTTGCTTCCCATGGCTGCCACTCTTCAGCTGAGTTTCTGTATCCTATCCTTAGCACTTGAGAAAATGATCATATTAAGTAATAATTATTTTGAGGAAACACTTTTAAATTTCCTTGCAGTTGACAATCTCTTTTTTTGTTTTGTTTTGTTTTTGGAGCTTTAATGGGTATTTCTTTATAAAATGGCATTTGTGTAGATATTGAACTCTTA
The DNA here is from genome assembly GCF_004348235.1 of Phoca vitulina. Taxonomy (NCBI): domain Eukaryota; kingdom Metazoa; phylum Chordata; class Mammalia; order Carnivora; family Phocidae; genus Phoca; species Phoca vitulina. The sequence continues at coordinate 19,930,283 of NW_022589715.1, read as the reverse complement.
GTTTTTACCACAAGAAGACAGATGTGTATAGATTCATCTTACTAAGAATTTGCAAGTGACTATAAATATTGGCTTGTGTAATGCAAGTGAGCTTTACAGACCAGATAAGTTATCTCCTTTTATCTCTTCATATTTTCTCTTAATTCTTTTTTTTTTTTAAGATTTTTTTATTTATTTGTGAGAGAGACAATGAGAGAGAGAGAGCATGAGAGGGAGGAGGGTCAGAGGGAGAAGCAGACTCCCTGCCGAGCAGGGAGCCCGATGCGGGACTCGATCCCGGGACTCCAGGATCATGACCTGAGCCGAAGGCAGTCGTTTAACCAACTGAGCCACCCAGGCGCCCCATTCTCTTAATTCTTGAAGCAGCTCATATTATTCTATGGTCTGACTCTATGGTATAATTTTAAAACAATTCATATTTGTTTGGATTGGAACAATTTATTCCCAGTAATATTAAGGAACCTATTTTGTTAGAAAACAGCTATTTTTATCCATGCTGGTGGGAATGTACAATATTCCTGGAGGACAATTTGACAATAAATAGAAAAAACTTAAAATGTACACAAACTTAAATGGAGTGATTCTTCCTTGAGGAATACAAAATATATAATTACAATTGTGCTCAAATTTAGCCTCAAGAATATTTATTGCACAATTATAAATAATAACCAAACACTTATAATGATGTAAATAATCAAAAACATGTGCTTGAATATGGTACCTCCTTGAAATGGAATGATGCTAAATAATTACAACTAACATCATAGAAAAATAGTTAGTGAAGGGAAGAATATTCATGATATGCATATAAGTGCAAAAGCAACTTTGAAGTACCTAATGTATGGATAGAGATGAAGAGATAAGCATACACATACATGTAAGCATAGTTATCCATAAGAAAAAAATACTGAAAGCATAATATTCAAAACATCAACAGTGTTTATCCCTAGTGGTTTTTGTTTTAATTTTCCAAATTATTCCAAAGAATATACACAACTTTTACAATAAGAAATAGCAGTACCTTCGGAAAGAATAAATTTAAGAGATAGGAACCCTATTATGAAACATCTCCTGAAATGACGAATAGACTATTTTTACTTAGTGCTTTAAAGCACACACATAGAGTATTTGCTTTGTGCCAGGCATTGGGCTAAGTTAGGAACTCATGACAAAGAGGAGAATCAGTACAATAACAGTTCAATGAAATTAGTGTTATCATAGATGTTTGAATAGAACCCAAATGAAATCTAGAGAAAAGTTTAACTTATTTTGAATGTTTCTTTTCATTATAACAATTAGTCTTAGATTTGATGATTTTACTGTTCACATATTCCAAATTCTTAAATGAGTTTGCTCTCCAGTACCCTTGATTCATTTAGTATTTTCTAAATTAAGCCCAGACTTTTGTCATGCATCTATCACCACACAGTTGCAAAAGTGATACATATATCACAACTTTTCTTCTCATCTACCTCCATGAATATTCACTTGTTTTTAGCTCTCTTTCCTGGAGAATTAATTTAAACAATGACTTCTTTGACCACAAATTAATATTCTTTTTGATATAGCTTTTACTTACTTGGAGAAGCACATGACCTCATCTTGGGAACTCCTAGGTTGAATAGGTATGTTTGTACTTTTGCAGTGCAGGAAGGACTTTAATGTAATTTATCTAAGATATCCAAACTTCCTCCTGTTCATCCTGATTGTGCCATTTCCTAAAATTTCAAAGAGGAGAAATGAAGCAATTAAAAATGGAATATTTATCTAAACCCATGGGAACCTAAAATTGCACTGTAAAGATGTAGAAACTGAGCAATCTAAATTAGAGAACTATTGGTATAGCATCTTTAAATTATTTATCTACATGTAATTAATCTAAATTGAGCCAAGTATTATAAAAGGACTAAAAAAACTTTTGAGAAAAAGTCATAATTAGTGGACATTGTAGACAAGGACCTATCAGAACCATATTTTGTCACTTTTTTTTTTTTTTTTTTTCTGTATCTGGTCCCAGTGTAGCCTTGTACTTTTGTTCTGGACATTTTTCTCCTCCACTTACATGTAGTTAACAATTGGTGCCACATTTATGATACAATCTGGATTGTGTTTCATCTGAGACCATCTTCCATTTTCCTCTTCTAGGAGAGCTATGTTCATAAGGTTGCCCTTCAGGGTTGCAGCTAAACAAGAGGAATACAGCATAGCAGCAAGCCATCCCTTTTCAGTGCATCAGAGGAAGCCACCTTCTTTTTTGTTTTTTTAAAAACTTTCTGGAAAGTAATTTGAGATTTACATAAAAAATGGAGAAACAGTAGAGAGAGTTTCCATATATCTCTCAGACAGCTTCATTGAATGTTAATATCTTATATATAATATCTTAAAAATATTTTATACATATAATATCTTATATAACCATTGTGCAACTGACAGACCAAGAAATTAACACTTATACAATACTATTAACAAAACTACAGAGCTTATTCAAATTCACCAGTTTTTTCACTGCTATTATTTTTACTTCTCCAAGATCTCATTTAGCATCCCACATTAAAGATGATTGTTCACAGTGGGAGGAGCAAGGTGGCGGAGGAATAGGAGACCTGGATGTCGTCTGGTCCCAGGAATTCAGCTAGATAGGGATCAAACCATTCTGAACACCTACGAACTCAACAGGAGCTCAAAGAAAAGAATAGCAGCAACTCTCTGTACAGAAAGGCGACCACTTTTTGGAAGGTAGGACGTGAGGAGAAGTGAATCTGAGGCGATATTCAGGAGGATAGAGGGCGGGGGAGGGGGCCTCTGTTAGCTGCTTCTGGCAAGTGATAGAGCAGCAGAGCACAAAATCTGAACTTTTAGAAGTCGGCTCTGCTGAGGGACGTCGCTCCAGTGGCTAAGCGGTGGGTGGAACTCTCGCTGGGACAGTGTGGTCTCAGGACCCTTGGGGTCACAGAAAGACCGGGGGTGCCTGAGTGCGGCAGAGCTCCCAGGTATCAGAGCAGGGAAGCTGGCTGCAGAGACAGAGCTGAGGAGTGGGCTCTCAGCTCGGGGTTGCCATAAACCGTGATCCCCGACATAGTCGGGCCACTGCTCCTCCAGCAGGGACCCAACAAGCGGCAGATCCAGGGAGACTCCCCTTCCTCCCCAGGGAGGAGTGGCGTGGCAGTGCACCGTAGGGATCTGCTGGGTTTAGAGAATCCACATGGGGTCGGGTGTCAGAGATAGAAATGCTCGGTCACAGGCTGGGTGAGCACGGAGTGCGGACAGAGACCGGGGAGACAGGAGTGATTGACAGCTTTTCTCTGGGGGCTCACTGAGGAGTGGAGCCCCGAGTTCTCGGCTCCTCTGGGGCGGAGATCAAGAGGCCACCATTTTCACTCTCGTCCTCCAAAGCTGTACCGAAAGCTTGCAGGGAACAAAAGCTCCTGAGAGCAAATCCGAGCAGATTACTTAGCCTGGACCGGCAAGGGTGGGGCAATTCCGTCTCCGGCAAATACACTTGAGAATCACTGCGACAAGCCCCTCCCCCAGAAGAGCAGCAAGAACAGCCAGCCAACACCAAGTTTACCGATCAATGATAACCGCAGAACACCAGAACTAGGGGAATACTGCACATAGAATTCATGGCTTTTTTCCCATTATTCTTTAGTCTTTCAAAGTTAACTTTTTTAATTTTCTTTTTTTCTTTTTATTTTTTTGAATTTTTCTTTTTCCCTTTTTCAACCACCATCTTATCAATCCCTTTTTTAAAAAATCTTTTTTATTTTTCATTTTTAGAGTCATATTCTATCCCTTCATATTAGTTTGCCTTATCTTTGGTATATAGATATAAGTTGTTCTCTCTTTAAAATTTTGGGATACAGTTTCTTCTGTATCAGTAGAACAGATCAATGAAACTAAGAGCTGGTTCTTTGAAAGAATTAATAAGATTGATAAACCCCTGGCCAGACTTATCAAAAAGAAAAGAGAAATGACCCAAATCAACAGAATCATGAATGAAAGAGGAGAGATCACAACCAACACCAAAGAAATACAAACAATTATAAGAACACATGTGCAACTATATGCCAGCAAATTAGATAATATGGAAGAAATGAATGCATTCTTAGGGATGTATCAACTACCAAAACTGAACCAGGAAGAAACAGAAACCCTGAACAGGCCTATAACTACTAAGGAAATTGAAGCAGTAATCAAAAATCTCCCAACAAACAAAAGCCCAGGGCCAGATGGCTTCCCAGGGGAATTCTACCAAACATTTAGAGAAGACTTAATACCTATTCTTCTGAAACTGTTCCAAAAAATAGAAACAGAAGGAAAACTTCCAAACCCATTTTATGAGGCCACCATTACCTTGATCCCAAAACCAGACAAAGACCCCATCAAAAAGGAGAACTACAGACCAATATCCCTGATGAACATGGATGCAAAAATTCTCACCAAAATACTAGCCAATAGGATCCAACAGTACATTCAAAGGATTATTCACCACAACCAAGTGGGATTTATTCCTGGGCTGCAAGATTGGTTCAACATCCTCAAATCAATCAATGTGATAAAAGACATTAATAAAAGAAAGAACAAGAACCATATGATCCTCTCAATAGATGCAGAAAAAGCATTTGACAAAGTACAGCATCTTTTCTTGATCAAAACTCTTCAGAGTATAGGGATAGAGGGTACATACCTCAATATCATAAAAGCCATCTATAAAAAACCCACAGCGATTAACATTCTCAATGGGGAAAAACTGAGAGCTTTTCCCCTAAGGTCAGGAACATGGCAGGGATGTCCACTATCACCACTGCTATTCAACATAGTATTAGAAGCCCTAGCCACAGCAATCAGACAACAAAAAGAAATAAAAGGGATCCGAATTGGCAAAGAAGTCAAACTCTCACTCTCTGCAGATGATATGATTCTTTATGCGGAAAACCCAAAAGACTCCACCCCAAAACTGCTAGAACCCATACAGGAATTCAGTAAAGTGGCAGGATATAAAATCAATGCACAGAAGTCAGTGGCATTCCTATACACCACCAAGAAGACAGAGGAAAGAGAAATTAAGGAGTCAATCCCATTTACAATTGCACCCAAAACCATAAGATACCTAGGAATAAATCTAACCAAAGAGGCAAAGGATCTGTACTCAGAAAAGTATAAAATACTCATGAAAGAAATTGAGGAAGACACAAAGAAATGGAAAAACGTTCCATGCTCATGGATTGGAAGAACAAATATTGTGAAGATGTCAATGCTACATAGAGCAATCTACACATTTAATGCAATCCCTATCAAAATACCATCCACTTTTTTCAAAGAAATGGAACAAATAATCCTAAAATATTATGGAACCAGAAAAGACCCCAAATAACCAGAGGAATGTTGAAAAAGAAAAGCAAAGCTGGTGGCATCACAATTCCAGACTTCAAGTTCTATTATGAAGCTGTAATAATCAAGATAGTATAGTACTGGCACAAAAACAGACACATAGTTCAATGGAACAGAATAGAGAGCCCAGAAATGGACCCTCAACTCTATGGTCAGCTAATCTTCGACAAAGCAGGAAAGAATGTCCAATGGCAAAAAGTCTCTTCAACAAATGATGTTGGGAAAATTGGACAGCCACATGCAGAAGAATGAAACTGGACCATTTCCTTACACCACACACATAAATAGACTCAAAATGGTTGAAAGACCTCAATGTGAGACAGGAATCCATCAACATCCTAAAGGAGAACACAGGCAGCAACCTCTTCGACCCCAGCTGCAACTTCTTCCTGGAAACATTGCCAAAGGCAAGGGAAGCAAGGGCAAAAAGGAACTATTGGGACTTCATCAAGATAAAAAGCTTTTGCACAGCAAAAGAAACAGTCAACAAAACCCAAAGACAACTGACAGAATGGGAGAAGATATTTGCAAATGACATATCAGATAAAGGGCTAGTATCCAAAATCTATAAAGAACTTACAAACTCAACACCCAAAGAACAAATGATCCAATCAAGAAATGGGCAGAAGACATGAACAGACATTTTTCCAAAGAAGACATCCAAATGGCCAACAGACACAAAAAAGTGCTCAACATAGCTCAGCATCAGGGAAATCCAAATCAAAACCTCAATGAGATACCACCTCACACCAGTCAGAATGGCTAAAGTTAACAAGTCAGGAAACGACAGATGTTGGCGGGGATGTGGAGAAAAGGGAACCCTCCTACACTGTTGGTGGGAATGTAAGCTGGTTCAGCCACTCTGGAAAACAGTATGGAGGTTCCTCAAAAAGTTGAAAATAGAGCTACCATATGACGCAGCATTTGCACTACTGGGTATTTACCCCAAAGATACAAATGTAGGGATCTGAAGGGGTACGTGCACCCCGATGTTTATAGCAGCAATGTCCACAATAGCCAAACTATGGAAAGAGCCAAGATGTCCATCGACAGACGAATGGATAAAGAAGATGTGGTATATATATACAATAGAATATTATTCAGCCATCAAAAGGAATGAAATCTTGCCATTTGCAATGACGTGGATGGAACTGGAGGGTATTATGCTGAGTGAAATAAGTCAATCAGAGAAAGACATGTATCATATGATCTCACTGATATGAGGAATTCTTAATCTCAGGAAACAATCTGAGGGTTGCTGGAGGTTTGGGGGGTGGGAGGGATGGGGTGGCTTGGTGATAGACATTGGGGAGGGTATGTGCTATGGTGATTGCTGTGAATTGTGTGAGACTGTTGAATCACAGACCTGTATCTCTGAAACAAATAATACATTATATGTTAAAAAAAAAAAAAAAAGAAGAAGATAGCAGGAAGGGCAAAATGAAGGGGGGGAACCAGAGGGGGAGAGGAATCACGAGAGACTATGGATTCTGAGAAACAAACTGAGGGTTCTAGAGGGGAGGGGGGTGCGGGGATGGGTTAGCCTGGTGATGGGTATTAAAGAGGGCATATACTGAATGGAGCACTGGGTGTTATATGCAAACAATGAATCATGGAACACTACATCAAAAACTAATGATATAATGTATGGTGATTAACATAACATAATAAAAAAAAAGATGATTGTTCGTTCTCCTTAGTCTCTTAAGTCTGTAACATTTCCTCTTTCTTTCCTTGTCTTTCAAGACCTTGACACTTTTGATCAGTTTTTCCTTTTTTCCCCCAAATGTCCCTTAGTTTGAATTTGTCTGATGTTTTCTCATAAATGGACTGAGGTTATGCTTTCTCACCAAGAATACCATAGAAATGATAGTACGTCCTTCTCGTGCATTACATCCCGGGACTCATGATGTTGATATATCTTATTACCGGTGATGTTGATCTTGATTATTTGTGCAAGGTGGTTTCTCCAGTTTCTCCACTGTAAGTTACTATCATTCCCTTTGTAGTTAATAAATATCTTTTTTTTTTTTTAAAGATTTTATTTATTTATTTGAGAGAGAGAGAACGAGAGACAGAGAGCATGAGAGGGAGGAGGGTCAGAGGGAGAAGCAGACTCCCCGCTGAGCAGGGAGCCCGATGCGGGATTCGATCCCGGGACTCCAGGACCATGACCTGAGCCGAAGGCAGTCGCCCAACCAACTGAGCCACCCAGGCGCCCAGTAGTTAATAAATATCTTGGCTATATGTTTTGAGATTATACAATTCCATTTCTCCTCAAAATTTTATCTACTTATTTTAACATACATCAGTGGATCAGTCTCTATTAAGTATTACAGTGTGGTGTATTTTCTATTTCCTTCTTGCATATTACATTTATAAGGAAGATCAGTCCTTTTGTTCCATGTGTTTATTTAATCAATTATTTGTTATATTGGCAGAGGTTCATAGATATTCATTTTATTTAATGTTATAATCTAATATTATCATAATTTATTTTCTTGCTCAATTGTTCCAGTTTGGCCATCTGGAGAATTTTAAGATTCACTGTTTTGTTTTTTCATGATCCTATTATCTGTTGATCTATCATCTATTAAACACCATGAATTTGTACTGATATACTGACTTTCAATTCAATACCATTCGGTTCATTTTAGCCAAAACTTCTCTTTTGTAACTTATTTTTCTAACAGTTATCTGGGTCTAAATCTGGACTTTAGATACTATTCTCCACTTACTGTCGTTTTGTCTACTTCATTACCATATTCTTAACTATAGAGGCTTTACAGTATGTTTTAATGTCTGGTCACTTTCAGTTTCTGGTATGTCTTCATGGGATATGGTTTAGATATTTGCTCAGTTCCATTTTCCTCTTTCTTCATGGAGGATTCCAGTAACACAGATCCTTTCTTCGCCTTCCATTTTCATTACTCTCTTGATCAATCTTTTTTCTTCTTTAGTTTTTTATTCTACTGGTTGTTTAACTGCCTTCCATGTCCATTATTAAAATTTGAGTACATTCTCTCTTGGAAACCTTGTAATTTATTCTTCAATCCTGAGATAATTTTGTCTTTTTCATTCCTGAGTTCAAATAACTCTTTTATTTATTTCTGTTATTTTTCTTTTGTCTTTTTTGTTATTTTTTCTCTGAATTTCTATCTCAAGGTCATTTTTCATATTCTAAAATATCTGTTTGAGCATATTTAATTCTGCTTGAAAAGCAGATTATGGTTTTATTTTGCTTCATAGTTACTTTCCTTGTTTTAATTTCCCTGATTTTCTGTAGTAGTTCTCTATGGTCTTTACTTAGGTTAATTTTTAGTATGTTGAGGCATTTTACATGATTCTTAGTTTAACGACACTCTTTTCTGTCCATCTAGCAAATTCCAGTTATCTTAGTAGAGCGTGTTTGTTTTTTTCTCTGGTGATAGGGGTTGTGGTTTTATTTCAGCTATAGTACCCTAAATCTCCTTATTCTTCATTCTTTGCTGTCTAATTACCAACAGGCATTTCTTTCCTCCTGGTTTGGCTTTTTCCTCTCCACCAGAATTTATGGGTTAAGATTGTCTGCTAAAATTGTGCTTGTCTTTTTGAGAGAGAGTTTCTTTTGAGAGAAAGGCATGGGGGAATTTTTGAGTCACCTTGCTTCATTAAATAGAGCCTGTCACTTTAAATCACATGCCTGGCACGTTTCATGATATTCCTCTCTATAAGGATTGAATACTTTGAATACTTTCCACATGTTCATAATCTGATAGTTGTGATTATTTTTTTAGGATTTTCATATTTAGAATGGAGTTAATCTTCCTAGTTTCACCTTATCTTCGGGCTTCTTCCCTAGTGTCCCAACACTGTATTTCTTATAGTTTTTCTTGTTCTGCTACTAAGCTGTGGCAGAGTGGGGGTGGTTGGGAGCATGTGAAAACTTGGCACTGATATTTATTGTTATTCTCTTTTTCCTCATAGTTTTTGTGGTTTTGACATTCTCTTTCAGTAATCCTGAAGGTGTGGCATTGCACAGAATTTTTGCTAATATAAGGTCATTTTATAGAATTTGGGAGAAGATTTAGAGAGGCTTTATGATGTCTCCATTATCTACAAAGGGCAATTTCCTAGTGAACATTCTGCACCATGTTTTTATATTAGAATTGGGAGTTATCTTTTACTAGCTTATATTCCTTTAACATAGCTCAAATAATTAGAAGCTTAATTGCTCTTGCCTCAATGGCTTTTTTGAAAAGATCACAGTTTATGGGGCACCTGGGTGGCTCAGTCGTTGAGCGTCTGCCTTCGGCTCGGGTCATGATCCCGGGGTCCTGGGATCAAGCCCTGCGTCGGGCTCCCTGCTCCGCGGGAAGCCTGCTTCTCCCTCTCCCACTCCCCCTGCTTGTGTTCCCTCTCTCGCTGTGTCTCTCTCTGTCAAATAAATAAATAAAATCTTTAAAAAAAAAAAAAAGAAAAGATCATAGTTTAAACAATAATTGGGTTTTAAAATATTTCTGTAAAATTTTAATATTGAGCAGTACAAGGCTATCTATGGTTCATTTTAGATTAAAAGCAAATCTTTTCAAAATGTTGTTTACTTATATTTTCAAGGAGAAGAAATCCTAATAGTATTCTTTAGACAATTCCCCATTCACAGCCTGACATTTGCTCTTCTTTTCTTTATCCCTCAAAGGTGACATAAACAAAGGTGTCAACATCACTAAGAAAATTGTAATTTGGTAATATAAAATAATAAAGCATTCCATAGAAACCTTGAACTTCTCATCAAGAGGATAGTCAAGAAAAGAAAATAGGTTTCCCAGGAAACGGACCCTAAATACATTTTCTCTGTTAGGTAGAATCCCAGGAAGGACTAACTGAGAGAAAAGGTAAATGGTGGAGGGTTGAGGACTGAAGAAGAAAAACAAACACAAGGAGCTACATCACAGATTGGGTACAATTCTTAAGAAAAGAGATGATTGACAGTTTGTAAAACACCTCCAGTAAAGCCCTTGCTTCTCATAACAGTCAAGGGGATAGACAAGCTATTTATTTGTTGGCTCCTTCCTGTTTCCTGCTTTTCACTGGTACTTCTGCTCATGTTATCTGGCCCTTCTAGGTAGCCTGGAAAAGCCAGAGCTTTGGTCATTCTAATTTCATTGGAGCTGAGTTTAAGACTTGTTTCTCTTGTTTCTGCTTCTCTTCCTTCTTTTTCAGATCAATTGTGTAGTCTGCTCACTAATGACGACTTTATGCTGAGTCATGCCAACTGAAGCCGGGGCTTTATGACCATAGGAATGACCTATCACCAAGGCAATTTTAGCCCAGAACAAAGGCAAGTAACATAGATCCAGAGGATAGGTGAGGCTAAGGTCATCTGGGGTAATGCATAATGGGGCCCTGTTTATAGTGCCTAATATAACATCTATATATATATACAAATTGGTTTATATTAACCTACAGTTTAATAAAAGTTACAATATATAATATCCCTGGTTCAATACTATATTGCTTTGGACTTTGTGATGTGTAGTTGATTTTGTTTTTCAGTTAAGTATAAAATGCAATTCTTTCTTAATCAGGCATGGGGGAATGCAATGAAATAATAATTGCATTTTCTTTCCCTACAGTATACTAGCTAGAAAACACAGATAACAAAATATTGCTATTTTGTTTTTATAGATCAAGATCAAGGCTTTTAACAAATCTTTTATTACAATTTAAAGAATATATTGATTATTTTATTTCAATGTTTAAGGAAAGAAGAATTTCACTTTTATTTTAATGATAATTTCCTTTTGAAAGCCAGAACAAGATGTTGAGCAGATTGTTATTTCCCTTTATAGAGCCATTGAGTGATTTCACTTAGTGTCTTCTTCAATAGGATACACATTAACTTGATGCACATGATAATTCTGGAGCTGTTTTGTTTTCTCTTTTTATTTTAATATTCATCTTCAGACTTTGTATAGACTGACCTTTTTGCCTGCATAACACAGAGTATTAAAGTTGAGCACTATTTTAATGAAATGAATTTTACAACCATTTTTTTATTTGATCCTGAATAATTCCCCTCACACAGTATGCCAGATATTGTGGAAATTAAAAGTACCCCTTTCAAAAAGCCCTCCATATTAAGACTGAAATATATTCTAGCCTTAAGTGGCACGGATTCATGAATAAAAATATACTTTTTTTTGTCAAAAGGTGAAGAAAGTAGGGGCAATTTTTTTGTACTTTGGTTTTTATAATATAAAAATAAAAGTCAAACATTTAAGGTAAATATAAATTTCAATAGAAATAATCACAGTATAATTCTCAGTTCAATAGAGCTCTGCAAGTTCAGAAGAAAATGAACTGAAGTTCAGGAGACTTTAAAAAAATAGAAAAATGAGAGAAAAATCTAAGATTAAGTAGTTCAATAAATCTGAATGGAATATATAGAAATAATGGTCATGAAAATAATTAGTAGAACTACTTTTATGTTTATATACCTATATAATACCCTTTGGGGGAGATCAAAGAGCATAGTAAGTACTCATTAGTCATAATCTGGATGAATTTTCATAAATGAATAAATGAAATGAATTATCCAAGTTCCCTAATTCCCTTCCTCTGGCAATCAGGAGAGATAGAGAAAGAAACAGGATGGTTAGAATACGGAACTGTAGTTTAAACATATAACTGGCTTCTTTTTAGTGATGTCCTACCATTTTCAGATTTCCTTTCTGTGGTTTATAGCAGCTAAAATTATGAGTCTTACCTTTGCTGTTAAATTTAGTTTATATGTCTTGTCAACAATGCAAATGGATAGTGAGTTCACATGACTTTATTCCGGGAAAAATCAGCTTTATATAGCTTGGACATAACTCCTCTAGCTCTGATGGGCCCCAAGTTTCTTCTTCTTATTGAGATGTATTAGAACCTAAATTCTACTTGTTGTTGCAGACATTGCAGGGTTCTCAGCAGCAATTTCTGTTTTAGATAACTCTACCTGTTTTCCTTCTCTCTACTAGTTTCCAGAATTGCTATTATCAATTTAAGATCTGAAGGGGGCATTCATATTTCAATCTCTGAATTATGTGAGAATGGGCCCCAATGACAATTTATTAATATTTAGTCTAAGCAACATCTTTTCTGCCTATTTCTGCCTTCAACAGGATAATTGCACTTTAAGTGCAATTCTCACTTCTTCATAGAAGCTCTCCTTCTTGAGTCAGAATAAGTGGTAAGAAAAAGCCCCTCAAAACCCTTTGACTTTTTATATTCCTGAATTTTTGTTCATGTTTCCTCAAGATTTCAGCTCTGGTTTTAAAAGCATTATTAAAATCTTAAGAAAAAAAAATAAGTGACCTACGGAATGAGTTTTTAAATCAGTATTGCTTCTCTTTTTAATCGGAAATATTGGTATTTTTGAAGCATCTTAAAGTGTTCTCCAAACACCATTGAAAAGTCTTTTCTCAACTTAGACACAGAGAAGTGTTTATGCACATGCTTCTAAGCCCACCTCCCTTAACCTCCCTCAAGTTTCTCACTGAAGAGAGCACAGAAATATACAAATATTAAAAAACAAAAATCTGCGGCAGCAACTGAAACTAAAGAAAGGTAACATCCATTAAAAAGAAATTTTATATGCCTACTAGACATACTGCAGACAAGAGAAGTATAGCTGAATTGTGAACTTGCATAACATGAAATAATAACTTCATTGGAAAGCCTGTGGAAGAAGACCCATAAGTTTTCACCATAAAACAATTTGTATTTTCAGATGCCTTTGCTCTGCCTCTAGAAAATAGATCATTTCCTGGTTAGAGATGGGAAAGTGGGAAAATGAGGGATGCAGGAAAATTCTGAGAACCTACTATCTTCTTCTGAGACGTAAGATGCTCTGTATAGCTCATCCAGCCCCAGAAATAATTCCTGCCATCCAGATTCTTTTTCTAAATTCTCTCCTAATACAGAAGCCAGGGTTTTTGTCTAAATACAGAGATGAAGTTGTAAATAAAGTTAGATTTTAAGTATGAGGGTCTAATATGATTGGCCTCTCAGATCCCTTACACATTGGCTATACTTAAGTCAATCTTTTGAATTACATCATTTACCTCTCCATTCTGATGGAGAGAGGAAGCCAACAGTTAATGAATCTAATGGAGGGAGAGAGATGGATAAGAAGAAAAAAGAGGTCTTTCCTAAGATCCACAGCAGAGCTAACCTAAACTACTAATCCCTAGAAATTTGCAATTGAGAAATTGAGCCAAATCCATTTTACTACATTGGGCAAATGGGAGGAAACATTCTACAGGAGAGAGACAAACAAGTTGACATCCCTGGGAGATAAGGGAACACAAGAACACAAAGCTACAATATTTGAGAAATCCACCTTTTGGCTCACAAGGTCATTCTCTTAGCCTTAACTTGAGTCTGGTGCTCTTTTCCCTTGGGGTTAGAGTGATCAGAGATAACCTTCCTCTCTTGTTACATTGACAAATGGAATCAACATTACAGAACAGGACCAATACATTAAGTAATGCAATCAGAAATAAATTATGAATTTTTGCAAGAAATCTACATAGTTCTGACATCTGAATCTTCTCTTTGGAAGACTTTCATTGTTTTCTATTTATTACCCCAAAAATTACAATTAAGTTCCTTGCCATTCAAAGTCCTCCCCAAATTCATCCCAACCAAATTTCCTTCATCTTATAATTTACATTAGGTTGCTTTAAAATTACTGTACAAAGTAATTTAAAATTTAAAATTTTTAAATTTTAAATTCTTAAAATTTCATGTTGTATCTTTTCATCTATTTAATTTTCCCAGTAGAAAGTTCACTTTCTTCACCATTTCTCGCAAATATGTATGCATATGCCCCCTTTTAAGGTTTAAACGATACAGGTTTCTGAAGCCCATACAGATTTTTTCCTCTCCCTGCCCCCTGCCCCTTTCCCCAGCCCTGACTCTTATGTTATTGTTTTATTGTTGTTGTTTCTCTTTTGCTTTAAGGTCCTTATAACTTTCTGCCTTGTATTAGAAGTAATTACATACATATGGCACCTAATCCAATTTCCTCCTCAGTTAGAATAGGTGTAAGAATTCAGAGCGTCTGAAAATGTGAGACATATTTTCTCAGGTGAGTAAAACTAAGAAAGCAGAGCATAGACTGACTATCCCCTCCCACTGACTAGCAGGGTGCACTATACATAAGGGGCCTTCAATAAATATGTCTTCAATACATGTTCAACACTAAACATTCCTTTCAAAAATACAAGCCATTAAGAAAAATAAAAGGAATACACAGTTTACATTTTCAAATCAACAAACCCAGCCATATCTCTTTATGCAGTAATAAGGTTTATAAAAAACTGCAAATTCTTTTCCCTGCAGGAATATACAGTCACTAAAATCAAGATGATTTTATCTTTTGTTATAAAATGGAATTAGGTATCCTGAGAGACCATTTTCAAAATGATCCTTTAAAACTTTTTTCATATTCCATTGGTAAATCTCCCTCCCAACCCCAAAGAAGATTTAGGTACTTTTCCTGAACATCTATCTTGTTTTATCCTCTCCTGAAGACAAACCTCCTGTGCTTGGATATTAATGCCAAGTCATGCAGTGGGATAAACAGGCCATTAACATTTAAAAAATACACACCTCTTTTTTTTTATTGAAAAATTCATTTTATGACAGATGGAACCTAAAATTTGCATTTAAATAGGGACTATTCAAGTAAGATACTGCACTAGATTTTTAAAGTATGTGATTTTTATAAGATTGATAAAGATTGCCACCATCATAGATTTTTTTGGAAAGGAGTCAAGGAATGAAAGACTATTTCCCAAACTAGCAAATGTAAGGATGTCTCATCTCTTTATTCAGAAATTTTTACTGTATTATGTTCTCCATAAATAATAGTCACTTTTCAAAATTAAATGTGTTTAAATGTTTAAAACATTAAATGGTATGGTTAGAGCCTTCTTTATGTAAAATGAGTTAAATCCTAGATGTGACTATCGTGTACTGAAATCATTTCCAATCAGTCACTTTTTGGGGTATAAAAATATATGAATTTCTCTCTTATGGGCTCTGTGACTCTATAGTATCTGAAAGATTAAATTTCTGATACAAACAATGTCCTGGATGAAACCATTACTATCTAATTAAAGTCAATAAAAAATGTAGCCCATGACAGCAATTATAAAATTTTATGGAGCTTAACAATTGTATGAGAGTTTACAACAAGAACAAAATCTAAATCCAGAGATTCTCATTCTGAGTTGAGTGGGACATTGAAAGAGCAACCCAGTAAGTGAAGCACATTGTCTACAGAAACATGGATGGTGGGTGGTAACGGATAATGCTAAAATAACAAAGATATTATAACTGTCTTTAACACAGAGGGCTAAATTATTAATGTAATGGTAATTCTTATCTGACAGCAAACTTGATTAATAAGATTCAAACATGAATCAAGACCAAATGCAGGATTTCCTTTTGGTGGGGCAGGCAACGACCACAGTTTCCAAGAATTTTCTTTCTCTTACATTAGGACTATGTTTGGAAGTGGATTAACAGATAAATTCTGAATGATGTAAGCAAAAAACATAGTTCACAAAAGAAGCTGTTTGAATTCTGGGGCTTCCCAATTTTATGCTGTTAGTTACCTGAATGTAAAGTGTTTTATCTGACTACCTCTCATTCTCTAGTCACACATGCTCTTTAAATCTATAATCCAGTTTTATTTATAATAAGCAATTACAGAGAACACATATATCCTGCTAACACCATTTACTTCTCAAAAAATAAGAACTCTGTTCTTTACTATTAGCATGTTGACAAGAGTTCTGGTCCAGGTCATAAGCATATTTAGGAAAAAGTCTGTTGGAGGTCAATCATTTCTATTCCATCTTCCCAAAGATTTTCATCTCCAGAAGAGACTCATGGGCTTCCTGTTAAATCTTTTCTTCCCATTTCTGTCCTTAAACTGATCATAAGATCCTCTCATTTTCATAAAAAAGTCCTTATGCTAGTCTATCTATCTCTTCAAATATCCATACTGAATCCATACTTATTCCATGAATCAAGTCTTAAAAAACATTCGTATTACATGTCTGACGTAGACTTGTTTTCCCTGATTATACACAAACACACACTACACTTTTCCTTAATGTAATTACTATAACTAATTAGTAGAAACTTACATGAATATGAATTTGTACCCCTTCATTATACCTAAATACTCCATCCTGACAATATTTATTCATTGTATGATCAAGTCAATAGATTATTTACATTATGAGGATTAATATATTTTTTCAAGTCAAAGTGTCTTTGAATAAGAAGGAACCAGACATTAATTAACTTTGTACAGTATTTCCTGTACAATGTTCTAACAAGTTCTGCCTGAACATATCCAGGAGATAAATATTTAGCAAAGTGAACACACTCCACCCTATGATGCTCAGTGAGCACTCCTAAGCACTCCTCCTATCCACCCACCACTTGCTGCATATTGAGTGATGCCCAATAGAATACATAGGATGATAGAAGGAGAAAAAAGTACCTGGGAAACTCACAGGTTTAATGACAAATTTCTGAATAAGTAAGAGAGAGAAATTAAAATGAACTTTCAGTTGTACTTTAAAATTTACCAAGTTTCTGAACCTATCTATTCATTTTTTTTTATTTTTTTATTTTTTTATTGTTATGTTAATCCCCATACATTACATCATTAGTTTTAGATATAGTGTTCCATGATTCATTGTTTGTGCATACCACCCAGTGCTCCATGCAGAACGTGCCCTCCTCAATACCCATCACCAGGCTAACCCATCCTCCCACCCCCCCCAGAACCCTCAGTTTGTTTTTCAGAGTCCATCATCTCTCATGGTTCTTCTCCCCCTCCGATTTCCCCCCCTTCATTCTTCCCCTCCTGCTACATTCTTCTTCTTCTTTTTTTCTTTCTTAACATATATTGCATTATTTGTTTCAGAGGTACAGATCTGAGATTCAACAGTCTTGCACAATTCACAGCGCTTACCAGAGCACATACCCTCCCCAGTGTCCATCACCCAGTCACCCCATCCCTCCCACCCCACCCCCCACTCCAGCAACCCTCAGTTTGTTTCCTGAGATTAAGAATTCCTCATATCAGTGAGGTCATATGATACATGTCTTTCTCTGTTTGACTTATTTCGCTCAGCATAATACCCTCCAGTTCCATCCCCGTCGTTGCAAATGGCAAGATCTCATTCCTTTTGATGGCTGCATAATATTCCATTGTATATATATACCACATCTTCTTTATCCATTCATCTGTCGATGGACATCTTGGCTCTTTCCACAGTTTGGCTATTGTGGACATTGCTGCTATAAACATCAGGGTGCACGTACCCTTTCGGATCCCTACTTTTGTATCTTTGGGGTAAATACCCAGTAGTGCAAATGCTGGGTCGTATGGTAGCTCTATTTTCAACTTTTTGAGGAACCTCCATACTGTTTTCCAGAGTGGCTGCACCAGCTTGCATTCCCACCAACAGTGTAGGAGGGTTCCCCTTTCTCCGCATCCCCGCCAACATCTGTCATTTCCTGACTTGTTAACTTTAGCCATTCTGACTGGTGTGAGGTGGTATCTCATTGAGGTTTTGATTTGGATTTCCCTGATGCCGAGCGATATTGAACACTTTTTCATGTGTCTGTTGGCCATCTGGATGTCTTCTTTGGAAAAATGTCTGAACCTATCTATTCATTTAATTTACAGTATGCTTATACTGTAATTATCAACCTTACTTTAGAGATGAAAAACTGTACCTTGAGGCATTTAATTAATTTCTCTAAGCTCACACAAGTTAGCAAATAATGAAAGCAGGATTGATTTGGGGTTTCTTACTGCTTAAACCAGCCCTCTTTTCATTACAAGAGCATTTTTCATTGCATGCTCTGTGGAACAGTAGGATGGGTCAGGAAAGGAGGAGAGGCCTGTGGTACATTAAGTTTGACAGATGTTGACATAAAGTTACCTACATTTCTTAACCACAAGACTCCTCAGAGTTTGCAATGTACATCATGTAATTTGAGACTTGTAAAGGGGGATATCAAATGTAATATATACAACTTTATTGAACATTGGGTTTGCTGTGTGGCAGACTGAACCCTGGGACTAGTAGTGGCCCTTAGAATTCTAAGGAATGCTTAACTTTGTGTTTCTACACCCCATATTTAGTTTCTAAGTATAGGAGAAGGGACAATAACACTGAATCTGTATTGGAATTCTGGCTAGAAAAAATAGTTCTACTTAAGAGAATCATCTGGTCCCATGATGGATAAATACAGATGATGTTTTCAATTAGGATTAGCTCTAAGAAGAAACTGAGAATCAACAGGTTAATGATACTTCTGTTCCTTTGTCTCCTATAGATGCAAATAGGAAAATATTTGTTAAAGTAGTATAAGTGATACTGAAATAACCTGAAGCCTCAGACTCAATATTGAGAACCCAAAATGCCAGGGTGGTTTGTGGTGAGCACAGACAGATTTCCAACACTGAGCATTTAGAGAGATTCTTCTCCAAGTTAATTTCACTATACCCGATTTATGACTTTTAAAAATGGAATTGCTCTCTTATCTCCCACTGTGCTCATTTCTTGAGCTTCCTAAGTCCTCTTTTTTTATTTAAAAAGAAAACAATCACTGCAGTGTATTGTGCTGAATTACATCTAAAAATCCAAACCGTTTCTGCAGCAAATTCTATTTAGCTGTCCTAATATCCCGTTTTAATAAGGGTTTCACCAGCAAGATAAAAATTAAATGTTTGCCAGAGTGATGCATTAATAACTCAAAACCTTTAATTATAGCAGGGCCCAATTTAATTAAACCCTACATTACAAACTGTCGGCCTTCATATCATGGACCCCTATGTTGAATGGTTTATAGCTGAACCATTAAACAAAGTTATTCCATGTTTCAGAATATGATACAAATTTTCCACTTAGGAGAGAATTATCTTTGTTTTACAAACCCAACATTGACAATAAAGGCATACTTTTTATTTTAGTAAAGATATTTCTGCACAATTCCCTAAAGGTCACTACTAACCTAATTTGTAATTAATTTAAAAGTGAAGCAAAATGAGAACAAAAATGGAAGGTGAATGAGGTATCTCATATGAATTTCCTTTGACAGAAAGGTGGAGAACTTGATTCAATTTTTAAGAAGCAAATGCATAGCCATTGGGCTATTCAAATACTACTTAATTTTCCAGTGATATTACTCCTTGGGAAAGGCTCCTCGGTTCTCTTCTTTTGTCTTCCTTATTCCATGACTACTAAGGTTCTTAGATTTAAGATACTGGATTGCAGATTCAAACATGAAGGAGAATCACCTGGAGGGTTTATTAAAAACAGACTGCTGAGTCTTCTGAGTTTCTGATTCAGTATGTCTGGGTGAGGCTCCAGAATTTACATTTCCAGGAATTTTCCAATTTTCCTGGGACCACACTTTGAAAATCACTGGTGAAGAATAAGCAGAGACTAGACTCCCTTATCGGATGTTAATGGAAACATGTATGGACATATATGGAGGAGATACTCTCCTTTTCTATAGTTCTATAATTTCACCCTGTCTTCCAGTTCCATCAAACAGTTCATTTTTTCTCATACATATGAATGTTTACGTTAAGTTGAAAAGCAATATTTACTTCATGATCTAAATTTCTGATTGTTTATATATATGTTATATTAATATAATATAAAATATTAACAAATACTTTCTGATGGTATGATTTTAAATGTTCCCCCCCCCCTTGGGTTTATCTATTTTTGTCTAAGAATCTACAATTACTCTGTACTGCTCATAAGAAAAATATATTTATATATTATATTCATATGTGGAAAGCTTAAGTAAAATATTAATTAAATAATGTCAATTTACAATAGTAAGTTACTAAAATTAGAATATGAAATCATTAAATACACACTCTATGCTTCCTTCACTCAACATCTCAAAAAATACAAGTATGTTAGTTATCTTAACATTTTGCTTTTTTGAATCAAAAAGATCATATATGTATGTTTTTAACTTTTGTGTTTATCTGCAATTTTAAAGAATGAATATTGAACACTTTTATTCTTTTTGTGACTATGTTAGTTTCTTAGGAAGTGACTTTTATAGTGAGAAAGGTCAATCTCGCCAATAGAAAAATAATTAGATTGAAATGCTATTACTTTATAAAGCATTTCCCTGCAAAGGTTTCTATACAAAAATGGAATTTCTCCCCCTTAGCATGTATTTCACAAGGATTAAGAGTACTAGGTGTCCTTCTTTTGAACCTGACACTAGAGCTTTGCCTGGGGATAAAATGGGCCAAACTGGCTAATCTCCCGCTATTACTGATAGTCACTATGCACAAGGATGATGAGTGAGAGATGCAACCCATGTCTTCCCACTGGGAAGAGACTCCATCATCATCTGTCTAACACTGCTATACCTACTTAAATGAAGGATTCAATACTGAGCTCATTTTGTAAATACGCCAAAGCCATTTTTGCTCACTAATCTCTGCTGGCAGATGAAATGTTATAGTAGAAATATTGCAGAAGTGACTCCTTTAAGAGAAATTCACACATTTGCCCTGAAGTTTAGGACTTAATATTCAACTCTTTTCTCTTCTAAGTCTCTTCAAAGAAGATGAATGATTGGCTTGCATATGCATATATATATTTTTAAAGATTTTATTTATTTATTCAACAGAGAGAGACACAGTGAGAGAGGGAACACAAGCAGGGGGAGTGGGAGAGGGAGAAACAGACTTCCCGCGGAGCAGGGAGCCCGAATCAGGGCTCGATCCCAGGACCCTGGGATCATGACCCTAGCCAAAGGCAAACGCTTAACGACAGAGCCACCCGGGTGCCCCTTGCATATGCATATTTTAAATAATTCTATTTATCAACTAATTAATGATCAATTTATTGTTTACCTTTTGCTTTACTAGGGTATAGATTTATATTAAGAATAAGACATGTATCACAAATCAGATGTGGCATGGCAGCATATGATATGATTAACAATAGCCATACCCTAAATTCAATTAAAATTATAATCAGTGACAACAATAAAATTCCAAAGAGTATATATAGAAAAATATTAGTTGATGCAAATTTTGTTAAGATTAATTTGACAATATATATTGAGGACTGAAATCAACATAATTCTCTGTCCCTGTATCGAATAATACTGACCATTTCTCTTATCTTAAAATATTAAGGACAAGCAAATATCCGCTTCTGGGAGATCCTGACAGTAGGCTAACTAAACTAGCTTTCTTATCAAGATTAATAGCTTGCTTAAGACTCACTTCAAGACCCTTACCTCGGGACGCCTGGGTGGCTCAGTCGGTTAAGCGTCTGCCTTCGGCTCAGGTCATGATCCCAGGGTCCTGGGATCGAGTCCCGCATCGGGCTCCCTGCTCCGCGGGGAGCCTGCTTCTCCCTCTGCCTCTGTCTCTCTCTCTGTCTCTCATGAATAAATAAATAAAATCTTTAAAAAAAAAAAAAAAAAGACCCTTACCTCATTTTGTACACCAATCCAAAGACAGATTATTAAAAAAAAATAACTCCAAAACAACAATAACAAAAAAACCCACAGACAGATGATCATAAATATTTGCCTAATCTCAAACAATTTCATACATTGCAAGTCTCACCTTAGTATCACACAACTCAGGTCCTCAAACTCTACAAATATACTCTCCTTACTTTCCCCTGATGAAACACTACTGATGCTATGTCAAGTTGGTATTTCCCCTTATTACAGGAAGTCTAATAAACTTAACTTTGCTTAATCAACAGGTTTTTTTTTTTTTTTTTTTTCCTGGTAGTCTTTGGGAGGACAAAAGTCAACAATATCAAAGCCTTTGAACTATTACATAGAACTAAAGATTCTATTTCCACAAATTTATCCTTAGGAAGGAATCCAAGCTTAGTCTATATGCATATTTAATTATAAGAATATTAATCACAACACTATATACAATGGAGAAATATTCAACAATTAGAGGGATGTTTGTTTAAATCAGCATATGTCCACAGAGTGAAATACCATAACATCATCAAAAAGCAAGTATTTAAAAAATATATTGTATTATGCTCAAAGGGAGTGAAAAGTGTTACTATATAATTCTTGCCTGCCACTCCACCCAAATCTGTCTCCCAGTTTTATCCATTTCTATAAAATGCATCAATACTACCTTGTTGCTCAAGTAAAAAATATATATATGGATCATTTTTGTACCTTCTTTTTTTCTACATCTTGTCCAAACCTTTATTCTTTACTTAAGTGACAAAATATAACTGGCTACTTTTTTTTCAGTATTAGTATTTCTTATTCTTGCAGCCATCACAGCTCTTTCTGAGGATATTGGAACACCAACTGTTCTTCCTTTCTTAACTCTTAAATTAATTCTCAACACAGCAGCTGGTTTGATCATTTACAATGCAAATTAGATACAGCTTGAACCACTTCAACATCCATTCACTGAAACTAGAATAAAATCTAAACCCCTGATCATAGCATAATATTCTTATATAGTATAGGTTGATATAATTCTTTCCAACTTCATCTCATTCTCTCACTCACACCAATCAACTTCACTGATTTCTTGTACTGTCTTTCAACTAAGTCAAATCCTTTCTCCACTTTTGGGCTTAATATGTGCCATTTCATTGGAATACTATTCTCCAGCATTTTCTTATCTTTTGGATATGAAGGAGAAATATAATTAAAAAAAAAAATCTTCTCTCAAACCAGAAAGCAGAGAAAGAGAACACTTTTATCATAGAATAAGCATTGAACCAGAATGTGATGTACATCATTGGCAATTCCCTAAGAGATTGTAAAAACAGAAAGTAATCTTGCCCTTTTGTGTAGGCAAGAAGATACAACCTGTTACATACATCTTTTTCAAAATAAAGAATAACTAGTCCTCAAGTAAGAGGAATTGATAGCACCCTTGATCACGCACAGTTCATCCTAACATTATCTGGTAATTGGGATGACCATCTATGTTAGTTAATTGACTTTATGCAAAGGGAAAACAAAACAAAACAAAAAAGAAAACCTAATTTCTTTATGACTGGAGGTAGTTTTACAACTTGGAGCAAAGCACTCACTAAAGTTATGCTTCTACCTTCCACAGAATCGGGGAGCTAGGGAGATGTTTACTTTTCAATCTTATCGATGAGACTGTTATTTCTAAGTACATATACTATCCGCAAATGCCTTCTTTTCTACCTGTTTCCTTATTGCCTTTTCACAATTTCAAATTATCTTCTCTTGTTTATTATTTATATTCCCCAAAGGGCATAAATTCCTATAAATCAGTCTGTCCTGTTTAGTTCTCTGAAGTCATTAAGTTGTTGTTGCAGCAAAAATAGAAAATATAAGGGTAAATATGAGAACTAGTGGGAAAGATCTGAAAATTGAAAACTGTAAACATTGCTAACAGAAATTGAAGAAGACCTAAATAAGTGTAGAAATGTACACTTTTCATGTCTCAGAAGACTCAATCTTGTTAACAATTCTTTCCAAATTGATCTATAGAGTCAATGAAATTCCAGTGAAAATCCCAATCGCTTATTAATAAAAATGGATATTTTCCTAAAATTCATACAGACATTCAAAGGACGAAGAATATTCTCAACTGTGAAAAACAACAATTTTTCATTGAATGGCTAACATTGTGAAGTGTATACTATGTTCAAAGATAGCCTAACTTTCTATTTCTGAACTTAATACCAGCCTTGCCTCTAAAGATACAGAACTACATGGCCTTGTGAAAATGTTTGTTTTTATTTTCTTTATACCCCTCTAGGCTTCATTTTGATTTATATTTTGTAAAATCAGTATTCTATTTCCTAATCTCTGAAAATGTCTTCCGCATGTTATTTCTGCATAGGATTATAAAAGAGAAAATTTTATTTTCATTCAAGAACTCTGATCCAATCCTCATATGACGGGCATCTCTCAGTTTTTATTGCATGTAGATAAGAATACAATCTCTCCTTTTTCCTCTGATTTTGGTCATGAATTTCTAAGCAACTATTTCAAAATGATCTATACTCAGTATTATGTAATTTTATCTTGCACGATGGATGTATTAGATGCTCTTTATATTGTTTTTAAATAAAATCCTGCCAATCTAATTTTAATATCTTAATTAAAACTTAATCATGACGCTGTGAAATCACACTCAATAGATGTTGGTTTGTGTATTTTAGTAACACTCTTCAACCTGGAAATCAGTCTCAAACACACACACACACACACACACACACACACACAATTCTTGCAAAAGATCACAGAGGAAACCTCCATAGATTGTTCAGGATGGGAAGGCAGAGACAACGTCACTTTCTCTTCAATGAACATTACTGATGCTGGGCAGCTATTCAGGAGAGAAGTGGTCTCTAAATATAGACTCATATGAGTTTGACACCTTCCTTTTCAAGTTCTTGACAGTATTACTGTTCTTTTACAAAAGAAGGGCCAATCTTTTGTGATGTGTTGAAAAGGAAGAAAGGATAGATGATATAATGCCTGAAAGAAACTCTATTCACATCACAATTAGGCTGCATCCATGTCTTCCAACACTGTGTAGCTAAAGTTACCTCCAAGTCTTGTTAGACCAGGGATCAAGATGGGGCACACACTGAAAACTGACCCTCTTTCTGTATGTTGCTTTTAAGTTGTACTTCCTCTAGGAAGACTTCCCTACTGCCCTTCCACTTACCTCTTTTCTGAACTACATAATATGTGTATTACGTGGCCACTCCCCCCCACGCCATTCTTCATAGATTATGTGTATATGGTTGAGAGGCTGATCGTGCCTCTCAAGATAATACCTTAAATACTTAAAGAGCTAACTTCCAATTCTTCTGCATATCTCACCACATTTATCTGCTGGCTGAGAACATCTGAAATACTATATTGATAATTTTTAAATACTCTATCAACTTCTAGTTTTGCCATGAAAGTATGCAGAACATTAAAATGCCTATATTGTATTTAACATTAGCATTTATAAGAATCTCAAAAAGTCTCATAGCTCTGTCTACCTGAGGACGTTTCATTAAACAAAGAAGCTAAGGATGTCTCTTCTGGCTGTGAGAAACATCTCCCAGAATATTCTTTGGGTTGGCCCTATTCATATATTTAGCAGGTATCAACCCAGTTATTCATTTTGCTTCTCTCCTAGCTCCTCCTGTGTGAGAACAAGTAGATTCCAAATCTTAAATACTTTTTCTTTTTTTGCTATTGGTTATGTATTTAAGCATTTACTCAAAATTAAATATGTCAAATACAGATTTAAAATGTTTGTGTGAGCAAACAACTGTTTTATATTGAAATTACTTTTTTTTTTAAGATTTTATTTATTTATTTAATTGACAGAGAGAGAGACAGCGTGAGGGGGAACACAAGTAGGGGGAGTGGGAGAGGGAGAAGCAGGCTTCCTGCTGAGCAGGGAGCCCGATGCGGGGCTCGATCCCAGGACCCCAGGATCATGACCTGAGCCGAAGGCAGTCGCTTAACCAACTGAGCCACCCAGGCGCCCTTTGAAATTACTTTTTAACACCTTGATATTTCAAGAGAACGCATATTTCTATTTGCACCACTTAGATGATTGATTCCCAGTGAATCAGTTAAGGTTCAGTGAAAATGCCTTCAAGTTTTCAAAATAATTACCTGTGAGCAGGATTATGGACGATATACCCATTTCTAAAGAGCAGCACTGCCTTTATTATTCACACTGGAGTTTTGTGCAGTGGGTGGGCTAAACGACTGGGTCCCTATCAATTAGATATTCATAAAACATTTTTGCTTGTGTGTTTTTGGGTACTGAAAAAAACAGATTTTCAGCTAATGGAAAAATGTGTATCTACTTTATTCTCAAAAAAATCTTTATTATATATACTAAAGATAATAGTCTTTAATGAAATAATCCTTTAAAATACCATGTTCACCAATCAAATTTAGATACCACTAATTACTCACATTCTTTCGTAAGATAAATTGAATAATGAAATAAATGAAAATAAATTCTAGGCCAGGTTTAAAACATATTTGACAAGTGTGTGTGTGTGTGTGTGTGTGTGTGTGTGTGTGTGTTTAATTTCAGACTATTAAAACATGTTACATTTTCTTTTTGCTCTTGTTGAGTTTTCCATAATGTTTAGATCTCCCTTTCTTTTATTCTATGACTCTTCCAAAGTAGATCTTTAATCTCTAATTCCTAGTTAACATCAATTTAGCATGTATTTTCTGGGTTTAGAATTTCAAGCTTTACTATTACATCTGACTTAAGATGACAGTCAATTAACTATTCTTATCTTCAGTGGTATATGCTGTAGTTGTATTTTCTCTTTACAAAAGTACTCAAAAGATATGTATCTTTGCTAGTGAAAGGTATTTTTCTTTGGAGTCTCATTTTCCACTTCAGGTGGAATAGGACCCATCAAAGGTCACTATTAAGTAGTCCCCTGTGGAAACTTTCATAATTGGGCCTAATTTTCAGTTTTTCTCATTGGTTATCATGTAGAACAGCAGTCACATTATCCTATTATTTGGTAAAGATCTATTCAGAATGTAAATACAATTATTACCTGAATGCAAACTTCATCAGCTTCACCTGTGTGACTTCTTCATTCTATTTATTTTGCACATATATAGTAACTTTATGCAAAACTGTAGTTTCCAGACTTCGGGAGTTCATAGAGTGTATTAGTTAAAAATTGGAATATATACACATTATATGGCCAGTAGCCTGCAGAAAATAAAAGGCTGATATCTAGTATGTTAAACAAAAGGAATTAACTTCAGATAAAGGACTGTCCTCTAAATGTAAATAGTATAACTTCATAAACATTAAATTCATCTTATTATCTTATTTCACTACTCACTATTGTGAATTTTTAACACAGACAGCATCTATCTCCAGAACAGGATGTTAAGGATCACTGATCTAGAGTAATGGGTCTCTGAAGTCTCATGTAAGCCAACCAAATGGTGTGCAAGGAAATGCATCATTGTGTTAGGAGAAAATATTAA
Organism: Phoca vitulina; assembly: GCF_004348235.1. NCBI lineage: Eukaryota > Metazoa > Chordata > Mammalia > Carnivora > Phocidae > Phoca > Phoca vitulina. Next base: position 19,902,809 of record NW_022589715.1, on the reverse strand, counting down.
AACTTGAATTTATATTTAGTTTTTAAATTTAAAACTTTAAAATTTTGATTTAAACATTTGTATAGTGTATACATTATAAAATGTACAAATACAGTAGTGTAATAACTTAATAATAAATAAGTAGAAATATATTGGGAATGAGGACTTGTTATTTTTTAATTTTTTATTTAAATTCAGTTTAGTTAACATATAGTATATTATTAGTTTCATAGGTAGAATTTGGTGATTCGTCAGTTGCATATAACACCCAGTGCTCACTACATCAAGTGCCCTTCTTAATGTCCATTACCCAATTACCCTATCCCCCAACTCACCTCCCCTCAAACAATCCTCAGTTTGTTTCCTATAGTTAAGAGTCTCTCATGGTTTGCCTCCCTCACTGTTTTTATCTTATTTTATTTTTCCATCCCTTCCCTTATGTTCATCTATTTTGTTTCTTAAATCCCACATATGAGTGAAATCATATGGCATTTTTCTTTCTCTGACTGACTCATTTTGCTTATCATAGTACCCTCTAGTTCCATCCATGTTGTTGCAAATGGCAAAATTTCATTCTTTTTGATGGCTGAGTAATATTCCTGTGTGTGTGTGTGTGTGTGTGTGTGTGTGTGTGTGTGTGTGTACCACCTCTTCTATATCCATTCATCTGTCGGTGGGACATCTAGGCTCTTTCCATATCTTGGCTACCATGGATACTACTGCTATAAACATTGGGGTGCATGAGCCCCTTAAGTCAATATGTTTGTAGCCTTTGGATAAATACCTAGTAGTGCAACTGCTGGGTTGTAGGGTAGCTATATTTTTAACTTTCTGAGGAACCTCCATACTGTTTTTCAGAGTGGCTGCTCCAGTTTGCATTCCCACCAACAGTGTAAGAAGTTTCCCCATTCTCCACATCCTTACCAACGTCTGTTGTCTCCTGAAGTGTTAATTTTAGCCATTCTGACTGGTGTGAGGTGGTATCTCACTGTGGTTTTAATTTGTATTTCGCTGATGACAAGGATATTAAGCATTTTTTCATGTACCTGTTGGCCATTTGTATGTCTTCTTCGGAGAAGTGTCTGTTCATGTCTTCTGCTCATTTCTTGACTGGATTCTTTTGTTTGTTTGTTTTATGGGTGTTAAGTTTAATAAGTTCTTTATAGATTTTGGATACTAGCCCTTTATCTGATAAGTCGTTTGCTAATATCTTCTCCCTCTGTAGGTTGCCTTTTAGTTTTGTTGACTCTTTCCTTTGTTGTGCAAAAGCTTGTTATCTTGATGAAGTCCCAACAGCTCATTTTTGTTTTTGATTCCCTTGCCTTTGGAGACATGGCTAGCAAGAAGTTGCTGTGGCCAAGGTCAAAGAGGTTGCTGCCTATGTTCTCCTCTAGGATTTTGATGGATTCCTGTCTCACATTTAGGTCTTTCATCCATTTTGAGTTCATTTTTGTGTATGGTGTAAAAAGTGGTTCAGTTTCATTCTTCTGCATATGGCTGTCCAATTTCCCAACACCATTGTTAAGAGACTGTCTTTTTTCCAATGGATGTTCTTTCCTGCTTTGACAAAGATTAGTTGACCATAGAGTTGAGGGTTGATTTCTGGGTTCTCTATTCTGTTCCATTGATCTATGTGTCTGTTTTTGTGCCAGTATCATAACTTTCTTGATGATTACAGCTTTGTAATACAGCCTGAAGTCTGGAATTGTGACTCCTCCAGGTTTGGTTTTCTGTTTCAACATTTCCTTGGCTATTTGGGGTCTTTTCTGGATCCATACAAATTTTAGAATTGTTTGTTCTGTGAAAAATGCTGATGGTATTTTGATAGGGATTGCATTGAATATGTAGACTGCTTTGGGTAGCATAGACATATCAACAATATTTACTCTTCCAATCCATGAGCATGGAATGTTTTTTCCATTTCTTTGTGTCTTCCTCAATTTCTCTCTAAGTGTTCTATAATTTTCAGAGTACAGATTCTTTACCTCTTTGGTTAGGTTTATTCCTAGGTATCTTATGGTTTTGGGTGCAATCGTAAATGGGATCAATTCCTTGATTTATCTTTCTTCTGCTTCATTGTTAGTGTATAGAAATGCAACTGATTTCTGTGTATTGATTTTAAATCCTGTGACTGCTGAATTCTTGTATCAGTTCTAGCAATTTTTGGGTGTAGTCTTTTGGGTTTTCTATATAGAGTATTGTGTCATCTGCGAAAAGTGAAAGTTTGATTTCTTCTTTGCTGATTTGGATGCCTTTTATTTCTTTTTGTTGTTTGATTGCTGAGGCTGGGACTTCTAGTACTATGTGCAACAACAGTGGTGAGAGTGTACATTCCTGTTGTGTTCCTGACCTTAGAGGAAAAGCTCTCAGTTTTTCCCCATTGAGGATGATATCTGCTGTGCATCTTTTGTATATAGCTTTTATGATATTGAGGTATGCTCCCTCTATCCCTACATGGTAGAGGGTTTTTATCAAGAAAGGATGCTGTATTTTGTCAAATGCTATTTCTGCATCTATTGAGAGAATCATAAAGTTCTTGTCCTTTCTTTTATTAATGTGGTGCATCACATTGATTGATTTGTGGATGTTGAACCACTCCTGTAGCCCAGGAATAAATCCCACTTAGTTGTGGTGAATAATCCTTTTAATGTACTGTTGGATCCTCCTGGCTAGTATCTTGGTAAGAATTTTTGCATCCATGTTCATCAAGGATATTGGTCTCTAATTCTCCTGTTTAGTGGGGTCTTTGGTTTTGGGAAAAGGTAAAACTGACTTCATAGAATGTGTTTGGAAGTTTTCCTTCCACTTCTAATTTTTGGAACAGTTTCAGAATAGGTACTAATTTTTCTTTAAATGTTTGGTAGAATTCCCCTGGGAAGACATCCAGCCCTGGACTCTTGTTTTTTGGGAGATTTTTGATTACTGATTTAATTTCTTTTCTGGTTATGGGTCTGTTCAGGTTTTCTATTTCTTCCTGTTTCAGTGTTGTTAGTTTATATGTTTCTAGGAATATATTCATTTCTTCCAGATTGCCTAATTTGTTGGCAAAGAGTTGCTCATAATATTCTCTTATAATTGCATTTCTTTGGTGTTGGTTGTGATCTCTCCTCTCATTCATGACTTTATTTATTTGGGTCCTTTCTCTTTTCTTTTTGATAAGTCTAGCTAGGGGTTTATTAATCTTATTAATTCTTTCAGAGAACCAGCTCCTAGTTTTGTTGATCTGTTCTACTGCTTGTTTTTTTTATATCATTGATTTCTGCTCTAATCTTTATTATTTCTCTTCTCTTGCTGGACTTAGGCTTTATTTGCTGTTCTTTTAACAGCTCCTTTAGGTGTAAGGTTAGGTTGTGTATTTGAGACTTTTCCTGTTTCTTGAGGAAGGCCTGTATTGCTATATATTTCCCTCTTAGGACCACCTTGGCTGCATCCCAAAGGTTTTGAACTATCCTGTTTTCATTTTCATTTGCTTCTATATATATATTTTTTCATTCTTCTTTAATTTCCTGGTTGACCCATTCATTCCTTAGTAGGATGTTCTTAAACCTCCATGTATATGTGGTCCTTCCAAATTTTTTCTTGTGGTTAACTTCAAGTTTCATAGTATTGTGGTCTGAAAATATGCATGATATGATCTCAGTCTTTTTGTACTTGTTGAGACCTGATTTCTGACCCAGTATGTGATCTCTTCTGAAGAATGTTCCATGTGCACTCAAAAAGAATGTGATTCTACTGCTTTAGGATGAAATACTCTGAATGTATCTGTTAAGTCCATCTAGTCCAGTGTGTCATTAAAAGCCCTAGTTTCTTAGTTGGTCTTCTGTTTAGATGATCTGTCCATTGCTGTGAGTGAGTTGTTAAAGTCTCCTACTATTATTGTATTATCAATGAATTTTTAAAATTTTGTTATTAATTGATTAATATATTTGGCTGCTCCTGTTAGGAACATAAATATTTACAATTGTTATATCTTCTTGTTGGATATACACTTATTATGATATAGTGTCCTTCATTTCTTATTACAGTCTTTGGTTTAAAATCTAGTTTGTCTGCTACAAAGAAGGCTACTCCAGCTTTCTTTGGATGTCCATTAGCATAATAAATTGTTCTCCACCACCTCACTTTCAATTTGGAGGGGTCTTTGGTTCTCAAATGAGTCTCTTGTAAGTGGCACATTGATGGGTCTTGTTTTTGTTTTTGTTTTTATCCATTCTGATACCCTATGTCTTTTGATTTGAGGATTTATTCCATTTACATTCAGAGTAATTATTGAAAGATATGAATTTAGTCACTTGTAAAGTCACTGTTCCTATAGATCGTCTGTTCCTGTTTTTTTTTGTTTTTTTGTTTTTTTGTTTTACTTTAGGGCTCTCTTTCTGCTTAGAGGATCTCCTTAGATATTTCTTGCAGGGTTGGTTTAGTGTTCACAAATTCCTTTAGTTTTATTTGTTCTGGAAACTCTTTACCTCTCCTTCTATTCTGAATGACAGGCTTGCTAGATAAAGTATTCTTGGCTGCATATTTTTCCATTTAGCATGTTGAATATATCATGCTAGTCCTTTCTGGCTTGCCAGGTCTCTGTGGACAGGTCTGCTGCCAGACTTATGTGTCTACCTCTATAGGTTAAGGACCTCTTGTCCTAACCTGCTTTCAGGATTTTCTCTTTATCTTTGAAATTTGAAAGTTTCACTATATATGTTGAGGTGTTGACCTACTTTTGCTGATTTTGAAGGGAGTTCTCTCTTCAAAGTTCCTGGACATGAATGCCTGTTTCTTTCCCCAGATTAGGGAAGTTCTCAGCTATAATTTGTTCAAATAAACCTTCTGCCCTTTCTCCTACTCTTCGTCTTCTGGGACCCCTATAATATGGATATTATTTCACTTTGTGGAATCGCCAAGTTCTCTAAGCTCCCTTCTTAATCTAATAGTTTTCTTTCTTCTTTTCAGCTTCCTTATTTTCCATCATTTTCTATTCTATATCACTGATTCATTCTTCCTATTCATTCATCCTCATTTTTATAGCTTCCACTTGGGACTGCCCCTCGGTAATAGCATTTTTAATTTTGGCCTGACTAGATTTTAGTTCTTTTATCTCTATAGTAAGGGATTCTCTAGTGTCGTCTATGCTTTCTTCAAGCCCATGTAGTATCTTTATAATCATTTTAAATTCTAGTTCAGACACCTTACTTATAGCCTTATTGATTAAATACCTGACAGTGAGTACTACTCCTATTCTTTCTTTTGGGATGGATTTCTCTGTCTTGTCATTTTGCCAAGAAAAGAAAAGAAAAAGAAAGAGAAAAAACAATAACAACAACAGAAAAAGGAAAACAACTACAACAACAACAACAACAACTAGATTCTGGGTGTGCTTGTAAAAGAAACTAAATCCCAAAATAAGAAAGAAAGAAAGAAAAAAAAAATATATATATGATACAATGAAAGGAAACAAAATAATAATATATATATAACATATATATAAAAATACAAATTGAAAAAGAATAAAAAATGATTGAAAAATAAGAAAATAACTGAAAAAATAATACTAAAAGACTAAAGAATAAAAATACAAAGAATGCTATATACTGTTTTTCCCCAGAGCTTAAGCTTTGCAGCCCTCTGTGATCAATAAACTTGGTGTGAGCAAGTTGTTTGTGCTAGTCTTCTGGGAGGAGGGGCCTGTTGCATTGATTCTCAGGTGGACTTGCCCTAGTGGAAATGCACCTCCAGTGCAAAGGGAGACAAGACACAGTGTAAGCGGGTCTGGACTTCAGTAGGTGGTGTTATTTTGCTCCCTGAAGGCTTTTAGCACGGATGGGTGGGTTGAATATGGCAGTACACTGCTCTCTAGTCCCAGAGCTGAAAATTCGCACCCCCCTCCACTCTTCAGTAAGCCCTCACAGAAAAGTTCACTCTTGTCTCCTCGGTTTCTGTCAGAACTCTCTGTTCACCTGGCCCACGGCTAGGTGTTTTTATCTCAGTCACGTGACTGAATTCCAAAACTCTAAATTTTACAGACTCCTGTGGCATGGACCTGAGCTGTTCCTCCCAGGGAAGGGGGGGCCTTGCCACACTTCTGCCTTTTGCTGGACCCCTCCCAGGAAAGGTGTCACATGACCATACAGTGCTTCACAGTTTATGGCCACACCAAACAGAAAGCCAGCACCTATACTCACTGTTTTCAGCCAGCTTCCCCACTTCTATGCCTGGGAACTCTGCTGCACTCAGGCACACCCATTTTTCCTGTGACCCTGGGGATCCTAAGACCATGATGTCACACATGGGATTCCACCCTGTTTCACCACCTGAGCACTTTTCTCCAGGGACGTCCCTCACTGTAGCAGACTTCTAAAAGTTCTGACTTTGCACTCTGCTGCTTATAATACTTTGCAGGAGCCTCCTTAAGGAGGCTCCCTCCCCTCGGCTGTATCCTCAGTTGTATCACATCGGATTCAAATCTCCACACCTCCTACCTTCCAAACGGTGGTCGCTTTTCTACTTGTAGACTTTCAGCATTTCTTTTCTCAGATTTCCAACTGATTTCTCAGGTATTCACAATGATTTGAAAACTATCTAGTTGTATTCCAGGGACCAGACAAACTTAGGGTCCCCCTACTCCTCCGCCACCTTAACTCTCCTCTGAGGACTTGTTGTTTTTTTGTTTTTTGTTTTTAACTGATAGGATATACAATCAAGTAATTGAGGTCCATTAACACAGTGGATTAGTCTTCATGATTCTTGTGCTCTAGTCTAGGGATTTTGTATTATGTTTACAGGTAATCTTGGGATATTAGATAATTCTTTGATAGGAGTCACCAAGAGACGAGAGAAGGATCTTCAGGTTCTCTTCACCTCTAGCTTTGTACTAAGGCATCTCTAACCTTGTATGTTTTACAGAATATGCTTTAATATTATAATTTACTTGTTTAAAAAAATCCATCAATGATTTTTTCTGCTACTTATTCAATTTCATTTTTTCAGGTTTTTATTTAAATTCCAGTTAACATACAGTGTAATATTAGTTTCAGGTACAGAATTTAGTGATTCAACACTTCCATACAATACCGGGTGCTCATCACAACAAGTGCATTGTTGACCTCCATCACTTATTTAACCCATTTACTCACCCACCTCCCCTCTGGTAACCATCAGTTTGTTCTCTATGGTTAAGAGTCTGTTTCTTCATTTTTTTTCTCTTTCTCTCTCTTTTTTCCCTGCTATACTCATTTGTTTTGTTCTTAAATTCCACACATAAGTGAAATCATATGGTATTTGTCTTTCTCTGACTGACTTATTTTGCTTAGCATAATACTCTCTAGCTCCATCCATGTCATTGCAATGATTTTTAAATGTTTGTTATAAACCACTTTTATGGGATAATCTGACATTGTCATTTTGAACCAGTAGAAATCATGTTAGTTACAGCGATGGGAGAAAAAAGAAAGTCTTTGTAAATGGTGACTTACTCCTGGTTCCCACACATATCAGAGGTATCTCTATTAGTAAATAACATGAACAAGTTAGTGGGGAAAATATATTCTATAGGATGTCAGGTGGTACTGCGAAATGGGGGTAGTAGTGAAGCTGGAGGCTCAGAGTTAGAGATGTGGTGATGGAAATAGAGGTGAGGGAGGGAGAGAGACACGGGGTGGGGGGAGATTTGAAGTAGATTATCCTCTAGGGTCTCCAGAAGAAACACAGCTTTGGCAACACCTTGATTATAGGACTTGTGACCTACACAACTATAAGACAATAAATTTGTGTTGTTTTAAGCCATTAAGTTTGCTGTTAGTGTAGCAGTAGGAAACTGATACAATTTTAATAACCAAGGAAATTGGAAGAATTTCTGTACTATGTTTGCAATAATTCTGTTAATCTAAAACTGTTCTAAAATAAATAATTTATTTAAAAATAAATTAAATAATTGAGTTGTAGGAGATAGAAACTAGCATTGGAGGTAAGCAACTTTTGGGCCTCTGACATATCGTGACACTTAGAGCATATGTTTAGCTTTATATTATTGTCCTCTATCTTATTTCACTCCTGCTGGGCCATCAGCTCTCTGCTCAGGCATTGCTTACTTAAAATTTTCTCCTTGTTTCAACTCTAAAAGTAGAATGCATTTAGACTAGTTCTATCTCCTTAACTCCAGGTCCAACTGTTTACCTATATCTCCATTAAGACAGACACCCCCAAACACACATATACACACACAAACACACATACTCTACTATCTTCTCCACTTTAACTGATGACAACTCCTTCCTTTTAGTAGCTCAAGATGATATGTGTGTGTCATCTTTCAGTCTTCTGTTTCTCTTGTATCATGTCTAATCTGTCAAGAATTCCTATTGGATTTACCTTAAAATACATTATGATATAACCATTATTTACAACATGATCAAAGCTATCCTTGTCTCTGGTAATAATTTATACAACAGCCACCAAATTCATCTCTCTGCCTCCACCCTTGCCCCAAACATTCTATTAGCAGAACGGAAGTCAGAGTGATCCATTTTAACATATAGGTCAGATCATGTTACTCTCCTATTCAAATCATTCACTTTTTATTCTTATTTTATTCTTATTTTTATTCATTATTCTCTTTTTTATTCAAATCATTCATTATTTACTCTCATTTTTTATTCAGCATAAAATCAATACAGCAGTCTATAAAGCCCTAAGTTATGTGACCCTATTACCTCTCTGATCTCATTTCCTTCCAACTTACTGATGAAGCTTCTGCCACAGTGACCCCCCTGTTGTTTCTCAAACATGCTAGTCATATCCTGCCTTTAGGCATTTTGTTGTGCCTGTTTCCTTTGTCTGTTTTACTCTTTCCCCAATATTCACATGTATATCACCTGATTAGTGAGACCTGCCATCAGCCTTCTGTAAAATTTTTCTTTTACACTCCTGATTCCTTTCAACCTATTCTATTTCTTTCATAACATTTATTACATTCTAACACACCATTAAATTTGGTTGTTTCATGTTTATTTTATATTATTTTATTTATTTTCTATCCTTCCCTATTCCACCTATCTCACTGATTTCAATGTAAAGTAAATATTTAGCAAGAATTATAATTTGTTGTATTTACTATTACATTCTAGACATTGAAAATTCTGCCCAATACATTGTATAAACACAAGATATAATTGATGAATTGATAAATAAATTACACTATTTAACAAAAAAATGCAATGTTTGGTGTAAGTATAGCTAAATTTTTTTAAAGTATATACATTTATTTTTTAAAAGTATAAACATTTATTTTTTAAAACTATATGCATTTATTTTTCAAAAGTATAAACATTTATTTTTTAAAAGTATAGTGTGGCTGGGGCAACTGGGTGGCTCATGCATTGAGCATCTGACTCTTGATCTCGTCTCAGGCCCTGATCTCGGGGTCATGGAATCCAGCCCCACATTGGACTCCCCACTCAGAAGGGAGTCTGCTTCTCTCCCTGTTCCTTTACCTCTCCGTTCCACCCCTCTGCCACACTCTCTTTCTCTCTCTCAAATAAATAAATCTTTTTAAAAAAAAGTATAGTGTGGTTGTCAATCTAACATTTCCCAATTTGATATCCTTAAGCAAGAATGAAGTATGGAAAAACTTTACCTCCATAAAGGAGAAAAATTCCCTAAAATTTAAAAAACAAAGCAAATTCAAAAGTTTTACCTGTGAAAGATTTGTGAGTGTATCCAAACACTCCATAAAACCATGCAAGAAAATATGCCAATGATTCCCAGCCAAAAATTAACTTCCATACCCACAGAAATTTCACTAAGTCATGTAAAAAATAAAAGCTGTCACTTCAATAAAGGGCAAGAAAAAAGGGATGGCAACCTATCCCTTTTAAGGACTGACTACACAGAAGTATTTCAAAAGTTAAAATCTTAGGAAGATAGGATTTTAAAGAAGTACAAAAAATTAATGATTTCTCTGAGATGTTAATACCATATTCTGAGGTAAAAGAAAAAAACAGCATCTGTAAGGCAAAAAATAAATTGAGACATTTCTAGAATAAAAAATAACAGGATTTCAATGCATCACTTTCAGAATTTAACAAAACAGAAAGAGTGCAAGTTTGTAAGGATTTTCATATATGCACAGATACAGGCATAACTTAATTAAGATGAAGAGTGTTTTGTGTGATTGGTATCACACCCAGGTTCTCCAGAATTCTGCAAGGTATCAAGATAGTGCATATACACCAGGAATAAGATCTCTGCTACTTTAATAGGAAATGAGAAGGAACTGCCAATGGGGTCTAAGATCAGTTCTTGCTATCTATCTACCCAATCACTGTGATGAAAAGAGGGTACTAGACACCCACCCACCCCACATCTTGACCCAAACACCATAATCTGCCTTGAACATAACAGAATTAATTTTTTAAATATATTTCATTCTGTTATATCTCAAGAAAACTCTCCCACACCCAGGTAATATCTTACAGCTTTCACAATAATCCTCACATGTTTTTGTATATCTATCATTCTGTCTTCTTTTCCAACCTTCCTCAAATCATAAAACCATTCCTATATGTCCTCTGAAATTCATGGTCCATTATCAGCTATATACTTATACTTTCATCATGTGCTCTAAATATTTCCTTCAAGTTTTATTCTAATGGAAATCTGAACCCTCCCCCCCAAGAATCTTGGTTAACTCTAGTTACCATAGATCTTACTCACTAGACCTGGAATAAGATCCTTGTGCCACTGTCCTTGTTTGTCATTGCCAAATTCAAACCATTCTCCCTTCTTTTATCAGAAGAAGAAATAGAAGAAGGAGGAGGAGGAGGAGGGTGAGAAGGAATGGGAGAAGGGAGAGAAGAAGGAGGAAGAGGAGAGGGAGAAGACATCAACGCAGCAGTAGGAAGTAAATAGAATCACTTCTCATTTCATAAGATTGTACTGCACTATATTCTTCATTATTGCTATTATGTACTGTTGTCAAGTTCACACTTGAATTATGGAGAAAAATAAGATGTATTTTTAAATATAATTTGTATACTCATAACGTGCTTTTCTCAATAATATATCATGGTAATGTTTTCTACACCATGAATTTTAACGGTTGCATATTATTCTATTGTATGCAATTAAATTTATCTAGCTATTTCCTGTTATGTGTTTTGTTCCATTTGTGTTATTAAAATAATGCTGTTAAATTTTTTTAACAATAAGCATATTGCAGATTATATTCTTTGATTTCAGAAGACTTGAAAAGTAAGTATTGAATTGTACTCTACAATTTGCCTTTTTCATTCCCATGGCATATTTATTTTTAAAAGATTGTACTTTAAAAAAAATTATACTTTAGACCACAGAGAAAACCTCAATGAATTTAAAAGGAAACAATTCAGAGGCTACATTCCATAGTCACATTCAACCTAAAGTATGGTTAAAAATAGACTATAAAGGAGAAAAAGAGCAACATCAAAATAAAAAATATATTCAATTAAATAACTCTTGGGTCTAAGTATTAATAAAAACCATAATTATAGAAGCCTCATAAAACAATAAAAATAAGAATGTTGTATATGAACACCTATATAATATTGACCAACAGTCAAGAAAGAAAGAAAATTATGAACTAGGCATTTTTTTCAATGAGTCAGAAAGAAAAACATAAAACAAACTTAGAGAAAGCAGGAATTTCCAAGGGTGTAAAGATCCAGACTTCAGACTTGTCTGAGCTCTGTAGTTTGTAATTTATAATTGAAACAAAGTAAAAAAATTTGTTTCATTGGAAATCATTTGGTCTTTTTCAGAGGCTTTAATAAAAATTATGCTTTTTATAACCTCTGCCAAATGGCCCAGATAGACCATCACAATTTTAAACTGCAAAGCATTAAATGTTACAGGAAACATCCTGTAGAAATTCACTGTATCAAAATATCTTAGTTCTATATAGCAAGGCTTTAGAATGACCTGTAAATGAATAAATAAGGTTCATATGTAAGACAAATTGAACATCCAACAAAACATTTTGAAGCATCTTGTAAAACTATAATCATCCAATCCCTCTTGGATTGCTGCCTTCATTTTGGTGATTTGGAAGCAAGATGAAAGTAGATGAAGTGTTTACTACAAGAGATGGTGCCTCTGTGATGTGCAAGGGGAATTATAAACTTAGCCCTATGATCCTGCCATTAGTCTTTTTAATGATTCTGAGCCACAACCTCTCTGAGATAACATCTTTTTTTTCTTCTCTCTCTCTCCATGGTTGAGCTTTGAGAAGCCTAGTGGAATCTTGGGTTTTTTTAGCCTGTTATTAAATTTAAGCCGAGAAATAAGGGAAAGCTAACGGAAAAGGATTAGAGAGGTTTATTCAACACTGTCAGAGAAAGCAAATCCCTGCCTTACTGCCAGATATATTAAACTCCTGATCTTGCAATTGCATAAAATTATCACTGGCATTATATCTATGTCAATTAAACCTAGTGCTGGAGAAAATGATTTAACCAGCTCCCTCTTTCAATGTCATTCAAGAACTCTAATTAGTTTGAGAGGTGTGTTTCTTTTCTAAGTAGTACTATAGTCATCTAGGTATTATTCAAGTGCATCATTAAAACTCATTAATATGAGAATATTTCAGAGGTGTTTATGGGCTTTGGGGAGGACACTGTTCAGACATATATGTTCATGAAAAATATTTTGCATTGAAAATGTTACAGTATTTTCCATCAACAAAAATATTGTTTCATTGTTATAAGCAAATTGGTAACATTTCTGCTTATATTTCAAAGGTCCCCAATTTTTATAACACATAGACTTCTGTTTCCTATTTCATTAACATTCAGGGATGAAATTTTATCCAGTACCCTCTTTTTGTAAAGGAGAAAAAAATAGCACAGAAGTTTAACTACATTTCCCAAGTTTGCATAAAAAACTTCTATTTTATTGTTGATCCTAACTACAAATAAATTGGTTTGAAAAAATAAACTTGTAAATCTAGTAATAGATTGCAAATTATATTTTGAAAAGCACTGCTTCCAGACTCACGTTTTCTATCCTTTGTTTCTTGATTAGTGCACAAGCTCCTTAACTCAGGTATGCATTGGACCCCAATTAGTTTTTGGATAGTCTACACTATTTTGTAGTATAAGCATGCCTTATCAAACAAATTACTATCAACCTGAGGATAGGAAGCTGGTTTATTTATTTCCAGCTCTTCCCAATTCAGTATTGGGTACACAGTTGCAAATCCTTTACTACTTGTTGATTTACCACTTTATTGTCTAAATAAGGCAGATAAAAATTAACCATAAAAATAATCTCTGCATATTTTCATCAGGTTGAGTACATGTGAGTTACTTTAATGTGTTCATATAATGAGCACGTATCAAGTGAATTCTACATGTCAGGCACATTGCTAAGTGACAGAGATACAGACAAAAGTATGCTGTAGGCCAGGACTTCAAATGGCCCAGGGTCTGGTGGGGGAGAGGAATAAGTAAACAATAACTATAAAACACAACATGTGCCAAATTGAAGAAAAGATGGAATGAGATAGAAATTTAGATGAATGATTCTTAGCCTACACAGTATAAGGTTGAGCATAAGGTCATGAGGTTGGAAAGAATGGGGCAGGGCAGGTTTCCCATAAAATAAGATGTAGAGCTAAATCTTGAAGAACAGATAGAATGTCACCAAGAAGAAAATTTGAGGAAGATATTCTAGGCAACGAGAACAAAATCTGCTAAATCAGATAAGGGCATAGGACAGACAAGGAGTTGAAGGTAATTTCATGTTCTTGACAGAATGTGTATGAGAAAATTGAGAAAGTCGGCAAGATAGTACACAAATGACTAATAACCAAAACAATATAAAAGAGTTAGCACTTTCTTCTAAAGTCATGAAAAGAGATACAGAGGAATAAGACATGAAAGAAATGAATAGAAAACAAGTAATGAAATGGCAGTCTGAAGCTATATCAATTATGACCTTAAATGTAAAAGGTCTAAAAAATAGCAATTAAAGCCAAACATTATTAGGAGTTGGGGAAAAAAAATGATCACAACCCAATTCTAGGTTGTTTACAAGAAGCCCACTTGAAATTTAACAACATAGGTAATTTGAAAGTAAAAGATTAGAAAAAGATATACCAAGAAAACATTAATTTAAAAGAAAAAGCAATAGTGACTATTTTAATACCAGATGAAATATACTTCTTAATAAAGAAAATTATTGGGGATAAAGAGATATATTACAAAACAAAAAAGTTTCATCCACTCGGAAGATATAAAGATCCTAAGTATGTGTGTCCAAAACAACAGAGCCTCAAAATACATAAAGCAAAAACTGATAGAGCTAAAATGAAGAATAGACAAATCCACAATAAAAGTTTGTGACCTCAACACTCCCCTCTACAGAGCTATGACAAAAGTTAGCAAAGATTCAAAGGTTTGAACAACAAAATCAACTAAGACATTCTAATTGATATTTATAGAACACTCTAACCAACAACATTAGGATACACATTTTCTTTCAGGCACTATGGAATAATCACAAAGATATATTATATCCTGGACTATAAAACAAATCATCAACAAATAAAAATAATAAGCAACAAAAAATATAAAATAAATAAAAACACTATATATTCTCTGACCATAAAAAAATCAAAATAGGAATTAGAGAAAACACAAAAATATCTAAATCCTTGAAAATTAAAACAAATACATCAAAAAAATCCATGGGCTAAAGAGAAACTCTCAAGGTAACTTAAAAATATATAGAGAATTGGGGCACCTGGGTGGCTCAGTTGGCTGAAGAACGTCTGCCTTCAGCTCAAGTCATGATCTCAAGGTCCTGGGATTGAGTCCCACATAGGGCTCCTTGCTCAGTGGGGAGTCTGTTTCTCCCTCTGCCCATCCTCCCACTCCTGCTCTCTCTCTCTTTCTCTCTCTGAAATAAATAAATAAAATCTGTAATATATATATATATATATATAGCGAGAGAGAGAGCTATATATATATATAGCGAGAGAGAGAGAGAGAGAATGAATGAAAATGACAATATAGCATATCAAAATATGTAGGGTGCAGGTAAATCAGTGCTGAGATGGAAAATTTTAAAAGTTAATGTGTATATTAAGAAGAGGAAAGGTCTCAAATCAGTCATCTAGGTTTCTACCTGAAGTCACTAGAGCTATTTTTATTTGGTTCTTATTTTAACCAAAATAAAACAAAATAAAGGATATAATAAAGACTAGAAATCAAATAAATTGAAAACAAGAAATTAGTAGAGAAAAATCAATGACACAAAGCTGGTTCTTAAAAAAAAGAAAAGGAAAGAAATGAAAAAAAAAAAAGGCAATATAATGATACCTCTCTAGTAAGGCTGACAGAGATCAAAAGTAAGCAAGAAGATACAAGTCACCGTATTAGTAACAAACAGTATCCTGCCATTGCAGGAATAGAGAGTATACTACAAAGAACTTTATGCTCTTAAATTTGACAACTTGGAGGGAAAAAAAGGAGGGAACAACACTTACCAACTCATTTTATCAGGGCAATATTACCTTAATCCCAAAATCAGATAGTAAAAACAAAAACAAAACAAAACTACACACCAATAGCTCTCATGACTCTTGACACAAAATTACTCAACAAAATATTAGCAGACTAAATCTAACAATGTGTCAAAGTATTATATAACTGAGTGGGATTTATTGCAGGTACACAGGTGGGTTCCACATTCAAAAATTAGTAAATGTAATCCAACATATCAACAGGTTAAGAAGACAAATTATATGATCATACCAAGGCAGGAAAAAGCATTTGATAAAACGTAGCATCAATTCATAATAAAAAAAAAACCTCTTAAGTTATGAATACAGGGAAATTACCTCAACTTGATAAAGATATGGATAAGAAAGCTCAAGCTATCACCACACATGATGTTGAAATATTTAATATTTTTACTCTAAAATGGGAATATAACAAAAAGTGCTCACTCTTGCCATTCTTAGTCAATATGAAACAAAGTTCGGACACTACAATAAGGCAATGAAAAAAGAAAAGCTTGCAAATTGAAAAGGAAGAAACATAACTGTCCCTATTTGAAGATGAGATGATTATATATGTAAAAAATCCCAAAGAATCTACAAAAAAGAAAACTCTCAAGAGCTAATAAGAGATTTCAGCAAAGTTGCAGCATATAAAATAGTGCACACACACACACACACACACACACTACATTTCTATAGACTAGCAATGAACTTATGGAAAACAAATGTAAAAACAATATATAATTTATAACTGCTCCAAGGAAATTAATTACCATGACATAAACTTACTAAAACATGTATAGAATCTATATACTAAAAATTACAAAATGATGATGAGAGAAATAAAAGATAGCCCAGATAAATATAAAGGAATATTGTGTTCATTGATAGAAAGACTCAATGTAGTAAAGATGTTTTTATACAAACTTATCTATAGGGTCAATGAAACTCCTATCAGAATCTCAACAATTTTTTTTACACTTAGACAAACTCATTCTAAAATTTATATGGAAAGGTACAGGCCCCAGAATATCTAAAACAATTTTGGGAAAGAATAACTTGAGCAGACTATCTTTACCCAATACTAAGGCTTACTATATAGTTATAGCAATCATGAGAGTGCAGTATAGCTGGAGGGACAGATGATGGATTGATGAGAACAGGATGGAGAACCCAGGAATACACCCCCACAAATATGCTCAATTGATTTTTTTTCAAAGTCAGTAAAAATATTCAATGCAGGAAGCATAGTCTTTTAAACAAATAGACACCCATAAGCAAAAGGGAAGAAAAGAGGGGAAAAAAAGAATAAAAAATTGACTTTAACTTTATACTGTATGTGAAAGTTAACAAAAAATGGATATTGGACTTACACATAAAATATAAAACTATCAAAATTTCCACAAAAAATAGTACAAAATTTTTCGAACTGAGGTCAGCAAGAACTTCTTAGACTTGACACCAAAAGCACAAAACATAAAAAGAAAAAAAAGTACTTTGCACTTCATCACAATTGGAAACCTGTGCTCTGTGAAAGACACTATTAAGAGACTGAAAAGACAAGCTACAGGACGGAAGAAAGGTATTTGCAAACCTCTTATGCCACCAAGGATTTGTATCTCAAAAATATGTAGAGAATTCTCAATGCTCAGTTTAAAAAGACAGTCCAATCAGAAAATGGGAAAAAAGACTTGAACAGACATTCACTGATGGCAAATAAGCCCCTGAAAAGATGTTGAAACATTATTAACTACTAGAGAATTGCAGGTTGAAATCATGAGGTATCATTACACACCTATCAAAAGGGCTAAAATTAACAATGAAATAGTGATTTTTACCAAATGTTGGCAAGAATATGAAGAAACTGGTCACTCATTCATTGCTGGTGAGAATACTAAATGATATAGCCACAGTTGCCTCTAAAACTAAACATGTACTTCCATCTAGCCTAGAAATTACACTTTAGGCATTTAGTCCAGAGAACTGAAAACCTATGTTCACATCAAAATCTGTAAATGAATGTTCATAGCTTTATTTGTAATAGCCAAAGACTGGAAACAACTCTGTCCTTCAATGGATGCCTGGTCAAGTAAATCGTGACACAGGCATACAGTGTAATTCAACTCAGAGAGAAATAAAATATTGATACATATAACAACTTAGATAGATTTTGGAGACACTATGCTTCATAAAAAGAGTCAATCTCAGAAAGTAATATATTCCATTTCTTTAACAGTTTCTAAATGTCAAAAAAAAATTTTTTTTGTTATAACCCCAAATTGGAAACAAACCAGTACAACCAGATAGGTGTATAGTAAAACAGGTTGTGAAATGTTTCTACTGTGGAATAGTGCTAGGCAATAAAGGTAAGGAAACAATATATATGGTAACTTGGTTGAATTATTATGCTATAAATATATAAATATACTGAATATATATATATATATATACCGAATATATATATATAAAATATATGTGTGTGTGTATATATATATATATTTGCCATCATTTATATATATATATATATATATATATAAATGACCCAAGAGAAATTTCCAGGTGGAACCAGAGGTTCTTTTATAATGTAAGCTACGGTTTGCCATGTTCGTTGCCATGATTGCTGTCACTGTTGTCCTGAAAGCATCTCCAAAGGGTTCTTTCTTTCACCTTTCCTTGGAAAGACAATGAGGTGCTCACATCGGCCAAAGACACCTTGGTACCTTCTCAGAGGACCTCAGCCAGAAATCTATTTTTAAGTGATTTTATAGTACTGCATTTAGGTCATAACATTCATTCCTTCTAGAAATTAAGAGTGTGAACTGTATGCTGGGCTGTTTGAATTTAATTCCAGTGCAGCACACTATCATACTTGTGACACTGAAAAACTTACTCTTTTATTCTCAGTTTCCTCATATATGATAGTTAGGGCAACCTTATAATGTTATAGGATTAAAAGTGTTGGAATATGGAAGAATTTCAGAACAGGACCAACTAAACTAAAGCAACTTTATTTAAGCCCATTTCCTTATATTATATCTGAGGACAAGTGCCAGATCTTTGCAACCATATCGCAAGTCCCTAGAGGGAAGGGACTATATTTCTTGTAATTTTGTAATTCCAGAGAAACTAATATATATTTTATGCCCTGCAGATATTTGCTTTCTATTAATAAAATATGGATTTTTCCAAGCACAGTGCCTGACAAGTAGACCATAGGTCAATTATCTCTTCCTCAGAAAATTCTGCTTAAAGTAAAGCAAATACTCTGGTACATTACTTTATATATTTATCATATACATCACAGTTTGTTTATTTATTATCCTTGCTCACTCTATGAAATCTAGACATTGAAAGGTTCCTAGAACCTAGAAAAGTACCTGGCACATAGTAGGTATACAATGACTATTTGTTGGATAAATGTAAGATTAATTTTATGTTTGTTGTGTCAGTAACATGTATTTTTCAGGATGGTTGTTATTATTCCCGGTCTATTAAAAAGTCATTTATCGATTCTAATGAATCTGTTTGAATATGCTGAATATAGATTTTAATCTTTCAATTTATTTCAAATTGAACGCCTATAATTATTACATTCCTTGTTTTAAGGACTATTTTTATTTGATTTCTTTTATGCACTAGTATTCAATACAGAAGATGACAATGGCTGGAAAATTGATCATTTCTTTTAGCTACAGATTTCCAAATTTGGGGGGATTTGGAAAATTTTAATGGAAAATTTTGTGAGAAACTGTGCTAGGACAGGATTCCAAAAAAACCTGTTAAAACACACTGAAATTAAACATGAGTACTACCAAAGTGGTATTTTTCAAAACTCCTTAGAACTATTCTAGGATACTGACTTTTTAACAGTTCATTTCCACAAATTTCATATGTTCAATGTATCATGTTACTCTATGCTTCGTTTGATAAAAAGCTGGTCCTATATACTATGGAACAAAGGTAGGACTGGAGAGAAAGGTTTTCTCTATAAAAGGGATCAGTTATTCTACTTCTAGCAAGTTTGCTCTAAGAGAAACTTTATTATTAGTTATATAAAGAGAAAAAATGTGATTTTTGGCAAAACATTAGAAATACACAGAACATCCTGAGTAAGTCTGCTAACTCTCTTGGTTATTAAGATGAGGCAGTAATTAGAATGAGAACCACTGTTCACTGAGGTCCTAAAAGATGTGTTCATCAACTCAGAGAAGGGATGGAGTCAAACTTGGCTACTTTCTGGCACAGAGGATTATGGACTATATCCTAGCTCTTTTAAAATCCACAGTAAAAGAATTGTCTTCTTACCCCTATACCATGATGAGAGGAATAGATAATACATGGAACTGAATACGGTGAAATAGAACTGAAATAGCTTCTGGAGGAATTGAAAAATCTAGTTAGAGTCCCCATGAAATCTGAGTGGGAACCTTTCAAAACGAACTTAGAGTCTCTATGCAATTTCTGCATGGTGAACTTGTGGATAATTAGGCCTCATGGTGGAAGCATAGATAATATTACAAAACAAGAGTTTATTAATTTGGTCTGAGGCAAACATACTTTGTATATTTTTGCTTCTCTGTTTTCTTTGTGTGCGTAGTGCTACTTTTTGCCAGAAGGGTCTAAAGAAAAATATTACCTTGCTGGATCATCCTCAGTAAGTTTATGATTTACAATTAGCACTATACTAAACACTGATTAAACTTATCTTTTTTTTTTTAAGATTTTATTTATTTATTTGACAGAGAGAGACAGCGAGAGCAGGAACACAAGCAGGGGGAGCGGGGGAGGGAGAAGCAGGCTTCCTGCTGAGCAGGGAGCCCGATGCGGGGTTCGATCCCAGGACCCTGGGATCATGACCTGAGCCGAAGGCAGACGCTTAACGACTGAGCCACCCAGGCGCCCCTGATTAAATTTATCTTAACACTAAGTTATTGATGCCATTATAAAAGAGAATTCACCCTTTCTAATCCTGCAATCAGTTGGACAGAATTAGACAGGCTACTTGTAATTATAATACCTACTTGTTAATTCAATCATTAAAGAATCATCAGCTGAGTGCCCACTCTGTGCCAGGCACTGTGCTAAGCACCAAGAATAGAGCAGTTAACATGAAGACTCTTGCTCTCACCCAGTTTAAAGTATAACTATGATGAAATTTTTTATTTTTAAAATTTTGATGATGAAATTTTTAAATAATAAAACTATTAATAGCAGACATTAATTACTCACTTTTGAGTGTGATCTTAGTATATCTATTACATATTCTATTTGTTTTGGGTATTAACTGGAGAATTCATAATAATTAAAGCTCAGCAGCCCTGTTTTTTTTTTTATTAGAATATTTAAAGTCTTAAAAAAGTTGACTGATGTGTGTAAACAAAGCAATCTGAAAGGATAACTCATGGACAATTTTAGTTTTGTTTAAGAAATAAAAAGCCATATTTTAAAAAAATAGACAATGAATTCTTCTCCTCTCTTAAAAGCCAGTCATCTAAAATATTTCCTGTTTACTATAGACTGGCATGAGGCGTCTCTCTAAATAATTCATTTTCTCTCAACTAAATGTGAATGGCATGTCTGTGCATGTACATATTTGTGTATGTTTATTATATCTTGCACATAAAGAAATAAGCTTGGCACAGTCTATACAAGTGAATCTTAAAGTCTAAAGAAGGAGAGTAATAGGGTAAAGGTTATTTAAAATAACTACATGAGGTAAATTAGGAAAGGAAAAATAAAACAGAAAGATGAGTCCTCCTGGCCCGGTAGATGATGAAAGTCAGCTAGCACGAACAGCAGGTTTTGAGTCCTGAAATCAGAATAAGAACCTCTCATTTGGTCTATCTTCTAATTTGAAAATCATTTTTATAAAAACATGTACAAAAAAGAAGAAAAAAAAGACCAATTGCTAATCCTAATTTTAATTGAGGAAAATGCCTCTTAACTAGGAATTTATGGATCAATTTAGACAAAGTACCTACACATTGGTATTTTTGAGCTTTAACTCTTTTAAACAAGATCAACTGTTTAATAGTAAGATTTGTCTCTCTGACTACACCTAAACTCAGAAAGTGAGGCTCTGTCCCAAAACTAATTGTTTCTGTTCTTGTGACCAGTTCACTAAAATCTACCTGTGTTCACTCGTCAGCAGCTCAGAGGACTGACACTAGCTAACGCATGCTGCGCTCAGGTTAATGTCAGCTGCTATATATAGGCCACTTCGCACGGTGTGTTCTGTTCGTTTGCGCTTAAAAGCGAACCTATGGGGAAGCAGTATTAAAGTCCTAATTTTGCATGCAGGGAATATAAGACTTGGAATATAAGGTTGAGTGATGAAATAACTTGCCTAAGACACGTGGTTAGCAGTGGTAGAGCCGAGGCACTCTCATCCCACCTCAGCAAAACCTCCCCACTGAACCCCAACAGAGAACAAATAGGGAGACAGAGCAAGATGACACAATGCCTCCTGGGAAATAAAGTCAGCATGAAACAATTGTGCTGTTGTCAGAAAAAGAGTCAAGAATAAGCAGAATTTCAATGAATCATGGAACACTACATCAAAAACTAATGATGTAATGTATGGTGATTAACATAACAATAAAAATTTTAAAAAACCATAAAAAAAAAGAAATGATAAAGGGGGTCAAGAGTACACTTATCTTTTTTTTTTTTAAGATTTTATTTATTTATCTGAGAGAGAGAGAGCACATGAGAGGGGGGAGGGTCAGAGGGAGAAGCAGACTTCCTGCTGAGCAAGGAGTCCAATGCAGGACTCGATCCAGGGACTCCAGGATCATGACCTGAGCCGAAGGCAGTCGCTTAACCAACTGAACCACCCAGGCGCCCAAGAGTACACTTATCTTGATGAGCACTGAGTAATATGCAGAAATGTTGAATCATTATGTTGCATATCTGAAACTAATATAACACCCTATGTTTATTACACTTCAATAAAAAAATAAAGTTAAAAAAAAAGAATAAGCAGAATTTTCTGCATGAAGAGGAAAGGATGAGAATTTCAGATTACTAAAATAACATGGATAGAGGAAAATGCTAGGCCAGTAGTACTCATTTAACTAGATGAAAGTAACATTCAGTGAAGGAAAGAAAAAGCCAGAAAGGAAGAGCAAGTCTATAGTAGGATAATACACACTAGAAACTAGTAAGTGGACAGGAACATCAACTTAGATTCTAGAAATCAGTTTAACCTTCTCCCTTTTCCCCACCCAGAGGAATACCTGGTCTTGCTGCCAACATAATCTTTAAATATTTTACTGCATTTAAGTAGCCAGGGGAGGCTGGTGGGGAGAGGTGGACTAGACCTTTATTTTCAAGACTGAGAGGTGTTATAGAACAATAAAAAATATTTACTGCAAATTCAGGGGAAAAAAAGACTCAGGAAAAAGATTTAACACGCCTAACACAACGTAAAACTCCAACAGAATGACCTCAATAAATCAAAAAGAGAAAGGCGTGAACAGAGAACAAGAAGGGTGGAGATGAACAGAATTCAGCAGATAAAAATATCCCAGAATGAGACAAGAAGTAAGACTCATGAGATAAAGAAGTATTTTCAAGAAAGTAAACACAATGGTAAAATTATGATGTACATGGGGAACAGTAAATAAAAGAAAAATTCCTCTCAAAAATCAAATCTAAATATTGAGGACAAACACGAAACTCCACAGAGTATAAAAATGGAGGCATAACATCAACAAAAAAAGATGGTATGTGTGGAGATGCAAGGACTCAGAACCACCACTAACAGGGACAGGTTTTCCAAGGAACAGAAGAACAAACTGCAGTAATTTAAGAGCTAAGTATAAGAAAGTATTTCCTGGGTTGAAGTAAATTTCTGTATGCCCACTGCAAGTATCTACAATGTTTCAGGCAAATTGTTTAAAAGATAACCCAACCAAGATGTGGTTGTTATTGTTGTCCGTGTTGGAAGAACAAATTAAGATCCTAAATGCAGGGAGATACTTAAAAACAAAAGTTAAATTCCACACATAAATCAGATTAAATTAAGATTTCTTTCCAACAGTAAAAGCCAAGAAACAATGGAGAAAGCTTTGGAGAGAGGGCATGTTTGGAGAATCTTAACCAAAGCAAATTAAATTGTTGTTAATGTAGATGACGACCAGAAAATATTCTCAAATAAGGAATGACTTATAAATAGCATTCATGTACCTTATTGAATAGAATCACTGGAAGATATAAAAGAAATAGCTAAAAGATCAGTAAAACTTACTTGTTTACATTGGCCATGTCATGCCCTAAACAAGTGTGGCAGAGAATTCTGGAAATAGTTTAAATAGTGATGAGACTAAACTATTTAAATAGTTAAACAGTGATGAGACTAAATTTATGTAACTTACTATAAAATTGAATACAAATATTATTAGGGATTGAATGTTTATACTCCTCATCCCATTTATTTGTTGCAGCCCGAACCCCCAATGTGAAGGTATTTGGAGATGAAGCCTTTGGGACTTAATTAAGGTTAGATGAAATGATGAGAATGGGGCCCTCAGAGCTATCAGAGCGCTCTCTCCCTCTCTCTCTCCCTGCCGCATAAGGACTCCGTGAGAAGGTGACCATCTATAAGACAGGAAGAGAATCCTCATGAGGAAACAAATTGGCTGGAAGTTTGGTCTTGGACTTCTAGCCTCAAGAACTGTGAGACAATAAATTTCTGTTGCCTAGTGATCCAGTCTATGGTATTTTGCCATGTCAGCCCAAGCTAAGACAAATATCAATATAATTATTTCTAGAAAAATAATATTCTGTACATTATTTGAATAACAATGATTTGAAAATAAAAGAACCACAGGTCTTTTGGCATATGCAAACAAGTTGATGGGGAATAGAAGACAGAACTCATGAAAATTAATAGGTAGGAGGTAGGAGGGGTTGACAGACAGCATTAGGATATATGTCACTGGCAATAGACATGGAGAAAGTCATTCTTCATTTGTCAAAGGAACTGATAAATGCTGAATTATATACTCAACCTATGAGGCAAAATGAAAAGTAAATTCAAATATTAAGCAATTCTGAATACTTAAATTCTTGCAAAGGTTTGCAATTAAATATAGATGATTAACAAACCTGACTACAAATCAGAGTTATTTCATATGCAAGGGAATTGAAAGTGAAAATAAGACCCATACAAAATGTGATATAAATGTGGGCATAGAAGTTTATTTTTCTAATCAGCAGATTTAGTGGCTTGTGTACTGAGATCAGGAAGAGCAGTATCAATTATTTTCTCACATACTGAAATCATCCATGCAAAAATGGCTTTGAAAAAGTGCTCAGAGTCCCTGGGTAAAGGGCATACATGGATGAGTGTCTACCTGCTCATCATACCACTAGCTTCAAAACTGCAACTGCTATGAAGCCTTAAAATTTTGCATTGCTTTATGTTTGTTTCATTGTTTGCTCTCCTTGCCTCAGAGGACTGGTTATCTCCCTATTTCAGGGGCTGGCTTTTCCCCATTCCCATATTTGTAAGATTTGATAACAACATTGCTTGTGGCATTAGGGGTCTAGATATAAAATATCAAAATCAGTGTAGCTGAGGATATAGCATTTACATCCAACAACGTAACTACAATGTATAGATTGTTTATATTTGTGTATCATTAAGGGTTAAGGTTGTGGTAGATAGCAATCCAGGAGGATGTATGTTAACCAAGTTGGTTAGTGTCCCAAAGGAGTCCCCAAATATGGAGAGTTCTGCAATACTGTTTGCACATGGAGGGAGTGATGGCTCAGTCCAACTGTGTGCTTCTGAGGATGGAGGAGGGGTTATGTGAGGAAATTTGGGCTTAATGGCATTTCCTTAGAATGATGCTAGAGAGAGAGAGGAGTAAGAAAAGCAGAACTTGCAGAGGCAATAATAATGAGTAAGGTCATAATTGAATAGATCCCTTACCCAAACACTGTGTGGAAAGCTATTTGTCCTTTTGAACTAAACTAGAATGATTAAATTAAACTCCAAGACAAAACAAGTAAATGATCAATGGTACATAGTTTAATTCAAGCTAAAGGGTCATTATCTAAGTGAGATGTAGGGGCCTAAAAAGATTATGGAAATTAAGCAGGATCTGAATCAAAGTTTAATATGGCAACAAGCACATACTGTTTATTTAGAAGCTGGAAGAACTCAGTCATTTGGGGGAAGAGGCTGGGGATATAGACTGTGAATAAGAAGCCAGATACAATTAAGATCTCAGAGAAGCAAATCATTGAAATGTCATTTTGTATGCAATCAATGTTTTTCCCTTTTATACATCTCTGTGCAAAGCCCTGACATATGCTTAGAAGACATCTCTCTCCTTAGGTTTTTTACCTATCTTTTCTGAAGCCAGGAGACGGTCAAAGCAAAGGTACTATTATCTGGGGAGTTAAACTTTTAAGTTTTCTCTACAAACTACCCTCTTTTCTCATTTGTTCTGAATTGGCCCTTTACTTCACCCTAAGTCTAATGGTCTGCTACTACTTTTCACATCTCTGATAACAGCAAGCAATGACAATTGCATAATTAGCTTCTGAATAAATGTTGGCTCCCCAAATAGATAAATGGCAAGCAATTTTACTGCTTTCTTTTCCTGACCTCTGGTAGATTAGGTCTTGAGGGGAAACACTTTGGGTAAACTGAATGTGGAATATTATCTACATGTTTTAATGCAGAAAACCACTTTTCCATTTTATAAGCTCAGAAGAAAAAACACTTGCTCTTTGATTCAAATTGGTCATGAGAATTCAAATTCTCCAACAAATTTAAACTGATATCTTAAGATATATACTGATAAGCCTTTAAATAATAGAAGAGATCTCCTATTTCTGATCCATAATTTCTACCTGACTGGTTACAAGTATTTCTAGAGCTTTGACTAGCATCTAAATGGTATTGAATGAATTTTTTCTGTCATTTATTTGCAGAATTTCAGTTCCCTGCAGGGTAGTTCCACTTGTATATTTTACAAGTATCCCAAACATTAAAAAAAATCCACAAAATGGCATAAATCTCAGATCTAGTGTAGCTCCCAGCCCTCACCTTTTAAGTACACTGCCTGACAATACCATATTTTTTTTTCTATCCATGGGAAAAAATATTTTGTTTGAATAGTTACAGTGATTGGTCTTGTTTTATTACTTTCTCTGACCTTATGGCATTTTTGCAGCACTTTTCAGATCATATCGTATATATATTTTTTCCAGCATTATTGATCTATGACTGGAAAATAAGAATTGTACATATTAGGTTATACAATGTGCTTTTTAAAAAGGTGTATCACATGATGATTTAATAGGCATATACATTGTGAAAAGATTACCACAATCAAGTGAATCCACACATCCATCACCTCCATGGTTACCATTTGCGTGTCTGTGTGTGTGTGTCTCTGTGGTGTGAACATTTAAGATCTATTCACTCTTAACAAATTTCAAGTGTACAATACAGTATTATTAACTACAGTTATCAGGTGACAGTACCATATTTTGAGTGATGCTTTCTAGCTGTGACACTGAAACAAAAGCTATAAACTAAAACTTAGTTTTTACTTTTTTCTCT
Source organism: Phoca vitulina (assembly GCF_004348235.1). Lineage (NCBI taxonomy): Eukaryota > Metazoa > Chordata > Mammalia > Carnivora > Phocidae > Phoca > Phoca vitulina. Next base: position 19,875,717 of record NW_022589715.1, on the reverse strand, counting down.
CTGACCTTCTCCACTTCACATCCATTTACTCATGTTTCATCAATTGTATTACAAAAAGATCTTTAAAACCCTGGCTTTTCTCTTTAGACTGTCTTTCTGAGAATGAGTGCAGGTCTTCGTCAGCTTTAACTCCCCAGTCTCCTCTTCTCCATTCTATACTTATTAACTCCTGAGAAATAAAGTCAGCTCAACCACTCTTCTGTTTAAAAGCCACTGCTTCTAATTGTCCCAGAATAAATGCGACTTCATAAAGTTGCCCACTCTAGGCTCATTCACCATAGTGACTGTTTGGGGGTGGGGGGACAAAAGTAGTTGCACTTTCAGACCTACATGACTGGCAAACACCTCTCCTTAAACCTCCAATACGCCAGTCTCCATCTCTTTTCTTGCTACCCCTCATAATCCCATTTGTGACTAGCTCTCTATTAACATCTCAAAATACCACATTATATTTGAAATAATTTGTTTCTCTGTGGGGCTCTCTCAGAAGTGTATATGCCCCAAAGTGACTGATAATACTATCCTTTTCTCTTGTAGTGTTCCAGAAAATAGTAGACATTTATGTAGTAATTGTTTATAGACTTAAACTCAAATGAATAGAATTCACAAAATTCCATGTTTCCTTTACAACCCAGAAAACTCTGTGTAAAAAGCACCTATGATTTCCCCAAGAATAGCTTACTCAGCTTTTGTGCTTAAGTATAATTTTATGTGTCTATAACATACTTTGAACTTTGTATTTTAATAAATAAATAAATATATATTTTCCCAATTAGATTGTGAATGGAAAGCTATTTCATATATATGGACTTGTAACACAACACTTCTTTCAAAAAACACTGTATGCTAGGCATTGAAAAAAATTTTTTGCATCACTGAAATTATACCTGAAGTTTGTTAATGGAGAGGGCTTGCTGTAAATTAAGCTTGAATATTTAAAATTTAAACTCCATCTCTAAAAACCTTTATGCTGATGCTGCTACTTTGACTTTTTTCTCTATTACCTTAGGAATGGTGTTACCTAATCTACCTGTCTTGCAAATTGCAGGTGTTGATGAAGCATATCCATTTTAATTGAACTGTTAACCCATGGGAGAATTTCACTTACTCTCTCATAATGGCATTTATGTTTTTAGATTATTTAGTGGCTTTGATTATTTAGAAGAACCCCTTATGATTTATCAAGTAAAATGACATGATTAATGTTGTACATTATACTTTCTTTAATATGATTTTACGAGGGGAAAGCAGCATCTGGATTTAATCACAAAATTACATTGAGCATCAGTGGTGCATGCAGAGCAGCTCAGACTGGTGCTGGGTATGTCCTTTCTCCTGTGATTACAGACATCTATTGGCTATTCCAATTTTCTAAAGGCTGTCACCTTTTTAACCAGTTTGCAGAAATTAACAAAGGTAGAAACAAGCACAGTTACACACAGTTCAGGAGATCAGGGAACCCTTAGAAGTGTTTCTGGTTTTATTTTATTTTATTTATTTATTTATTTTATTTATTTTATTTTTTTAAGATTTTTTTCTTTATTTATTTATTTGACAGAGAGAGACAGTGAGAGAGGGAACACAAGCAGGCAGAGTGAGAGCGGGAGAAGCAGGCTCCCCACTGTGCAGAGAGCCCGACGCGGGGCTCGATCCCAGGACCCTGGGATCATGACCTGAGCCGAAGGCAGACGCTTAACGACTGAGCCACCCAGGCGCCCCTGGTTTTATTTTATTTTACTTATTGTTGACACATAGTCTTCAATTTTACTGGCAGTGAGCTTTTGTATAACTTTCTTAGGACAGAGGAATTCATGATGACTTCTCTTCTTTTTCCATAATGCTGCCTTCTCTCCCTCTTTCTCCCACTTCCATTTTCTCTATCCACTGCCATTTCCTTTTTGGTTTTACATAGGTTTGCCTGGTTTCCTATTTAAAGCCATATAGGATTATTGCTGGAAATGCCCCAAAAGAACAAAAGTTCCAAATCCACGTCAGGTTAAAAAGCCCCAAATAAATTGTTGCACAGAGAAGGAAGTTTTTAGAATCTGACTTTTGTCCATTTATTATATATTAGCTTTGAGATAATGAGTAAATTACTTAAACTTCCTTAGCCTTAGTTTCTTTTTCAGAAAAAAAAAAATAACAAAATACTACACACCTTATATGATTGTTGTGGTGATTAAATGCCACATTCATAAGGTACATTAACATCATGCCTGAAAAAATATTAAGTGCTTCAAATCTGTTAACTATTGTCATAATTACTGGGCCAAGTTTCTTTGTTTCTATTCTGGCAAACTTTCTACTAAAGATACATTCATTTAACTAAATGAATATAAATAGAACTTATTTGAATAGAAAAGAGAAATGTTTTAACTTTAAAAATAAAACAACTGTTTTTTTTTAAAAGATTTTATTTATTTATTTGACAGAGAGAGAGATAGTGAGAGCAGGAACACAAACAGAGGGAGGGGAAGAGGGAGAAGCAGGCTCCCTGCTGAGCAGGGAGCCGGATGCGGGGCTCAGTCCCAGGACCCTGGGATCATGACCTGAGCTGAAGGTAGATGCTTAATGACTGAGCCACCCAGGCGCCCCCAAACAACTGTTTTTTTTTTTTTTAAAGATTTTATTTATTTATTTGAGAGAGAGAGAGAGAGACAGAGTGCACGCACCAGCTAGGGGAGGGGCAGAGGGAGAGAGAAAATTGGACTCCCCACTGAGCAGGGAGCTGGAAGCAGGGAGCCTGGCACAAGGAGCCAGATCCCAGGACCCTGGATCATAACCTGAGCCAAAGGCAGATGCTTAACCAACTGAGCCACCCAGGCGCCCCAACAACTGTTTTGATTAAAAATGGAAATCTAGGCAAATGTATTAATATTTCTCCCTATCTAAATACTATGGACTTAAAACAAAATTCTATATGGTGGAATAAAGTAATAATACTTTAAAAACCTCAGATAACTAGAGTTGGAGACATTATTACTACAAATATTTAGATACATTTCTGCACCAAAAATGTGAGTTATCATTTAAATGGATAAACTTGTTTAGAAGTAACACAATTTTTTGGGGGGGGGGCTGGGGAGAGAGCATTTGATGGGGAGTGGGGACCAGAGGAAGAGAGAGAATCTTAAGCAGGCTCCATGCCCAGCTCGGAGCCCAGCGTTGGGCTGGATCTCACAACCCTGAGATCATGACCTGAGCTGAAATTAAGAGTCAGGCACTTAATCGACTGAGCCACCCAGGAGCCCCTAGATGTAACACAATTTAGAGTCTACCAAGAGAAGGGAGGAGCAATATTGGCAGCTAGTCTTCATATGGGTACATACGTAGTGAGTGGAAGTGTTAGTGGGCCAAAGATCAAAGTGATGAGCTAAGAGTTGTCTTTGGCAAGAATACTCCTCACCTAGAATCTTACTTGCACAGCATTTGTTGTAGCTTCAGCATTAAACAAATATAAACCCTTTAAAGAAACTAAATGATATGCTTGGAAGGACAGAGTCTCAGAATGTGAACTGGCACACCAAATGAGAGCTCTTCTTCCTTTTCCATCGAACCGGTCAGTATGGCTTCCACTCCCCTTTCATACAAGTAAAGTAAAGCCTACCAGCCAATCTTCCCTGTAGAGAGATCAAAAATGATAAAACAATAAAACAAGCTAATATATATATACATATGCATACATAATCCATACATATATAATCAATTCTTTCCTATTGATATATACATATATAACACATATGTAATTAATATATACCTACATCTATAATTAATTCTTACTTTCTTGATCCTCATTTTTTCATATATTTACATATAGATAATGAATATCTATCAGCAACTCTTTCCTTTTTTTTGATCCCCATTTTTCATAGCAGCCTGTTTTAAGATCTTCAATCTCTCTACAGAAAAGAAAGGCATATAGACTGATGGGCTTTACTTGAATGAAAGAGGAGAGGTAACCATGGTGACCTGTTCAATACATAAGAAAGCTCTCATTTGGCATGCCAATTCACATATTTATGTTAAGGAACTGACAAAAAAGTCCAGAAATGTCCAGATTATATGTCAAAAGAGTTTACATATAAAGAATCTATGAAATGAATACATCTACAAGGATTTGCAAAAGTAAAGGATAGAGAAAATAGCAATGAAGAAATAATGAGAGAAACAAAGAAGAAAATTTCCCAGGTCTAAGAAAGAAAGAAAAGTTTTTGAGCGGAATACTATGTGAATGTGAATGACTAGTTTTTTTTAAACATTCTCACCTAGCTATGACATTTCAGAATGCCCAGAGCAAACAAAAAATTTGAAATATTCCAGACAGATATTCATCCTTTTTCATTTACATTTTTTTAGATATGCCATTTCCAAGGCTTTAGCTTCCCCCCCATTTTTATAGCTTTTCATAAAATTATGTGAATTGTTTTTATTGACTCAATCTTTTATAAGTTATTTAATTTCATTCTATTTAGGAAATTTTTCCTTATATAAAACATATTACAAATATATAATCTCCTATATTTTTCCAATGTTTATATATTTTTCTCACTTTTAAGCTATTTATAAAGCATAGATTTTTTTCCCATAAATATAACATATAGTACTGGTACTGGTAATTTTTTTCTCTTAAATGAAATGAAATGTCTCATGCTCTATGAATCTTGTTGAAATTTTGAAATTTTGTTTGGAATTACATTGGATATATTTTCGGTGCTTGGGCTTCGAAATATCTCTCAATTTTTAGGACATCTTAAATATTTTTCTCTAAAATTTTGTAATTTTCTCTATGAAAGTCTTATACATATTTCAATTTATTTCTGTATACATTATTTATAGCTGCATAAATGGGACATTAAAAAGTGATATATTATTTATGTACTGTTTATAGCTGATACATAAGAATATAATTGAGTTCTCAAAATTGATTCATACTCCCAAACTTGCCAAACTCTATTTAACTCCAATAATTTATATGTTCCTCTAGTATTTTCTTTGGTCATTGTTATATTATCTGTGAAAAGCAACTATTGACTTCATCCTTTCTAACTCATATTTTAAGATTTTTTTTCTTGTCTTACTCTAGCAATTATTATTACCAGTATAAGAAATATCATTATTATTTTCCTATAAATATTATTTTCCTATAAATTTTCTTTTTTAATATATACCAATGATAAATATATTTCTTTTACATATTTGTCTATTTACTCCAGCTAAGGAAGTTCCTTTCTATATTTCCATTGCTAAGAATATTTTTAAAAGTATGAGTATCTGCTGATAGTAAATTAATGGCATTACTTTTTACACCTCTCAATATGGTATTTGTCTCTCTTACTCTATTTAGTGCAGCATATTGTACTAATTGACATTCTAATATATAAATAATTCTTAGTGTCCTGAGAAGAGCATATCTTCCTCCTAAATTTCAATTTTGCATACATGTGATTTATTTTGTCTGACTATATTTACGATTTGTGCTGATCTGTTCATAACAGAGATTATAGTAAGGCATATCTGTTTCATATGCATGGATTTGGGCTTCTGAGGAATACCCTAGCTCAATAACAGAATTGGACACATTGTCTCTGGAACTAACCTGTATAACATTAGTAGAAAATAGCTTATTTCCATTCCTTAAAGTTTGTGTAATTTACCTCTGAATTGTCTGGCACAGATGATGTTATGTGAGTAGATTTTTAAAACTGATTCAACTATTTTAAGATCAAACTGATTCAAACAATTTTAAATTTTCTTTTTTATATTTTATATTTATAAAAAAATCAAGTCTTTCAAAAGTCTTTCATACACATTGGGAATTTTTTTTCAAAGTTTTTTTTACCTATATCTTAGAAAATATCCTGTCTTTAGTTTTGTTCTTATTTCCATAATATTATCTATTTAATCCTTATTTGTCAGACATTTGGCTATTCTTATTTGCTTCTTTAATTAAATAGCATTTTATATTATCTTCTTTAATGCATCTATTTTCAAATCAATTTCTGTCTATACAGTTAATTTTCTTTATTCTACTTTGATTTTTTTAACTTATTTGTAAGTAACTTAGAGGATGTTCTGGAAATAGTACAAATATTTTACAGCCTTACTAAACTTTTCCCAATGGTAACATTTTATATAAATATAATATCAAAGCCAGAATATAGACATTGGTACGTTAATGAACACAAGACTATAGATCTTACTCAGTTCCACCAAATTTTATAAGTATCCATATGCATGTGTAGTTTGCTGCAGTTTTATTCTATGTATAAAGATTTATTTATGTAATCCTCACCATAATCAAGATACAGAACTATTCCCTCACCACAAAGAAATTCTCTTTTCCTACTCTGGAGTTGCCCTCTTGCTCCTCACCATTTTGGAAGTCACTAATTTATTTTTGCTCTCAGTAGTTTCTCCCTTTACATATTATGTAAATGAAATCATGTAGCGTGTAACCTTCTGAGATGGGCTTTTTTCACTACAGACAGTGCCCTTAAGATCCATCCAAGTTGTTACATGTGTCAATAGTTTTTTTTTAATTGCCCCCTAAAATGCCATGGATACATGTGTATCACCGTTTATTTGGCCATTTACCCACTGAAGGACAGGGCTGTTTCCAATTTCTGGCTACTACAAATAAAGCTGCTATGAACATTCATGTATAAGTTTTGGTGTGAACATAGGTTTTTGTTTCTCTGGGATAACTGTTCAACAGCCCAGTTGAACTAAATAACTAAAGTAACTAAAATATAGTTTGATTTTATAAAGAACTTCCAAATAATTTCTAGAGTGGTTGTACCATTTTACATTCTTATCAGAAATGTATGAGAAAACTAGTTTCTCCAAATTCTTGCTAGCATTTAGCCTTTAAAAAAACAAACACATTTTAGCCATTCTGATAGGTGTGCAGTAATATCTCATTATGGTTTTAACCCAGTGATTCTCAAGCAGTTAAGGATGTTCAACATATTTCCATGTGCTTATTTGCTATTCATATCTCCTCTTTAGTGAAAAGTCTGTGCATGTCTTTTGTCCATTTTTTGTTCAGATTTTAGAGTCTTTATATGTTCTAGATATAAATCCTTTTTCATATATGTGGTTTACAAATATTTTTTCCTTTAACTGCCTTTAGTTTTTGAGTGTTTTTCATATAGCAAAACTTTTCATTTTGATGAAGTCTAGTTTATCCATTTTTTTTTCTTTTATGGATTATGCTTTTTATGTCATATCTGAGAAGTCTTCCTCTAGCCCCAGATCCCAAGCATTTGCACTTATATTTACTTCTGAAAGTTTTATAGTTGTACATTTGAATCTATAATTCATGTTTAGCTAATTTTTATAAGGTGTGAGGTTTAAGTTGAAGTGTTTTGGTTTGGGTTTTTTTTTTGGGGGGGGTATTTGTTTGTTTTGTCAATAGATATCCAATTGTTCCTGCAAAGATTATCCTTCCTTCAGTGAATTTCTTGGGCAATACTGAAGGAGGTTTTCCAGTCAAATATAAATATAGAAATTTACACTCCGTTGGGGTAATGAAACCTCATAATTTGTGTGTGTTTCCCTCTTTTACTTTCCAAATTTTCTTTACTATTCTGGAAATACTTCTGTAATAGGAAAAAAAAAAGTATGCTAAAAATGAAAGGTAATATTTAGGAGATGCTGTGAAGACACTATTCATTAACCTATTTTTAATCCTTTAGATATGCCTCAATCATTTACTGTTATAATTTCAATTCTGAAAGTTAGAAAACAACAATACTTTACTGTTCGAGCTGGGTTGATCCAAAAAATTTTTAGACAGAGCATTCGTAAAAGATTAATGGTTTAAATTAATAGGATTCTTCTCACTACTTATAAATTTATAAGATTTTAATTAAGGCATTGCATTAGTGCTTTTTAAAATCTCCCTAATAAATACTCTAAACTTATCCCCTGAAGGTTTCATTGATGAAAGAAAACAGTTTATGAAGTTCTGAGATGAGTGCCTGAAACCTAAACAGATTCCATTAAATTAGACAAAAGACATATAAAGATTAAAAATTGAATGTATCATTAGGATGCTGGTAGCAATGAGGAACTAAGAAAATTACGTGAATCTCTATATTCTGTTATTCTTCTTTCCTTTTAATGAAATATACTTAGGTTTGCATTACCCTTTTAGATTCCAATTAATCCAACACAAAAGCCTCTGCATGAATACCCATGTGAATTTTTCTTATATGTTTTGTTCACTTCCACAATAACAACAACTAATTATATGAAACTTCAAATGAATAAGGGGAGGCTATTATCATACAAATACCTTTTAAGTAGGCAACTCTTTCTCAAATTAGCTTTAAAACACTGCCAGCATTTGTTGCATTACCCCTAAATGACCCTGCTTACCTTAAAACCATATAGGGCACCAGATTCAGAATTTGGGGTTATATTTGCAAGCTACAGGGTTCTGCAATCTGGTAATATGATCTTTTGAATGAATTATTGCTTATTGATGTTTACTACATTTTATATACCACCAATTAAGTCCATTTAATTTTTGAATATTTAATAACTAAAATGGTAATATTTACTCATCTTTTGAACTCTAGTGAGGATGAAAGGTTTACATATCTTCAACATTCAGCAAAGTTGAGTTATTACAATTTTTCAAGAATTATATGAATTCAACATTGTATGAATAAATAACTGAGACAAGGAACACTTGTGGGTAGTCCAATGTTAAAAAACTGGTATTTTTTACATGAGAGCATGACACTTAAAAGGAAGGCTGACTGGATTCAGGGCTTTAAAATATGATAGCCCTTTGGCTTGATTGTCTCAATCTGTTGTATCATCTTCACTGTATTATACTAAGGCTTTATTAGATAACATTCTAGGAAAGTCCACTTCTGACATTTTAAACATATCACACTCTGAATCCCTAGAATCTGTCCAGCTCCCTCTTCTTCCTCCCACTGCTCCTCTTCTCCAACTCGATAGAGACCTTGTTTCCTGACATCTCCATTTTTCCCATCCATTATCTCTGTGCTGGATTTATTATTTCCTACTCATTCCAAACCCCATAATTCTTTCTGTGGCCTCAACTGTTTCCTTAGATCTGAAATCCAGTAAGCCATTGTCCTCCCTCTTAGCCTCTTGTTATACTTGGTCTTGTATCAACCCAAAACTATAAGATTTGCCTTTGAAATTAATTTATCCAGCACTGCATAAGGGAATTCCAGAAACATGTGAGTTGGATCTAATAAAAATTCATGATCAACAATATTAGTTTGGTCCTCCCCACTGACCAGCAAGCTTTCTGTGTGTTGACTCTGCCATTTTGTAAACCTCCTTTCTAGAAGTTTTCTACTCTCTTCAGCCCCAGAGCTGTACTCTCCCTATAATCTCAGCAGAGGACTATACAGTCTTTTGTGGTAGAAAGTTCATTAAATGCAAACCTTTTCAAATCTCCCTCCTCACCCACCCCCTAATATCTGCAGCCTCATCTAAATCTAGACTCTTACCACAGAAAAGAAGTTCTCCTATTACGCACAAGTCAGTAACACCATGATCTGCTAACGAATCATTGTCAACAATTCCTCTCTATTTTAAAATCACAGGTTCTTATTAATAGCCTTTCCTCTTCAATCTTTTTATCCCCAGTCTTAAAAAGAATAAAATTTAATCTGGCATTTTCCGTGTAACTTTAAGTGCAATTCCCTAATCTGTGGCTAAATTTCTTGAAAAATTAGTAATCTATCCTATATATTTTCCTTATTTTTCACTCACTTCACCTATGTCGGGATGCCCATGCATTCATTGGGTACTTTTCAATTATGACTTACCATCTCTGAGGTATTGAATGGTATTAATAAATAATTTTATTTTAAAATTATGCCTCCTCTTGATCTCCAATGAACTTCTCTAATAGTAGAGTCTATTTGTCTTTCCTTAATTCCAGCACTTATATTCTTTTCCTCATATAGCTTCTGCTCCCCTTTATTCACCATTTAAAAGTTCAATTCTCTTTGGGTTTGCCCTTCTTGTTCCTCTTCAGTATTAATTCTGAGCATTTCCTCAGGTTGTTCTAACTCACACACATTGCTTCACATGCCACTGACTGTTTGAAGAATAGCACAATGAACATTTTCAGCACTAAAAGTTCTCTTGAGCTTTGACACATATAGCTGGTTACCTGTTAAACATTTTGATAAATTTGAGTAATTCCCAAGCATATCATATTCAGGGTGGATCAAATAGAAAGTGGACTCACCTCCTTCTCACCATTCTGCCCTGAAAAACAAACAAACAAGCAAACAATCAGACAAACAGCTCCTTCTTCTACATTCTACATTCAGGGAGTGGCATTACCTTCTATCTAGTCAATAAAGCGAAATCAAGGTTCATCCTTGATTTTTTCCTTTCTCTTCATTTCCCTACATCTAATCAGCAAATCCAATTTGCTAAATAACTTAATTAACTCTTACATTTTTCCTTACTGTTAGTCTAAATGTTTCAGATTAGTTCATCATGCGTGTATTTTCAAAACCTGAATATATTTCTAAAACTTCCTCATAATCTATTCTTGTTTCGTTCACATAATTTTCTACCATATCCAAGAATATTGCTTTTACTAAAGAGCATATATAATCAGACCATACTCCTGCTTTAAATTGTTACCTGAAGAATAAAATTCAAATTGTTTATTGTGATATTAAATGTTCCTTATGAATTGGTCTTTATCTACAATTCAGAAGAATATGTTAAACTTCACCATGATATATCCTATTTTCTTCCCATGTGAAATATAGGTCCTTTTTTAAATGTGTTATACCCTGTTAAAACACTTCTGTCTTTCAGTATACAACATGCTATTCTTTTTTTTTTTTTTTTAAATTTTTTTTATTGTTATGTTAATCCCCATACATTACATCATTAGTTTTAGATATAGTGTTCCATGATTCATTGTTTGTGCATAACACCCAGTGCTCCATGCAGAACGTGCCCTCCTCAATACCCATCACCAGGCTAACCCATCCTCCCAACCCCCTCCCCTCTAGAACCCTCAGTTTGTTTTTCAGAGTCCATCGTCTCTCATGGTTCTTCTCCCCCTCCGATTTCCCCCCCTTCATTCTTCCCCTCCTGCTACATTCTTCTTCTTCTTTTTTTCTTTCTTAACATATATTGCATTATTTGTTTCAGAGGTACAGATCTGAGATTCAACAGTCTTGCACAATTCACAGCGCTTACCAGAACACATACCCTCCCCAGTGTCCAACACCCAGTCACCCCATCCCTCCCACCCCACCCCCCACTCCAGCAACCCTCAGTTTGTTTCCTGAGATTAAGAATTCCTCATATCAGTGAGGTCATATGATACATGTCTTTCTCTGTTTGACTTATTTCGCTCAGCATAATACCCTCCAGTTCCATCCACGTCGTTGCAAATGGCAAGATCTTATTCCTTTTTATGGCTGCATAATATTCCATTGTATATATATACCACATCTTCTTTATCCATTCATCTGTTGATGGACATCTTGGCTCTTTCCACAGTTTGGCTATTGTGGACATTGCTGCTATAAACATCGGGGTGCATGTACCCTTTCGGGTCCCTACTTTTGTATCTTTGGGGTAAATACCCAGTAGTGCAATTGCTGGATCATATGGTAGCTCTATTTTCAACTTTTTGAGGAACCTCCATACTGTTTTCCAGAGTGGCTGCACCAGCTTGCATTCCCACCAACAGTGTAGGAGGGTTCCCCTTTCTCCGCATCCCCGCCAACATCTGTCATTTCCTGACTTGTTAATTTTAGCCATTCTGACTGGTGTGAGGTGGTATCTCATTGAGGTTTTGATTTGGATTTCCCTGATGCCGAGCGATATTGAACACTTTTTCATGTGTCTGTTGGCCATTTGGATGTCTTCTTTGGAGAAATGTCTGTTCATGTCTTCTGCCCATTTCTTGATTGGATTCTTTGTTCTTTTGGTGTTGAGTTTGATGAGTTCTTTATAGATTTTGGATACTAGCCCTTTATCTGATATGTCATTTGCAAATATCTTCTCCCATTCTGTCAGTTGTCTTTTGGTTTTGTTGACTGTTTCCTTTGCTTTGCAAAAGCTTTTTATCTTGATGAAGTCCCAATAGTTCATTTTTGCCCTTGCTTCCCTTGCCTTTAGCGATGTTTCTAGGAAGAAGTTGCTGCGGCTGAGGTCGAAGAGATTGCTGCCTGTGTTCTCCTTTAGGATTTTGATGGACTCCTGTCTCACATTGAGGTCTTTCAACCATTTGGAGTCTATTTTTGTGTGTGGTGTAAGGAAATGGTCCAGTTTCATTCTTCTGCATGTGGCTGTCCAATTTTCCCAACACCATTTGTTGAAGAGACTGTCTTTTTTCCATTGGACATTCTTTCCTGCTTTGTCGAAGATTAGTTGACCATAGAGTTGAGGGTCCATTTCTGGGCTCTCTATTCTGTTCCATTGATCTATGTGCCTGTTTTTGTGCCAGTACCATACTGTCTTGATGATGACAGCTTTGTAATAGAGCTGGAAGTCTGGAATTGTGATGCCGCCAGCTTTGCTTTTCTTTTTCAACATTCCTCTGGCTATGCGGGGTCTTTTCTGGTTCCATACAAATTTTAGGATTATTTGTTCCATTTCTTTGAAGAAAGTGGATGGTATTTTGATGGGGATTGCATTGAATGTGTAGATTGCTCTAGGTAGGATTGACATCTTCACAATATTTGTTCTTCCAATCCATGAGCATGGAACGTTTTTCCATTTCTTTGTGTCTTCCTCAATTTCTTTCATGAGTATTTTATAGTTTTCTGAGTACAGATCCTTTGCCTCTTTGATTAGATTTATTCCTAGGTATCTTATGGTTTTGGGTGCAATTTTAAATGGGATCGACTACAACATGCTATTCTTTATAGTAGGAATACTATTGCCAATAATTTTGCTCAATTGCTTATGATTCTGCCCACTTCCTAACTATAATAGGAGGTACAAGTTCCTCAGAGCACCTTCCATGACCATTCCAAGCCAGATGTTTCCTATGCTCCCCACAACTTCTATTATAGCATTTAATACCCTCTGTGAGATACTTTTCCTTTTTGTCTATCACTCCCAGAAGACTGTGAAGTGATTAGAGACAGGGCCCATTTTTTTTATTCATCTTTGAATGCCTCTTACACAGCATGGGGGCCTCAATTATTTAAGCACTCAAGTATTTATTGATTGAATAAATGAATAAATACACCTTTTGACCTCAAGTAGATTACTCTTTTTTTATGACAGGAATTCTTATATCTGCCAGACAGTGAAGTATGAACAAGATCAGTTTGATTTTAGGCCCTTCTATTCAAGATTCCAGACACCTCATCTTTCTGACACATTAATTCTTCAAATATATTTGCAACATTGCATGACTTTCTTTTATATTCTTTTTTTTTTATTTTTCTGCAATTTTGCCTTAGATTTATTGAGTTCAAGAAGATCCTTCTTGCCTCCTTACTTTAAAACTGATAGATATTTGTGGATTTTGATCAATATGGTTCTCAGTCAATGAGATTATTTTTAAATTCTGGTGGCCTTTATGTTCTAACCATAGCAAGTAAATGAAAGAAAGGCAGGGACTAAATGAGGTTTCTGAAGTGAGGTCAGTTCACCTGCTCATTTGGAATATCATAACAAATTCACTTCAACTACTCATGCTATCCAAAATGTGACACCTTTAGGTCCTATAAGTGGCTACCCCTGTCCTATCCTACCTGGGAAACTGGGCAAAGTAACTTGCTAATTAACAATCTCATAATCTCCTCCAGTTTGAACGTTTAAATATGCAATCGATTCAGATTCATAGTCCTTTTTTAAGCTAGTTTAAAGTCTTTTTTTTTTTTTTTTTTAATGACTCAGCCTTTTGTAGATGATTGTTCAGATTCCCTCTATTGCCTGCTCATCTCCTGGATGACTTTTTGAGTGCTTGGGATAGGGGAGTATGCTTCAGAATCCTGGCTGCAGAATGATTTTTTTTTTTTTTTTTTTTTTGGGTCTGTGCTGGTTTATGCTGATCTGATCACTGGATTTATGACCACTAATTTGCAACCTATTCAATCTAGTCTTCTGGACACTGGGACATTACCCATTGCCATAGTCTGTGGACTCAGAAATTTGTACCAGAACAAAAGTATCCACTCTCTCCACCTGTTTATTCTACCCCAGACCGCTTCCTGTTGTCCAGCCCTCTCAGCCCTTCCACATTCCCCCACCGTGGCTCATTGGAGTATTTGGAATGCATGCATGCCCTGCATAGAACTTACTGAGTCAGTAATTTTGTGTAAGGCCACATTTTACAGCAAATGATATACTCTCTCTCCAGGACATACTGGATGTGGCTTAGAGGTTGGAATTTCCCAAGCTATGCCTCCCAACCCAACTGTGCAATTACTCATCCTTGGCTGCCTGATTTTTTTGGATTTTCTAACATTTTCTCTCTCCTTGGAGTTTCATGGCAAGAGAGAAAAATGGAGGGGGTAAAAAAGCACAAAGATGGGTATGTCTGTCTCTTGCCTTAACTGCAGCCCTCTGACGTGGAAATACTTTCTCCACTTTTCCCCTTTTCTTTTTCTGAGAAGATTTCTATTCCATGAAACAATGAGGTGCAGCTCTGCAGTTCTGGCTCCTGATAAGTTACTGGCATTCTAAAGAATTTAGAAATGTCTCTTTTTTCTCAATAAAAAACAACTCTTAAAGTAATAGTATTGTTATTATACAAAAACAATTTGAGACTTGTAAGTAAATAATTGCATTTTAGTTCTAGGTGGTATGTATCTGTGGATACAGTTAGTATGGTGTTATAAGGCAAAAAGGTATACAAGATCCTAGAGTAAATGAGTAAACATTTAAAAAATATGCCTCCCCCCAAAAAAAAATAAAAAATAAAAAATATGCCTTCCCATTACACACATTTTAGTGGCTTTTTAGATCCTTGTAGTAGACACAGCAGTGCCCTTCAAGACAAGGATGCTCATTCTCTCAAGCTGCAGGGAATATTGCCTGTTAATGGTGCAGGACGGTCCATCTCCATCAATTGACCTTGGCTGAAGGGAGCTGTCCCATCCAAGGTTAGCAGCCCTCTCTGAGGGGGGCCTAAAATAATTCTGATAACAATATTCAAAGTATGGGGGCTTTTTCCATACCCCAAACAATTCTCAGACACCAGCTGAGTGTCCTACAGTTCAACATGGACACTATCCATCTGGAGATAATGTCAGATCCCGCATATTAAGAGTTTAATCTCACAAGACTGTGCCCCAACTTCCAACTTCAGACCCCAGTTGCAAGTCTAGGTTATTACCTGTGCTGACCAACCATCTATAGATCAGAGATTCCAATGACCCCCACCTTGGGTTCTATTAATTTACTAATATGGCTTACAAATCCCAGAGAAACATTTTACTTACTGGATGACAGTTTATTATAGAAGGATATAACTCAGAAACAGCACCATGGAAGAGATACACAGGGCAAAGTATGTGGGAAAGGACATGGAGCTTCAGTGCCCTCTTCCAGCTAACCATGCTCCCAAAATCTCCATGTGCTCTCCAACCCAGAAACTCCAAACCCTCTTCTTTTGGGTTTTTATGGAGGCTTCATTACACAGGCACAATTGAGTAAATCATTGGTTACTGGTAACCCATTGGTTATTGGTGACCCAGAGGTCAGGAGGCGGGACTGAAATTTCTAACCCTCCAATGATAAGGTTGGATCCCCTGGCAACCAGCCTCATTCTTAAGTACTTTCCAAAAGTCACCGTATTAACATAAACTCAGGTGTGGCTGATAGGGGTTTGTTAGGAGTATTAAAACACCTTTATCACTCACAACACTTAGGAAATTGCAAGAGTTTTAGAAGCTCTGTGTCAGAAACAGGGACAAAGACAAAATATATATTCAATCACAATATCACAGGGCCATGTTCAATAACTGGCTGATGCAGGGTTAAGAGAACCAATCTTTTCACCCCTGTTCAGAACAAGCCTCACTGCCATCCCAGCTGCAGCTGCTTACAGAAATCACTGAAGCTTCTGAGGCAATGTATCTCAGTTCAGGCTCCCCCTCTCTGAAAACTGCTTCTCCCATTTCATAGTTCCCTGAGAGCTCTCCTCAACAAGCCACCTGCAAGTAAATCTCCAGTTCAGAGGCTACTTCCCAGAACACCTGACTTATGAGATCTGGAATAGGGATTTTGGAGCCAGACTAATTCCCTACTCAGTAGCAACTGCATCAGAGTACAGTATCTCCTCTAACCAATCCTGTTCTCCTTATTGTCTTCATGTACATTTTTTCTCAAAGCTTTCCTTCAATAATTACCTCATGTATAAAATCTGTCTCAGAGTCTGTTTCCTATGAAAACTTCCTCCAATAATCCAGATGCTATCTTTGTTTCAAGGCATAGTAAAAGGAACAAAACATTGTAAAGATGAAAAATTAAGATAATAATCCCTTAAATTTTCACAGTATTTTTTCACATTGCCAAGAAAATTGATATTATAATTTCTGGTTTGATCTGAGTAAAATAGCAGGGAAGAGAAAGACATTGAACAAAACCAGATAGCAGTATTTGTTAAGGGTTGATCTTTAAACCTATGACCTTGACTTAGATTTCGACATATTAACCTGTACTTCCTTGGTTGATCTGAGAAATATTTTGATCTTACTAATAAGAAATAAACAGTAAACAAGACCAATTACAATTCAACCTGCTTATTTCTTGTAAATATACACTGGCCATGTCAGAAACATTGAAAATCACAAAGAAAGAGAATGTCTTTCAAAGTCTATGATGAAAATTTCAGGATAAACCATTTTATATCCTTTAGAATATAAGAATATATAGCTTCTGTAAATAGTAGCAAAAAGTCAAAAGGAGATAAAATCTGGGAAAGAGATGATGGGAAAAGATGAAGTAAATATGTACGAAATAAAATATGTAATAAATTAAAACACAGGAAGAAGTAAAAAACTGACATAATACTGCAAATGAAAAAAATAAAAAGGTTATCACATGGAAAAGAAACTCAAAAAGATTTTTCTGTATTAATTTTTTAAATGGAAAAAAGTGAAGATAACAGATATGAAGGGAAAGTTGAAGAATCAATACTTAACATTTGTGATCCTGAGTGTTCAAAAAAAGTGAAAAAACATAATGAATGATAGAACAAATAAATCTTTCTTTGTACTAAAGAAGGTCTTTATATGAATATTGACATGAGGAGTCAGTTCTGGCAAAGTAAAATCAATTAAAAAAAAACAAAGGCTAATTTTTTGCAATGCCTGATAATTACAAGGGGAGAAAAAGACAATCAAATGATCTTTAGATTTCTTGATGTAACACTATTGTTTTGAGTGACCTTCAGAACATTTGCCCAAACATGCTGTTTTCATTTGCAAAGATATTCCTATATATGTTGGATTTTGAAAAAAAATCGATGCTTTACACTTATTCAAAAAGTTTTATTTTGATGTGCAAATATAACACTTAAACTATAGTCAGAAAATAAAAAAGTTAGTGATGTATATACTTAAAAAATACTAAGAAGGGATGTCTTAATAACTCCTTTGAATCTGGTTATAAAAATAAAACCAGGGCACCTGAGTGGCTTAGATGGTTAAGCATCTGCCTTCGGCTCAGGTCATGATCTCCTGGGATTGAGCCCCACATCCTGCTCCCAGCTCAGCGAGGAGTCTGCTTCTCCCTCTCCCTCTGCCTCTCCCCCTGCTTGTGCTCTCTCTCTCTCTCAAATGAATAAATAAAATCTTTAAAAAAATAAAAAATTAAAAAATAAAACCAAATGTTTAAATGTACTTTTAAAAGAAAATAGTAATGCAGTATACTGTCAAAATAATAATCCACAAGAATTCTTTATTGAATGCCTACACTATCCAGGCATAACTTACATACATCTTATATAAATTTCATAATTTCTATTTCTGTTTTATAGGTTAGTAAAGACGCTGACAAAGATAATGCTTTTTCCTAATGATCATTGTTCTCCAAAGCACATTGGCTTATTCTTAACTAATTAGAATAGAGTCAAAGATATGTGTATCTCCTTGCTTATTTTGTCTCTATCTGCTTCTATGTATCCTATGAACAAATGGTGGAATCAAACTTTCCAAGCACAGTGTCCATCTATCACTCTGTCCAATATTCTACAATCTCACTTACTTGGCCTTCAAGGCCATGATCTCTTGTTCTCCCAACCCAATTTATCAATCATACTGTTTGTTAGATCTAAGCCTGTAAGTAGTGATGTATAACGGAAAGTGCATACACTTTGAAGGTTAACATGCTAGAGTTACAATTCAGAATTCACCATTTGCCAGCTGTATGACATTGCAAAAGTCATTTTGAAATCATTTGAACAATTTCCCCATAAATAATTGTATTTTTAAAATAAATAAAATACATACATTGTAGTTTTTGTGATAACTAAATTTTATACCTTTCTGAAATTAGTTACCCTATTGTGGGGGCTTGATTAATGCTAATTAACTTCTAAACAGACTGCATCTTTCAGTTGTAAAATATTTGCTATTAAGATGTGTGTGTGTGTATGTGTGTGTGTGTTTATTCCCAACTCAGGAAGTGGGGGCCTAAAGTATTTCAGAAAGAGTAAGTAGTGTGTTAGAATGATTTATTAAATTACTAATATTACATTAATAGTCATGTGTTAACTTTATAATGGTAGCGTATTCAACATACAATGTATGATTTTTGTTGTTTTATCCTGTCATTTTATCTCAGCTACTTATGTGCCACTAAATAAATACCTAAATATTAAAGCAGAATATTCTTCATCTGTACTTTTGTTGTTGCTATTGCTTTAGCTCTTTACTTTGTTACTATGAGAATGAAAAAAAAAAAATTATACCACTCTTGATAAAGTACATTCATAAGAAGCAACAGTTAAATTTATAATAACTTTTTTGAAATCTATGTATGGGTCAAAGCACAATTTCATTTTAAGGATGTCATTTAAGAATACTCAAATGTACATAATAAAAGCCGACATTTCATATTATTATCTTCTATTCAAGAGGAATTCTTATTATTGCTCACTACTGATACCATGTTGAAAGATAATAAGATTTTGAAGTTCTGAACTTTACATGAAAATGGGAACATTCCCATTGTGTATGAGATGCTAAACAGAAGTCCTCTTTAAGGGAACAATGGGCATTAGAATAAATTTTCAGTACCCTTCTTCCCCAATTCTGTTTTAAGAAATGTTGAAAACAGTGTGAAATTTTTATTGTACTAATTAAAAACACACCCAGGGAAACTCAGTAAGTATATATAAATAAATCTGTATGTGAAAATCACTCATGTGTGCATTTACTTGCTGAGGTCCATCTAGTATATAGACAGGCAGAGAGCTAGACAGATCAATAGGCAGATGGGCAGATGATAGGGAATATTACTAGCAATGCTACTGATTTCCCTCTTGTTTATCATCAGGATCTTTGCTTTTCACTACATAGAATTTCTAATCCTTTTTTGGGAAGAAACAATATGATGTGGACTTCTCTGAATTAAGAGTCCACTGACAGGATCATATCTTAAAAATCTTATGTACTATTTAATACCTACTTTGGGTATAAAAAAAATCTTGAATACTATGTGGATGAGAATTGAAAATGTCCAAAATCAAGAAAATGGAAAAGAAACAAGTATTCACAATATTATGGTCAAAACCGAAATCATTTTAAAAGAGTATGTCTGATTTTTTTGGTACAACATGATTAAGAAATTATAAAAATAATAATACAAAGAATATTACCTCTACTGAGGGCGAAATGAATTATTTGGAGGTATTAATGTATCTCAATACAAGAGTTTTATCTTTTCTAAAGGGGTTATTTCTCTAATAAATCAATTATGGGAGGTGTTTATTTCAGCATTCTAAGGAGCAGGATTCCTTGGGTAGCTTTCCTTTGTGAAACATTACAGCTACAGAGATGAAGGCTTGCCCTCAAGAATCTCTCAGTTTGTAAGAGATACGAACGTCTGTCAAAATATTTCAGAGGCCATAAGAATTTTTCATAGTTAACAATATATTAGACAACAAAGAAACCTTTGACACATTTTATAAAAATAGAATTAGTGTAAGTCATTCTCTTATGGAAATCCAATAAAATCAATAAAATTATAATTATAACAAAATATAAGACAAATAATGCTTATAACTGGAAAACTGTAAATGCCCTTTAAAATATTATGAGTTAAATTTAAAATTCAGAATCTAGAAAATAAAATATATATTAGAACCTATGGTATTTGACTATAGAAGAGATCTGAGGAAAATTTTTTTTAATTTTGTTTTATTATGTTATGTTAATCACCATACATTACATCATTAGTTTTTGATGTAGTGTTCCATGATTCATTTTTTTTGCATATAACACCCAGTGCTCCATGCAGAATGTGCCCTCTTTAATACCCATCCCCAGGCTAACCCATCCCCCCCCCCCCCTTCCCTCCAGAACCCTCAGTTTGTTTCTCAGAGGTCTGAGGTAAATTTATGATATCAAACTTTTATAGGACTTGATAACAAAATTAAAACTAGATGAAACAGACTTCTCCTACAGGCTAGGAGGACTTCATTTGTATCAGACCAATTTTTCTCCTGAGAACAACTATAAAATGAGAAAATATACCAAGAAAATAACAATTCCAACTGTTTGAAGGCATAAAAGAGTGAGGAATGAATCCAAGACTTGAGGGGGAGAGAAAGAAGCCTCCTATCCCTGCCCCATATTATTTCCATCATTTGTTGGTTCCGGATGCAAAATTGTGCTGCCCAGAAGAAAGCAGCAAACTAGAGGCTTCTCAAAAGCATCAAAGATCCTGAAAAGAAAACTGGAGTCCAGGGCAACTAAAGTAGCCAAGATGTGGGACAAAGATTGGAGAACCAGATAGTAGGACCAGAGAAAGGAAACTCACAGACATGTCTGACCTTTATGTGAAGTTAGACCACAATTTATTGTCAAATTCTAAGGCAGCAAAAGACACAGCAACTAGCCATAAAGCTGGCTCACAGAGCTAAGGAGGAGAAACAATGGAATACATGGCCTTAATGCGTACTTGGTCCATATGCTGGTATTTCTATTGAGATCCTTGATGAGCTATAATCTAGGAATAAGAGCAAATTAGAATTAGACATGATACCTCTCCTCTCTTCTCCCACCTAAAAGATTTTAAACAAGTGCAATTGTTCACGAGATGACTTGTTTATCACCCTACTCTCTTTATCCATATAAGCACTAGCTCCTCTTGGGAGACATGTGGTATCATTCAGAGGCTTTGTAATTTACCATATGTGGTATCCAAAGTTAATTATAAAAAAATATAACAGGAATGTCATGTGGCAAAACCTAATGACCAAAAACCAAGAGAAAATAAAAGATAATGTAGAGACACACATAAAATAGATTCAGATTTTGTAGTTAACAGACATGGACCTTTAGATAACTGTGCTTAGTACGTTTAAAAAATAGATGGAAGAGCATCTTACCAGAGAATCCCAATCAATAAAAAAAGAATCAGATGGAAATTCTAAAATAAAAATATAAAAAATTAAGTGAAAAACTCAATAGGTATTATAGAACAGGCATAGCAGAGGATCAGAATATTTCTAAATCAATAGAAAAATATCCAGAGTGAAGAAGAAAAAAGTTGAAAAATACAGAAAATAATATACTGATTATTGAATACAATGAAAAGTTCTAATATACAGGTGATTGAAATCCTAAACATAGTTGTAGGAAAGAGTGTCACAAGCAATATTTGAAGAGATTCTGGAAGAGAATCTACTGAAATTGATGAAAAACCTCTATACAAAAATTCAAGAATTCATATAACTGACAAGCAGAATAAACTACACATAAGCATACACACATGCGCTTGCGTGCACACACACACACATACACCATGGAGTACATTAAATAAAAGTACTGAAAAAGAAAGACAAAAAGAAAAACTCACAGACAGCCAGATTAAAGGTATTTATACACATATTTCAAAGAATGACAGGTTATTTTTATCAGAAATTCTATAAGTTGAAAGATTATAGAATGGCGTCTTCAAAGTGGTAGAAAATACTAGAATTCAATACCCAGTAAGAATATCCCTCCATCTAAAACACTAAATCCAAAACTTTTGCCTAATGGGATCATATCACTAAATTCCAAAGTATTCAATTTTATATCCATGCCAGTTTATTCCCACACACATTTCCCTCAGATTTATGTCTGTATAAATTTGAAAAAGCATGAAGTTCTTTTGATGTTTATCTCAGTTTTTCATGAGTCACACTTTGTGCCTTACTCTTTGAGGCCTACTGGGACATGAGTCTAGTTATAGTTCTAGAAGCAAAAAGAGAAGTACAATATGATTAAATATATAAGGAAGTTAAAAAACATCTTATATGGAATGATCCATCATCTTAAGATGCATACTTTTGTACATATTTGTACTTTGCAATATATATTTCAAAATAATTATGACTTCTGGTATATAAACTTTCTGATAAATTTAGTTTTTTTTAATTATGACATCTCAATTTTATATTTGCTAATAATGAAAACAACTTGTGTGAAAAAATAAAAGAAATAAAATGTCATATATGTGTACTATTTATGCAATAAAAATGATTTTAAAAGATAGTATAATAAATATCTGTCATGGATTTTGAGTTCCACAACTTTCATCACATAGAAGGAGACTTAGGGACAAACAGTGGATTTCTAGAGACATAGGAATTGAATATATATATTCCATATCTATCTATCTATCTATCTATCATCACCGATAGATGGAAGACTCAGCTTAAAGAGAGTGTTTCATTACTAAGAATATTGAAATAAAGGCCAATATACATTTTGTTAAGAATGTCAACGGGTAGATCACAGATCCAGATGAATTAATTTACACAAATGAAACTATATTTTGTTTTTGTTTTTCTGGTTCTTATTTCTTTTTGTCCTTCCTTTCTCCCTCCCTTCCTCCCTTCCTCCATCCCTCCCTCTTCCTTCCTTTCTTTCTTTCTTCCTTTCTTTCTTCTTTCTTTCTTTCTTTCTTTCTTTCTTTCTTTCTTTCTTTCTTTCTTTCTTTCTTTCTTTCTTTTCTTTCTTTTGCTTTCTTTCTTTCTTCTTTCCCTTCCTCTTTCCTTCCTTTCTTCCTTCCTTCCTTCCTTCCTTCCTTCCATCTCCTCTCTCCCTCCCTCCTTCCCTCCCTTCCTCCTTTCATTTTCTTTTTTTTGGTCTTTCCAAGCTAAGTAAAGCAATAAATAGCTCCTAGAATTATAGGGCTGCAGAAAGTATAGGACCTATGTTGATAGCATAGCATACACTCATATTCAACAAATTATTCAGACATGCAATAGAAAATTTAATTCAGCCTTGGCAAAGAAGAGAAGATAATATAAATATTTTGAAACATTTAATAGGCAGTTTTTACTGAGGGGAGGAAAAATGAAAATGGATTTAAATCAAATTAGGCTGGATCACAATAAGCAAAATATCTGGATAACAATAGCATTGAATCTAGACTTTCTTCCACTAAATTGCCACACAATCAGCTTATAAACTGGAGATACCAGTTGAATAGCATTTTTGTGTGTTTTTTGTAAATGTGAAGTCTGACTTAAGGTCACGGCAGAGAGATTATCACATCCCTTTTATAATAGTTCACATGATATACTTTGTGCAAGCTCAGTTTCAAGAAATGGTTTATCTCTGCAGATGAATGTTTAGATTTTCTACAATCATAAAAAAAACCAAAAAATCAACAAAATGACACTTCTTGAAATGGAAAGACTGGGGTATATATGAGATATACTATAAAAGTATACTGTATAGATTTCATCTTTTCTATGGTCAGTATAAGAAAGAAGCTCTATTAGATTATTTTCCTGCTTTTTGCAACCAGTAATAGACACCGCTAAGCATATTTCCACCTACTCAATGATTTGTGTTCAATCCTCCTGCTTCTTTATGCTTCATTTCAGTGAAGTTAGGAGTGAAGCCACCATAGGCAACAATGTTATGTCTCATGGGGAATGTTGGTGCTATTCAATAATAAGTGTTCATATAGCTCTTTTTCATGGTGAAAACACCTGGGAGAATATAGCTTTGGAATACTTTCCAATGTTCCAAATAAATAACAACTTGAAGACTTTGCCTAAGGAAAAAAAGCACACCTCTGGAAGAGAGTAAGATGCGTCAGTGTCTTGCATTTTACTATTGCTGTCCATCACATTTATGAAGACATAATAAATAGTCGTAATAGAAAAAGGGTAGTTAGAATAAATAAAGTGGTCCATCAAGTACTCAGCTCAAGTTTATTACTGCAGTGGACTTGGGTTATAATTACCAACAGAGGAGAGAATAACTGTAAGTTATTTTTATGTAAAAAGGATATTATACTAAGCCAACATAATAACACAGTTTTTATGAACCACAATAATTACACTGAAGAATCACACAAGTACATTTTCCTAAAAGAAGAAGGTAGGTGTTGATAAGCTACTTTAGAATTTTACAGTTGCAATGAACAGAAATAATTGTCATGGCAAAATAATAAAAGTGCATTAACTTTTGTTGCAATGCTTGAGAGAGATTAAATAATAAAATTAAACAATACTTATTAAATGATAAAAAGGTTTTATGTCATTTTAAAGTCTCTATTTTGAAATGGCTTTTTTTCATAGAAATTCTCTTTTATTATCCTTCACTAGTTGTGGGTGGGAGATCATTTCTGATGCTAAGAATGCTTTTCTATAATACTTTAGTGGATTAATATAGGAGAAAATTACTTTTAGGTGAGTATAAATTTAAATATCTATTTTATAAAACTAATTAAGATTTGATCTCAAGCCACTATGATTTTATCACTATATTTGATTTTACTTTTGTAAGCTTATAGAAAAGTCAAATGTTATCACCAGTTATTTAATGCCTGATAACTAATTAAAGCATATTTTATTAATTCATATTTTAATGCAAATGGCAGACTGTTAAAAAAGAACACAGGGTCAGGGATATATCTTATAGGAGCAAACTGCAATACAGCGACAGCATGGAGAGAGATATGACTTTGTATAAAGACTATACAAATTCCTGGCTATACACTGATGGGCCACATTGATCATGAGGACAACCACTGATACAAAGTAGTTGAATATATTGAGTAATAAACAGAGAGTTTTATAGATATATGCAAGAATAAAAAATATTCCATTTAAATTTAATTATCAGTAAGACCTTTTCTCAGCAGAGAGATGATTGATGACACCGACATGATATTTAGATAAAGGTGAGCACTATTTAGACAATTTTGAAACCATTAAATGTAGGGAAATCCTGGGATAGAATTTGGAAGATGTATAAAATACCTAAAATATTCAGAAAAGGGCTGGGGGGAATGCATTGAGAACATCTGAGCAAGGCACTTGTCTGCTTTTTTTAAATTTTTATCTTTTAAAAGAATTTATGTATTTATTTATTTTAAAGAGAGAGAGCATGAGTGGGGATAGGAGCAGAGGGAGAGATTCCCAAACAGACTCTATGCCCAGGGTGGAGCCTGATGCAGGGCTCCATCTCACTACACTGCGACCATGACCTGAGCAGGAAGCTCAACTGACTGAGCCACCCAGGCGCCCTGGCACTTGTCTGTTTTATAAGAACACATCATGGCAAGTAGGGCAGCTTTTCCTGGAAGGTGATGCAGTGTGTTCTTCTTCTGGCATTCAGGAGTTGGGTTTTGTCTATTTGTATATTGTTTCACTACTATCTATGGAAGTTGCTACATTGATTCTGCCTTCTAGTCCTTGTCTCTGCTGAAGAGGCCTCATCCAAAAGGCAAAGGATGGGGGCAGCATCCACAGCACACACAGCTGGGGTGTGCAGTCTAATTAGAGTGGAAACATACCTTGACAATTATTAATTTTCTATTTTATAAAGTT
This sequence comes from Phoca vitulina, assembly GCF_004348235.1. Taxonomy (NCBI): domain Eukaryota; kingdom Metazoa; phylum Chordata; class Mammalia; order Carnivora; family Phocidae; genus Phoca; species Phoca vitulina. The sequence goes on along the minus strand of NW_022589715.1, from coordinate 19,849,715 downwards.
TTTATATATTTGAAATATAATCCCCATGAGGACATATGTCACATTACACTTTATTACAAATTATTGTCAATTTCCCACACAACTTGATCAACAGACATAGTAAGATTAAGCAAAATAGTAACATTTCAAGGGAATATACATACAATCAAAGTATGTTAGAGTATCCATTTACACTGCCTGCATGGCCTCTAAAGTCTTCCAAAGGTGGAAGGGCAATAGTTATTGAAACAGAAACAGTGAGGAAGAGCAAAACATTTTGAACCATGTCTGTCCCCCTCCCCCCCCAAAAAACAAAATGCCTGATGAATTAGTGAGATAGAGCACATAGGAAATACCACTGTGTATTTGATTCCAGGTAGAATACTAAAAATAATAACCTCATTGCTTTCCACATTTAAGAAATAGAAGTTAATTAAGTCTGTATATAGTCCGTCTACATTTCCATCCATGATTCTTTTTTTTTTTAATTTACTCTTCCCAATTTTATCCATTTTCTCATTTCAGATTCATTAAAAGCTTTGAATATATGAGCCAACATTTATTTTCACAGCATTTTCACAACTGGGAATTCTTTAGAGAAACATAATATTACTTCATTTTCTTGCTTCACCAGTGTTCCTGTTGCTATGCCTATTTTAACAAAATATGTTCACTGTGGCAGGGGTGTGGTAGGGAAAAAATGCTCTTGAATGAAGAAAGACTAAGAATATTTGGTCATATGATTATGTGTGTGGAGCACAGAATACTTCCTCAACCACAGTCAGGATTATGAGTGAGTCTCACCATTTGATGCTAGGAATGATTTTTAAATGAATTTTTCCTGAAACTCTTTCTCCTATCTCTTTTTTGTATGTGCATGAATAAATCATTTTTATCACCAGTGCCTAAATACCAGATTCTATGGTAACATTTGCTGTAAATGTTTTTCATTTTATCAGAAGAAATTTATTCAAAGGTATAGTGAGCTTGTTTTAAATTATTTATATCTATCAACTTATGATTTCCACACAGCAGAACATGAAAACCAGGATTTGCATTTCATATCAGTATAGATAAGAATGATCTCTTCATTAACATTACACTTATCTACATATCTAAAAAGAAACCAAGGGTTTCACAGTTGAAAATAACATATTTTATTCATTATTTCAACAAACGTTTATTGAAGACCTACCTTAGCAGGCAATTTGTTAAGTTCTGGAAATAGCAGTGAACAAATTGGCATGGGAGGGTAGATATTTCTGCCTGTAGTGAGTGAAATAGATGTTATATAAATAGAATACTCCAGACAGTTATAAACATTTAGGAGACAAATCAAGAAAAGGGAACATGGGTTTTGGAATAAGGGCAAGGGTTCAAATTTGAATAAATATGTGAAAGTAGTGAGAAAGCTGACCAAGAGTCTATCTGAGGACAGTACCCAGGCAGAAGGAACTGTACTCGTGGGCATAGCCAGAAGGCTGGTGTGACTGGAAAGGAGTGCTTGAAAAAAGAGTAGGCTATGAGGTCGGAAAGATTACAAGGGTTTTTAAAATATGATTGAAATGGGGTATTATTAGAGGTCTGTAAGAAAAAGAATCAGATTCAAATTATATTTTCTCAGAATCACTTTGCTGCTGACTTGAGAAGAGAAGGAAGGATTGGGGTTGATGGAGACAGGGATGGGAAGAGACCCAGTTAAGACTCTATTACAATAATCTGGAGAAATGAGGAGATGGTTTACACTATTGGTGACAGCAACAAGGGAGTGAAAAGGAGCCAAATTACGATTATATTGTGAATTTCCCAGTAAAATAACAAAAATGAGACTGATGAACCACTTAAATTCTTGAGCAAAATTTATCCAATAAGAAATTTCAGTAAATATAAGATGATGAAGCCAAAATAGGAGAAACATGCTTAGACTCTGAAAAAAAAAAAAATGTATGTCCAGCTTTGCCTCCATGAAGCACATTGTGAAGAGGGGTATCTCTATTCCAATCTCACTGCCTATCTCCCAATCAAACACAAATATACATTGGCAAGGATCTGGATATCAGTCTAACTATTGCAGTCCTCTATTTTCCTACATTGTTCTTGACTTAAACTATTTTCATTAAAGCACAGTGTACATAAAAGTTCAATAAACACGCATTTATATAGTTCAATAAATTTTTACAAATAAAGACACTATGTAACCACCACCCAGACCAAGAAATAGAAAATAATAGTACTCAAGTACTGGTGCCCTCTTCTAGACATTTTTACCTCCAAATTGACTAGTTTTTATTATAGCACATTAATTTTACCTGTTTTCATACATTACATACAGGCATGTATTCTTCTGTGTCTGTTGTTTTTCCTCAACATAACATCTGTGAGATTCATCCATTCTGGAGTATAACATAATTTGCGTATGTTCATTACTGAATAATATCTATTGTATGAATACACTGTTGGGGTTAATGTAGAGCATGAAATCAGCCATAATACCTGGCTTGCTAAAATGTAACACAGAGGCTGCTGGAGGCAAGGGAGGGTTTTCGGAGAAGGGCGTGGGCCTTTGGAATGCCAGGGCCGTGTGACCATGCTGCCCTTGGAATGCAGTGAGGAGTTACCTTCCCCAAAGCTCTCTTAGCCCAAACAGCAGCCCTGTGATCTAAGAGATGTATGCATTGTCCCTTAGGTTATGTTTCCTAGAACACGCAGATTAGCATATCTTATCTTTCCCGTAAATCCTCTCAGTTTCAGTAAGACTCCTCGTCACACATCACATGCTTGAGAAACAGTGATAAGGATATCCTGAAGGACCAATAAAAGCGGGAGCAAAGAAGAGCAAAGGGTCTTAGTCTCTGAACATTCTCCCTTGCCTTCTCTCTTTCACGGCAAAGTTTGGAGTCATCTTTCATCCGCCGGTACAAGGATTGCTAGCCATTCCCGGCAATACACCACAATCCATTAACTCCTTCTATGGTTAACATTTGGGCTGGATGACAGTGGATTATAATCTGAACACGGAGAAGATGTTGCATGCATAAAAGTTCATCATATTGACTTCTGATTTTAAACATATAATAGGGTATACCAAAAATACACCAAATGAAAACGAGGTAGTGAAAAAACTGAGGTAAATATTTGTGGCACAGAGTCCAAGATGCTAGTATTACTAATAGATGATTATACTGTGTCCAATGCAAATGCGTAGCATTCAACACCATGACCAAAAATAGTGGAGAGTTCTGCCAAGCTTCATATAAAAGTAAAGTGGCTCAACAAAAAGATGCACATGAGACCAAAATGGAGTAATTCCTACTGCTTCCATTGATATGCTCAGAGAGTAAATGAAGCAATGTCTTCCCTCCTTTATCCTATCCAGGTTTGCTAATATCTCCAGTTCCTGGAGGCAAATACTAGCAACACTTGACGGTGGGAAAGGCAGAAATTCTTCTCAAACCTCCAGTCTGGTTGTAAACCATATGGGTGAGGGGAAACAACTTAGTCAAATATAACCTGAAACCAGCTTGCCAGGTTTCACTCTCCTCTAGGTGGTTATTTGAAGATTTTATGACAACTGGCCTTACTATGCAAGAGCAGAGAGGAAAATGAGATAGAATTAAAAGAACTGAATATTGGTCTGCTCAATATGTGCCTGGACCTAATTCAACAAATCCAATATTCACCTAGAAACATTATCTGACAGAGAAAAATTGTGGAACATTAAAAATGTAGCAAATTAAAGTGGGAGGATTATCTTGATTATTGTTAATGAGTAGGCCTTTAGGAAAGAATAGAAGAAGTAGACTCTCCTTCTTTCTCTTTGTAAATACATTGGTGTTATATCTTGGGTTATACTCTGAAACGCTTTTGTAAAAATATACAAAGAAGCCTGAATTCTATCCTCACTGAGTTCATTAGATGAAGCATTTTACTAGGCAATGGAAGAATATGACTAAAAAGAGATTTTCTGAGGATCTAATGTAAAACCTGGTGATTATATCATTGAATTTTGCTAAATGAGTAGAATTGAAATGTTCTCATAAAAAAAAGATAAATATGTGGGGTGATGGATGTGTTAATTAGTTAGATGGTGGGAATTTTATGTCAAATGCCCATGATGCATACTTGAAATATCTTACCATTTTATTTGTCAATTATACATCAATAAAGCTGAAAAAAAGAGAAATTTTCTTCAGGGAAGAGGGGGGTTTAAGCAATGCTATGCAATGCCTTTAAACATTTCTGATTAATACCTCCTTAAAATGCCAAGGAAGGCAATTCTGTAGGGACAAGTAAGTGCAAAAATTATGCATTCAATGTGGTGTTTCAACTAATAAATCCTGAAATTTCCTAGAGGGACAGCATTATGAAATCCTAGATCTTTGCATTAGGGTACATAGCTTGTTGTCTAACATACAGTTAGCTAATAATGATGATGAGCACACACAGAGAATATACTCACACAAATATATATCATATAAAAAGAGAAGTAGCAATACATTATCCCTAAGCTAATAACTTATTGACTCTGTTCAGAGCCAAGGGACAGGTCGATATAAGAAACAGAGGGGAATTCTTTTGTTCTTTCCACAAATAAATCATGGTGTGAGGAAAGACATCCTGTAAAACACATATTAAGAAAAAAAAATCATTTACCAGACAACTTGACCATAAATCTATTTGCCATTTTAATGGAACTAAATAGCCTGCTAAACTAACTCAAAGAAGGTGAATAAAATGAAAGAAAGTCTTCTCTTTGGGACAAAAAATACATAATGCATTTTTATTATCTAGGATGATAATGTAGATGAAGGATAGCTGGATATCAAAACTATACCTTCTAATGTTCCCAGCATAGACAGTAATGATGTATCATTTTTCTCCAATATCATCCCCAGAATACTTTATTTTCCTGGCTTCCTCTTTGCTTGAATTGATTATTTGATCTACATGGTAGTACCCTCAGAGGTTGCTGCCCAGAATCCACAGTTGTGTTTAAATAACAGGGCAAGCTGTAATCATGAAACTAAGTAATGCTCCTGTACTTCAATGTTACCTTTTATTAAGGTAGTCTAAGGCTCCTAGTCTCCTCTTGGTTATGACAGTATCTCTGACTTCCCTTGTTCTTTTTTTTTCACAAATTATCGAAGCTTTATAGCTAATAGCTTCCTGTGAATAAAAAACCTACATCCATGGAGGGTCATTTCTTTCTTTCTTTTTTTTTTTTTTTTTTGTAAGATTTTATTTATTTGACAGAGGGAGACACAGCGAGAGAGAGAACACGAGCAGGGGGAGTGGGGGACGGAGAAGCAGGCTTCCCACCGAGCAGGAAACTAGGTTTGGGGAAAATTTATAATAATTACTAATATGATAAAATAGAATATAGAATATTTCAAAAATACAAGAAAGAAAACAATACATCTATCAAAAGCTAAAGAAAACTCAATAAATAGACTCAATAAACAAGAATTTCCTGAAATAAGAAATAAGATCCACTTATACACAGATTTTTTCCAATAAATACAGTACAGAATTGGAAATATATTTTCTGTTCCTTGTGATTTTCTTAATAACAGTTTCCCTTCTCTAGTTTACTTTATTGTAAGAAAACAGTATAAAATACATATAATATACAAAATATGTGTTATCAACTGTTTATGCTAATGGTAAGGCTTATGGACAACAATAGGCTATTAGTAGCTAAGTTTCTGGAGTATCAAATATGTGGTTTTCAATTGTGTGGAGGTCAATACCCCCAACCTCTATGTTGTTTAAGAGTCAACTCTAGAGTGAACTTCAAAACCACATTTTCAACAATTATTATTTAATCTAAGATAAATCTAATACTCACATGGACTTCAAATTAACTCCTACTCACCCACAAAATCTCAAATATAAATTTCGCAGAGAAAACTTTCCGTCCCACTAAGTGAAGTTAGTTTAGTCTACTAGAAATGTTTACAGCACTGTGCACTTTCCCCTCAGAATTGATACCATTTATATATTTATTGATGTATTTTTTTAAATTTTATTTAAATTCAGTTTAGTTAACATATTCTATATTATTAGTTTCAGGGTTGGAATTTGGTGATTCATCAGTTGCATATAACACCCAGTGCTCATTACATCAAGTGCCCTCCTTAATACCCATCACACAATTACCCTCTCCCCCCCACCTACCTCCCCTCCAGCAACCCTGTTTGTTTCCAATAGTTAAGAGTTTCTTATGGTTTGTCTTCCTTTCTGTTTTTATCTTTTTTTTTTTTAAGATGTTATTTATTTATTTGAGAGAGAGAAAAAGAGAGATAGTGTGAACAGCAGGGAGAGGGAGAAGCAGGCTCCCCCCTGAGCATGGGATCATGACCTGAGCTGAAGGCAGATATTTAACCAACTGAGCCACCCAGGCACCCTTCTCTCTGTTTTTATCTTATTTTATTTTTCCTTCCCTTCCCCTATGTTCATCTGTTTTGTTTCTTACATTCCAGATGAGTGAAATCATATGTCATTTGCCTTTCTCTGACTGACTTATTTTGCTTAGCATAATATCCTCTAGTATTGATGTATTTTATAGATATCTGATTAATTTTTGTTATTCCCACTAGACTGTAGGCTTCAAAAGGTAACAATTATGACTTTGTTGTTGTTGTTTTTCATAATTATATCCTTAGTACCTATAAGGGTGACTGGTAGTACAAAGTTGATAATAAACATTTTTAATTTAAAAAACACATAAATTTTGATTATAAAAAAATATAACCCACTTCACAGTCACACTTGGAAAAAGATATTTCAGGAAATGTGAAAAATTCCACAATTAGATGCCTGAAAACACATTGCCTCTTCATAACATGACAGAGTTCACTTCTTTTAGAGTGGAAATGGATCTTAACATGTGGTCAGAAAGATGCTATCACTATGCTATTTTACACAAAAATAACAAATATATGGATTTTTCAGGCCATTTTAATTACCATAAAATAAAAGTACATTTTTTTCTTTTCTTTCTTTCTTTTTACGTCTAATGTAAGAGCATTCCTGGGGCCGATTTATTTAATTTTCTCTTATTCTTTTTTTTAAAAGGAGAAAAATTAGTCTTTATTACAAATCCTGTACACATACACGTTATTATAGTCATTTTACAAAGAATCTAACCGTAATATAAATTGTTAGCTCTCTTCTTTGTAAGACTTATTGTATACCCTCTTGAAAAATTATTTTCATCTTTATCTTTCACGCATACTCAAATTCTTCAAATATGAAGCCTAAAGCAACATTAAGGACTCAATTTTTTAATGTGATTTTATAGTCTTTGCATACTTAGTGGGACCTTATTCAGCTGCAATGTTATTTCAATATTGTATTAAGATAGATTATTCTGGGGCACCTGGGTGGCTCAGTCGGTTAAGCATCTGCCTTCAGCTCAGGTCATGATCCCAGAGTCGCCTGTGTCAGGCTCCCTGCTCAGCGGAGAGTCTGCTTCTTCCTCTCCCTCTGCCCTTCCTCCCCTCTTGTGCTCATGCTCTCTCTCTCTCTCTCTAATAAATAAATAAATAAATAAATAAATATAATCTTTTAAAAAAATTGATTATTCATTCACTTACTCATTTATGCATTCATTCATAAATTTGTAATAATTCAGCTGAAACTATACATTGAATCCACGTTATGTGTCAAATGTTATGCTAATCATTAAAGATGAAGAAATGATTAGGGCATAGACCTCTGATATGAAGAAGTTCTCAGTTCTGTAGGAGAGCCATATATGCAAACCCCGATGTAAATACTAGTCAGCAAACTACATAGTTGAGGTATGGTCATTACAGTGCTAGAGGAGTAGGCCTTCTTCCTTTTAGAGTGGAAGGAGAGTACACAGGGTAAGTGAAATTTGAGCTAAAATCTAGAAGGAAAGTTTGTTTTATTGTAGTAAAAAACACATAACATGATATCTACCCTCTTAACAAGTTTTTAAATGTAGAGTTCAGTATTAAATATAAACACAATGTTGTACAGGCAATCTCTAGAATTTTTGCATTTGCATGAGTGAAAATATGTACTAACTGAATAGCAATTTCCCCATCCACTCAGATGCTGGCAACCACTATTTTGCTTTCTGTTTCTATGAGTTTGACTAACTTTAGATATAGCAGGTAAGTGGAATCATGCATTATTTGTCTTTCTATAACTGGCTTGTTTTACTTAGTATAATGTCTCAAGGTTAAACCATATTGTAGCATATGACTGACTTTCCTTCTTTTTTTGTGTGTGCCAAATAATATTCCACCATATGTACCATATTGCCATTATCTAGTCATCTGTTGACAGACACTGAGGTTGTGTTCATATCTTGGCTATTGTGAATAATGTTGCAGTGCACATCGGAGTGCACTTATCTCTTTGAGATCCTAATCCAATTCCTTTGGATAAATATCACAAAGTGAAATTGCTGTATCATAAGCTAAGAGTGTGATTGGACCACCTTTTGCTAGTGTCTAGGAAGGAACAAAAGGGCACAATACTCAGTCCCATAGAGAATATTAGGCATGTGTCACATGGATCCCCTCTATTATCTCAGCAGAAGCCAAAAATAGAGATGAGGGAGTCTCAGAAAAAACCTGTGGAGAAGCCCCTTATATAATGGAGTAAATCCCTGGACATAAATAGGAACCCCTCAATGAGGATATTAGGTCAGCAGAATATTAGCAGATTTGTTTGAAAGTGACAAATAGAGGACAAAATGAAAGAAAACTGTTGGATTACTGAAATTCAATAGCAGTTGAAAAAACTGCCAACCAAGAATACTCTATCCAACAAAGTTATCCTTCAAAAATGAAAGAGAAATAAAGACTTTCCCAGACAAACAAAGGTTTAGGGAGTTCATCACCTCTAGACTTGACTTAAAAGAAAGCTGAAAGGAGATCTTCAAGCTGAAGTGAAAGAATGCTGATTAGTAACATGAAAATGTATGAAAATATACAACACACTGGTAAAGGTAAGTATATAGCCAAATTCAGACTATTCTAAAACTGTGATATGGGAGTGTGTTAACCACTTAACACTAGTAATAAACACTAAATGACAGGCATATTAAAAATAACTATAGCTATAATAATTTGGTAATGAACATACAATATAGAAAGATGTAAATTGTGACATCAAAAAACATAAAAATGGGTGGAAATAAAAGGTAGAGTTTTTGTATGCAATCAAAGTTAAATTGTAATATAGTAGCCCCTATATGCCCCTGTAAAAACACTTACCATTAAAATGAACTTGTTAATGTGATAATAGATATGGGGTAACTAATAGATAGTAGTTTGAGTAACTAATAGATAGTTATTCAAACAAGATGTGAACAAGGTTTACTATATAAGACATGGTCTTAGGAATAAGGCTGATGCAAGGGAAGTTAAGTTTTCTCCTAGATCTTTTTTTTTTTTTTTGCCTGAATTATGTTGCTGAATTATTTTAATGTTTTGTAAGTGATACTTTGTTTAACCATTATGCATATCCTTGTTAATCTCATGTATGCATAACTATATGTGTGCCTTTGCATATTATTACATTCTGTTAGTGTTTAATCCTTCATCTTCCACAAATTACCACGCAGGTTTTATTTAATGTCTTGCTTGCTTAATCCCGATGCATTATTGATGCTGGACCTCATGGAAAATAGGGACAGTAGTATCCTGGCTGCAGCATGCAGGATTTCATATCTTGAAGGGCTTGAAAATGCTGATTGCCCACTGATGTATTCCATAGATTCTGGGGGTCAGCATTGTTTTATCACCAGAGGTGATTAAGATAATGACCAAATTGCATTTGAAGTTCCCAGAGCATGAGCCCACTTCTTGAGCCATTCATAGCAACATTCCCTTCTGTCTGCCATGAAGGCTAGTACCATATCTAAGATGTTACTACTACTTTGATCTCAGTTTTATAACTGCTTAATGTGAAATGTGGTGGCTAAATGTGATGTTAGTTGGCTGCACTGGTAGGGGATTGTGGGAAATCTTACCTCTTTGAGAGGGATGGGACTTCATTATTTTTCCATAAACATAATTACATATTAGGTCTTTGCGTCACTTTGTCTCTTTCTTATATATTTTTTTTTTCTGTCATACTATCGTGGTTAGCACAAGGCTATATAATCAGGAAAATATCCTAAAATTATGCATATAAAGCTAGTTATCTGATTTAACAAGTTCTGAAATTCTAAAGATACAATCATAGATTTTCAAAAACAACAGAACAACATTGAGTCAAAGCATACATGTAACATGTGTTTCCATGGTAGGTTCATATGGTTGCTGAAAACTAAAAGATCACAGAACGTGCTAGGTATCTTAATTCCCCTCTAGGTTTAGAAACATTCTGTCAAATAAAGTATTCTTGAATCTGGGCCCATAAAGCAGATGTTCATTTATTTGGGTGTTGGAATAAAAAAGTAGGCAACATCGATCTGGCTGGGTGCTCAAAATGATCAAGAAAACCCTCTGCAGGGTGGCATGCTCAAGGGATTCTTTTAATGCGTCTGCTATTGGAGATGAAATGAGAGTTTACAACTACTTAGTTCCTTGTATAGATTGAGTGTCTGAATAGCATTACATTCAGCTATTGTCCATCTCTTCTATCTCTTGTGGTTAGAATCCTTCTTATTTCTATCTTTGGAAAGTATTTATTCCCGTGGTACTCCAACAAAGCCTTTAAGTTTGCCAAACATAAACCTGGGTTGTTCCTTTGTTCTCACTCCTTCACACTAAGCTTAGAGAGGATCCCTTAACCTTCATCATCTGTCATCACAGGATCTCAGAAGCACCGTGTACTTCTTTAACTACATTTATATGACATGAATACTCATTTTGCAAATGCATTTAAAAATAAAAGATCTATTAACATTCGAATGAGTGGCACAAACAAATACAGGACATACATAGTGCAAGAAGTTAAGGCTTATATGGAAAGCAACTACTGTGGTTAGTATAAAGCTATTTGAAACCTAGCTGAAAATCAATACTGGTAATACTTTGTGATTCAGTTGTCCATTTGTTGAGGTGCAAAATAGTTATTGGGTTCTTATAATGAAAGAGAAGCTTTTTCTCCTTAGGTTGTAAATGAGTTTTTATATCCATATTATTTTTTAAAGAAACATTGTAACTCTTAGAAAACCTGCTATTTTAATGAACTATGTGAATCCAGCTTCCAAAAATACAAGAGAAAGGCAGACTAAAGCCAAGAACTATAATTAACTGCATGCTTATTTGCTAAAATAAATGTACAATTCTCATTTCTTTCCCTGAATGGAGTCACTGGGACTACTACCATTAGACTGCCATTACGGTCCTATCATTATAGAAATAATAAGAAACAAGCTCTGGAATCTGCTTTTCTCTTCAATTTAGGGGTAATTTGGTGGTAGAAGCAGAAGCAGAAGTTATTTTTAGATGTTCCATAACTCTTACATAGTGATACCTGCGTATATTTGTAAATAAACATGATATCTGGTCATTTTGAATAGTGGCTTAAGATAAAAATAATAATTTGCATGTGGTTAACATGCTTTATCAGAGCATATAACTTAACTTTGATTGCAAATTCAATTATGACTCAGTAGAAATGAGTTCACTATTTCTGTTTTTATAATTTTCTCATTTTTCTGTAATTCTGAACACTATTTTGAGCATTTCTTACAAACTAATGATTTTTCTATGGTGCACCCTTTCTGCATCCTGCTGTTTCTGAAGCCTCTCTCTTTTGTCTTTCTTGCTTCTGATTCTACAGGCTTTGTCTTACATCCTATGGAAATACCCCTAAGTGTTGTATAATGCTAAAACCCCTTTACCAGCCCAGGCTTTTCTGCTGTATGCCTGTTCTTGGGTGACCCGGAGGCACAGCAAAATGTGAAAATCTTTATCATATGCTCTCCACTTAGCTGAGCTCCCCAGTGGCTCACGGGTCTCCAATAGACCAAGATAGAGTCTATCATACAGAAATAAATACTTAAATATGCATGATTTTAAAATAAACCCAAAATATTCTAAAATAAACTAACATTATTCTGGCTCACTTGCTCTTCATTTATCCCTAACTGTTTCATATGTTTCAAAAAAATAAATAACCATCTTTTTCTAATGTTGCTCACTAAAGATTGGATTGGCAGCCAGAGAGCTTATTGGTGATCTTGAAAAGAGGATTCCTAAGACACAGTGGCGGCAAAGCTAGACTGATGAGACTTTAAGATAGAGTGAGATGTAAGAAAGTATGGATAACAAAAACATTGAACAGTTAGAGTAATTTTACTATGAAAAAGGACATAAGATTAAGAAACCAACTGATAAATGAAGGGGGGGAAGTTGGAGGGGGAGACGAACCATGAGAGACTATGGACTCAGAGAAACAAACTGAGGGTTCTAGAGGGGAGAGGGATGGGGTGATGGGTTAGCCTGGTGATGGGTATTAAAGAGGGCATGTACTGAATGGAGCACTGGGTGTTATACGCAAACAATGAATCATGGAACACTACATCAAAAACTAATGATGTAATGTATGGTGATTAACATAACATAATAAAAAAAATGTGCATGCCTTCCCCCCCCCCCAAAAAAAAAACAACTGATAAAGAATCTAGGTTCGGAAGAGATTTTTTTCTTTAAGATTGTAAATATTACAGCTATTATTGTACTGATTGTATTGAAATTGTATTAAAATGTATTGTATTGAAATGAGAAAGCAGAAAGGTAAAAAATAGATTATACCATAGAGAGGTGTGTTAATTGCAGAGGAAATGCAATTTAGTGAGTATATGGAGGGATTAGACTTAGGGTTCAGAAGATGTCATTGTAAGGGGAAGGAAGGCTGTAGATATGAGTTTAGAAAAAATATTTTAGAAGATGTTATGGAGAAAGATGAATACACATAGTGTGGGAATACACATAGGCAACAGACTGTCAACAAATGGTACATAGATGGATTGGAAGCTGCCATGGGAATGACATATTAAGGTAGTGGAGTTACTAAAGGAAGGTAAAAGGTAGTGATCAGGAAGCAGATGATGAGATTTTCGAGGTGATCTCACTTTAGAAATGTTTAGGTCAAGGGAATGTGTGGCTAAGGGGAGGGCAGATCATTAAAAAATTGGTAACTCGGGAAAATTAGGGGTGACACTGATGATGGAGTGTGCCAAAAGGATGGTAAGAAAAGTTAAGAAGAGAAAGAGTGAACTAGTACTGATAATCACCCATCTATAAAGGAGAATGACCTTGTTGAAAACCTCAAAGAATTAGATGGGTTTTAGGAAGAGGCAGGAAGATGCCATCTAGAACAAGAAGGGCAACTGCCCCACTTCTGGACTTATATTTGGAGTGTAAGTAAAAAAAAAGTAATTATTTTCTTGAGACAGTCATAAAACAACAACAACAGTGTAGCAATAGAAAGCAAACTTTCAGAGATGGGGCTACAGATATAGATTGTTTTGATCATGAACCACAAATTGGTATTCATGAGAGGTTAGAGATGGAGTCAGATGATGAACTGTCAAGTGCCACAGGTAAAAACAGTATGGATAAAAGTAGAAGTCAGGAGGATTTTTCTTCCCTGGGAACTTGAGATGATCAGAAATATACTTTGTGATGGCATTGGCTAGTCCAGAGAGCATCTTGAGGGCCATGATTAATTAATGATAAATACGGCCTACTTTTTTTTTTTTCAGCTTATAGTGATTGTGTTGGCAATGTTGGGGTAGGGGTGGCATTTGCTTCTATGTTTTGCTCACCTGTTTCCCAAATGGCAAGACAGTATCTGACTCCTTAAGCTGAAATGAGGAAAGAGGAAGAGTTAGAAAGTAGTACGTTTATTTCATTGACACTCTTGTAACTTGGTTTCTTCATGTTCTATGAGTTAAGATTTTTAATAGAATGCTTTCTTGGATTCTTTGGAGACACTGCTACCTTGTAACAATTACTCTTCTCCAATACCCTTGACTTGAGTTAATGCACTTTCTTGAACCAGTGGCTCGTCCCTACTTTATCAGTACACATCTAGATTCTTCTCTAGCAAAACTTATTTCTACCTCTCTGTTGTCCTTTTGTTCACAATCTAAGGTATTTTCATGTTAGCCCCCTTTCATTCATGTTCCACACACACTTTTTGCTCTATAAATTCTAGGAGCACAACTTAATCTTTACATAACAGCCACTTGCTCATCTACCTCTTTGTCAAAGCAGATAGTTTAAGTCTCATCCTCTAGATTTCCCAGATAGGATTAACATGTCAACTTACCAACTCCTCCACTTGAAGTAAACTCCTTTGAATATCACTGAATTCCCCACTTGAAGTACCCTCCCTGGGCTTAAGGTGGAAGACGGAACTCCATCCCATATACACATACACCCTCCTTGGGAACAGTGGTATTGATAGTACAACAGCTACTTTCTACAGAGAAATCCCCTCCATACATACTTACCTTCCAACAGCCTGACACTTTTATATATATTCAGTGTTGCTAGTGCATTTTAGGGTCATAAAGCACATTAAAAACTCAACTATCCCATTTCTTCATGCTTGCATCCTATGAAATGGAGAGATTATTTTATAAAGAATACTTAGATTACTTAAAATGGGGTTTTCGATGATCAGTCTGGTGCAGAGGCAGACTAGCACTGTAAAGTGGCATATGAAAAGAAAAAGAGATTTCTCATACTCTCAAGTCCTAGAAGAGGGAGGTGTGGCACACCACACAGGAAGCAACATGTGAGGAGCACCAGAGGAGTGGGCTTAACCAAGCAGATGCGGAGCTGAGAGAGTGAGGACTCATGAGGGTCAGGGTGGAGTACTTAAGCAAAAGTCCTGATGGGATTTTGCTGATGTGGTTGACTATCATTAAGTCACAGTCCAGGCAGGGCAGGAAGGGGAATTTGTGGCAGGGTCCAGCTTTATCATACTGGTGCACCCGGTTGCCTAAGCAAGGTGCTCAAAGCCTATTTGTGGGAATGCTGAGGCATCAGAAAACTATAAAGTTTAAAAAAAATTTACAATACAGAGGTGCAAATTTCTACAGAAATTTACAGCATGATGAACTGATTCAGCTTCAAATCCACAATCAAAATTTCTAAATCTGTCAAACCGGTGAGTTCCCTGGTCAACTTACTCTGTTACTCTCCACAATGGTCATTTTATTCCTCAAATCTGTCTTCCACCCTATTTATATTGTTATCCTCATCTCATTTTAAAGTAAAAGAATCATCCTCTTTCTAAGAGTAATCATTTCATTGTCATTTAAGATATGTAATATATAATCTCTTGCTTGTTTATCCTCTACTTTTCAACATGGCCAGTCACACTGGTTTGAAAACATATTCTTAGTTAACCAAAGCAACTTTATTCCACTGATTACCTCTATCCAGTTACACGTACATGTTTCTCTTAGCCACGCTACATAAAAAACCTTATCAACATTACAACTTTATTATTTTCACTCACATTTTACTCTACTATGACTCCTGGTCCATCAGTTTGTTGAATAAGACTTTTCTAAAGTCACTAATCACCAGGACTTGTCTTTAGGAACGAAGAATTACTATGTCCATTGTAGTTGCTAAAATAACAAAGTACTTCTGCTGTGAGACACACCCTCATCCAATCTTCTCCCCTTCATCCCATCAGCACTAGCTTCACCTTATGCAGCCCCTTTGCCAAACTCTCCAAGAACCTGTAACTAAAAGATTGTCATAAGGAGGTACTTAGGGCCCTGCTTTAGTTTTACAACCAGCATCTGATCAGTCATTGATAGGTTATGTAATTGTTAATTGTTTGGCGTATATTTTCTACCAATGACCTTTATTTTATAAATGCAAAAAATATTTTTCTCAATGCATACTTTTTTTTTTATTTACAGTAACATAGTTCTCATGGCTCCCTTCTTGAAAATATCTTTTTCCTTGAATATCATGACTCAGTATATTCCTGATTTTCCACTTTATATTCTTGGTTCTTCTCTTTTTACCTAGAGGGTTCAACTTTTTATTTTTTTAAACTTTATATGGCAACATTAGGCCTTTTCCTCTTTTAACTTTCTGGCTTCCTAGGCAATTATATATATGTATATCTGTAGTTCAGTGATCACATACAAATGATAACTCACAAATTTATGTCTTCAGTCCAGCAACTTCACTGAAGTTTCAGCCCTGTATATTCAATGGTTTTATTAAAATCTTCACCTGGTTGTCTTAAAAAGAACTCATATCATCTTGTCCAAGACAGGACTCATGATTTCTTCTCAGAAATATGTTCTAATTTGTGAATTATCCAACTCATTCAAGAAATGAGCATTGATTCCTTTCTTGATATCTTCTCCCTTCCACCCATACCTTGAATCTCTCTTCAATCTGTTCACTCTTTTTAATTCCCCTCATTTTACCTAAATCTAAGAAGCCTATATTTTGTTCTTAGACTATTTCTCTGTAGTTTTCCAACTGGTCTAATTACTCCACTTCCCACTGTTTGCCACACAACATCAAACTCCAAAATCAGCAAAATCTGACCATGTCAACATTCCAAAGACTCCTTATTGCTCTTCAGTTAAGGACAACATCGTTATAAATCAACTCATATATTTAGCCCTACCTTTTCACTAGCCTTAAATTACTCCTTGCTCACCTTCATGGTCATCACCATAGGCATACTTACCTCTTATAACTTAGTGTTCCCTTATGCTAGAGGACCATTACGCATACTATTCTCACTCCTGGAAATGATCTTTCACACAATCATTCCAAACTCCATGCAAGTGATTTGCCTAGCTAATTCCCATCTATCTTTCAGGCCTCAGCTCAATTATCTGTGAATTCTTAAAGTCCATTACATTAGCTTAATTTCCTAACACCATGTAATTCTCCTACATCACAATTATCAAGTTATACTTTTATAATAATTTAGGCTTTTGTATGCATGTAGATAGACATTCAATAGCTAAATTCACAGTACAAAATGGTAATAAGTACATATACTGTATAGTACTAAAAATGGTAAGGGATAGTATCCTGTGACTAAACCCACAAGTATTCAGTCCAAGTTGGATCAGTGAAGGATATATATTCCTACAATCTAAGTATCAGTTCAGATAAAATTTTGCAAATGAATAAATTATAGAGCCCAAATTACCAATCAATAAATAAGAAAAGAAGGGAAGAAGGAAGGAAAGAAGGAGTTCGAGGAATTTTAGGACTCTTGAGATTAAGATACATTGGATAAGCATTCAAATTTGTACATCTATATATTGTAATTTATTATTTTTCTGAAATAGTATGAAAAACAAGAGAACTGAAAGATGCATTTAAAAATTATTTACAACCCAATTTTGAGGTCAATTTATATGTGCAGTTGATTTGCATTTTTAACTTTAATCCTATAATATTCCTTTGCCATAATATAATCAAGTTAATAAAAGTGGAAAATTACATATGATATACATTCTCTCTCACCATTTATAACATCTCTGAAAGTATTTCTGAAATGGAATATTTTATATTTAATGTTCTTATTATTAGAAGGGCTTAGAGTATTCTAATGGATTTAGATTTAATTTACTTCATCCTATTCTTTTTCCTATCCATGAGAAATAATATTTTATACAATTTTGATTCTTTCACTGATTTGTTAATATTTTGAACTAAGTGAATTCATGGAAAGTGATTAAAGAGTTCAATATGTCTTACTGAGGTATAATCTTTCATAGTATAATAATAAGGCCATTACTGTAAAAGTATGAAATAGTCAAGCATTGTTTTTAGTAAAGACATCATTCTACAAGGCATGTTAGTGACGGCAACCTGTGTTAAGATCATGTCAATTTTTCATACATCCTTACAGAATTCTGAAATCACTCTTAATTGCTTACAAATTTATTACAAAACACAATGACTTACAAAAAAATAAAGATGGCTATAGTCATTATGTGGTAAAGAAATGCTCCTCAACAAATAAGTAATGAAAATAATTAAGTTTAATTAAAGGAAAACAAATTTTTTAAAAGGTTTTGAATTGACTTGAGAAACAGGATTTTATGATTATTTATTTAGTAGAGTATATACATATACTTCATCTTCATATTGGTTCATATAAGATTTTGCCAAGAAATAACTTGGAGAGCCAAAAAAATCAAAAAGGGAGAAAAGAAAGAAGGAAACTAACATTATACAAAAAAAAATTGATTATTATTTAGAGCAAACATCTATATGGACTAAATATTTGAATTGTGATTCCCACATCCTACTCAAAACCCTATACATTTAAGCTTTTATCTGCAAGTACAAGAAATAATAGAAAAAATATTTAACGAATCAAGAGCTCAAAAAAAGAAAATAGCATTAGAAATTTAAAGTCATTAACAGTTGCAGTCAGGAAAAAAGAAAAAAAATAATTTACAATAATTAAGTAAGTCCTTGGTAGGACATAGAGATTATGAACAACAATCAGTTCAATAACTTTGGGTAGGGAAAAAATTTGTGAGCACAAATCTTGTTTAGATAAAAAACAAACAAACAAAAAAACCCAAAAAACTACTAACCTCTTTAAACAAGTGAGTGGCCTATTAAGCAGAGTAGTTACTCCAGAAAATTGACTTAAAGAGAGAATTCTTCCAAAAATAAAAGGAAAAGTTTAAATTAATGAATGTTATGGAAAAATTCAAGATAATTGATATGCTTAACGTAAGGATTCTAGAAGGAGAAAACAGCAAGTAAAAGTAAATTAATGGAAAAAATAGTATTAGACACTTTTCATCTGAGTTAAAAATAGAAGCTCATCAACTCCCAGAAAAATTAATAAAATGAGAAAAAGGAAAAAGAGTCATTCAAAAAACATGTAATTCTCTTCAAAAATGTTTTTAGAATATGGAGCATACATTGATCCAATCCATTGTCTGACAAATAGGGAGCTTAAGAAACATATTTAAGGGCATTCGGCAGTCCTTAGAAAGTACCAGAAATAAAAGTAAAGACTAATGATTACACTGCCTTACACATAAGAAAATTATATAATAATGATAATAAATCTCTCTTTTACAGAACATTTCTTCACTAAGTGCAGACTGTCATTACAAAAATTATTTGTTCTCTTATGATCATTATAGTAGGAGAAAGTCATTACTTCCACTACTATTACCAATTGAAAAGAAAGGTCAAGTGAACTGTTGAAAGATTGACAGTGGCATTGAAAATAAAAGCAAGAGCTTTTAAAACTAAATTTCAATCACTATACTTAAAATGAGAAATAAGACTCTGAATAAGGAAAACTCTGGATTTTGTTATGAAGTGATTCATCAAGGAGACAGAGAAGGGTCTAGTCAATAATTTAAGTATATCCAAAGGTATTTTTTTAAACAAAGGATCTAAAATAATAACAAATTTTTAAAAAAGCTTAAATTTTATAAAATAGTCATAGTGGTATAATCTCAAAATTTTTCAATTGAATTATATATTTTCTCATTCTGGATCCATATAAAATAGCTAGCAATCCTGGTATGGACTCAGCCTCATCTTTATTATGGTTAGATCTCTGTGGCAATTCAGGAATCTCCATAGATTTAGCTCATTTGATCTGCAACCACCATAAATTTAACAAAAGTAACAATCTTTATTTTACATGGTAAATACCTGCCTCATTTCTAACTTTTATACTGTAAATCTTTCTATTTAATTGCTTGTATGATGAAAATAATACAAAACTTGAATTAAAACACAATCAAAGAGGGGCCCCTGCATGGCTCAGTTGGTTAAGCAGCTGACTCTTGATTTTGGTCCAGGTCATGATCTCTGGGTCCCGGGATTGAGCCCCAAGTTGGGCTCCATGCTCAGCACAGAGTCTGCTTGAGGATCCTCTCTCTCCCTCTCCCTCTGCCCCTCCCCCTGCTCTCTCTCACTCTCTGGCACTCTTTCTCTCCCTAAAATAAATGAGTATACATCTTTAAAAAAAAAAAAACAAACATACAAAGAGATAGACTTCTTCATATGGTCAGATGGGCATTATAAATACATAATATGAAAACTTTTTTTTAAAGGAGTTTATTCATTTATTTGGGAGAGAGAGAGAGCAAGCATGAGCTGGTGGGGGGGAGGGAGGGGCAGAGGGAGAGAGAGAAGCAGACCCCCAGTGAGCAGGAAACCAGACGAGGGGATCGATCCCAGGACTCAGATCATGACCCGAACCGAAGGCAGATGCTTAACCAACTGAGCCACCCAGGAGTCCCCATAATATGAGAATTTCTTAAGCATTATTGCTTTATGGATATTGCATAAGAGGCCACCATGCATATAAGCAGGCATTTACCAAAAGACAACAACAAAAAAAACCCTCATAATCTTCAAAATCATTTATCTTACTCTATTCTGTTATTATTTAAGATAGTTTCTAAGTATCAAATTAAAAATTACATGAATTAGTATTAATTAATTATTGAAATTTAAAGATTGTCTCTCATAGTGAACTATCTAAGCATGGGTGTGATCCAACTTTTAGGAATTTGGAGAACAGCCAGGAAGATGAAGTGAGCAGTCAGATGTTGATTTGTTCAGGGGCAGGGAAATAGGTATAATAAGATGATTAAAAGAGCACCATGTTTAAAGCCTAATTGTAATGTAAAATATATATACATGTACATATATGGCTCTTAATCTTTTCAAAATGTTAAGTTTAAAAGCTGACAAGCAACCTAATAAGAGAAAGCTATAAACAGGGATACTTCTATAGTATCCTAGGAAAAACAAAGCATGGTTTAGTCATCTTCCATAAAAGACTGACTAGCCATAAAATATTGGGGAAATGACTACAGAGCTTTGAGACAAAAATATCATAATTCTATAATTTTATTACCACAAAACTTATGTGTGCAGTCAAAGCATAGTAAGACTGAGATTCTCAAAGAATCAAAAGGTATTGTAGTCATACGTCTGTGCCGAATGATGAGCACCAGGTGCTGTAAGGAAGTGTTGCATCACTATATTGTACACTTGAAACTAATATTACACTGTATGTTAACTAACTGGAATTTAAATAAAAACTTTTTAAAAAGTACTAAAACCAAAGGATAAATCTAAATAGAAATGTAAGAAGTAAGATATTGCTATATGAAAACTATACTAATGAGTATTAAGAATCCACAGGTAGGCAAAATAAGGCTCAATCTATTTTGAAAACATCATTTCAAAGCAAATACTAATGAAAATGATTCATGAAAATAATTTTTTCAATGTAATGGATTTGATTTTGTAAATGTATAGTACCATATGTTAATGTATATTAATATGATTATTTATATTGTTAATAAAAGCAATATAAGAGAAAATGTGTAAAAATGTTGAACAAAAATAATGTCTAATTTTCTTACCTTTAAATAGAAAATATTTAATAGTGTATTTTATCAATGATAAGTTTTTAAACTTTCAAATAAAATATAAAATTATAATGGAAAATAGAAGAAAATATAAGATTAAATCAAATTCAATTTTAAAGGGAAAATAGTTTGTATGGAAAAATCATGAGGTAAAGTTTCAAATCTTCTAGAAAAAAATAAAGATAATTAGGATTAGAATAAAAATATGTAAAATTCACCACAAAGTAAAAAATAACTCCTTGTCGATTAAGAAATGCACAATAGAGTAGACAAAAACAATAACATAAACAAAACTCCCAAATTCATAACCAGATATAGGGCAACAACAGAAAAACAAAAACTAAAATTCAGAGAACATGCTCTTGAATCAAAGGAAGTCCTAAACACATATGTTAAAATTGTTCAACACGTTCATGTCAAAATTGGTGAAAAAATACCTCTGCCTAGATAATTTGGGATTGAAGAAGATGGAGCCACTATGATAATGAATCTGTGTGATGAGAGAGTTTTTCAAAATGATGAATGGAAAATAAATCACTCTAACCTTAAAATTATTCATCTGGCCAAATTAGCAGTTATGAGAGTGGTAACTAAATATACTTCTAGACATAAAAGGACTCAGAAAATTGACAACCAGGCAACTTTGAGGAGAGAATTGTTCAAGGATGTACTTTAGTCAAGTCTGCTTGTTGGTCTGCAAACTGGCTGTGTACACAGAGGCAAGGAGAGGCTGAAGAAAGGGGCAGGCCACTCCAGATTGGTAGGTGGAAGGTTTATTTTTTTTCTTTCTTTTCTTTTTCTTTCTTTCCTTTTTTTGTCTTTTCTTTCTTTCCTTTCTTTTCTTTAAATTTTTATTAAATTCTAGTTAGTTAACAAATAGTGTAATATTGGTTTCAGGAGTTGAATGTAGTGATTCATTGCTTACATAAAACACCCAGGGCTCATCACAACAACTGCCCTCCTTAATACCCATCACCCATCTAGCCCCCTGCCTGGTAGGTGGCAGGTTTAATAAGCAAAGGAACTTACCAGTGAGGCTTGTCTTGGGTGGCTGCAAGATGAGTAGATCCCTGCATTTGCTTGCCAGAATCTTAAAAGTTTATAACAAAGGCCTTAAGGATTCAATCATGTATATAGTCCGGATGGTCACAACAACACATCAGAATCTCAAGGTTGTATCCTTAGGTCAGCTTCAAGTTTGGGGAAGGCAAATGGAATGCACATTCTAAGTACAAGTAATGGGGTGAGGTGTCTCAGATTGCCTGGGTCCAGCTAGAGGGTTGCTCACTGGTCATCTCCTCTTGATGACCTCTTCCAATGCTGCTCCACTTCAGGTACTAGTAGTGAGAAGCAAGAAGAAAAGGAAGAGTTAACTATGTCTTAGATATTTAAAACATTATTTTAAAAACTGTGTACAGTATGATTGACATTTTGAGTGTATTATTAATGATACATTTCTGGAAGTCTCTATTAAAGAAATAAAATTATTTGATTATGGGTTTGTGGGTAATTTTTTCTGTTTTTAAGTTTAATATCCTATTTTATTTACTAGGGGTTTTTAAAAATTTAATTACAAAGTTGAAATCGTTTCAAATGCATAGAGATTGGATTGGTTTTTCTAACAGAAAAAAAGTCATTTTAAGACACTGTAAACAACACAATAGCCTTAATATAGAGGGTAATTATATTATTTACAGTTTTAACAAAGTAAAATTATTTTATTAATAATTACATCAATATATGTCTAAAGTCCATAAAACAAAATTATGGGCATAATTTGACTCTAGCAGAAAAGCAACACATACATATATGCATATAACTAATACCCAGGAATTATGTATAAGAAAATGTTTAATTTTTCAGGGTGCCTGGCTGGCTCAGTCAGTTGGACCTCTGACTTTTGATTTCAGCCCAAGTCATGATCCTGACTTGGCTCCTGAGATGGAGCCCTGCATCGTCAGGCTCCGTGTGTTTGGTGGGGAGTCTTCTTGGGATAGTCTCTCTCCCCATCCCTTCCCCGCGTGCTCTCTCTCTCTCTAAAATAAATAAATCTTAAAAAAAAAAAGAAAATGTTTAAATTTTAGTTTGTTATATTACAGTAAAATTTGAATACATTTTTATATTATTTGATTTGATTTGCATTTCTCTATTATGAAATATTTGATACATACAAGTTATTCATTAGTATAATTGTAAAATGTATATCCATTAGTCCACCACCCAAACTAAGAAATAGAACATGACATTTCCGATATATTTACCCTCGACTTTTTAATGCTACTTAAATTAAAACTGATACAACTACTTTTTATAGTACTAGGTATTTCTTTCTGGTATTTCTTTTTCCATGTGTTTATTTTCAATAATTTTTTATAACATTTTTCAAACACTTCTCTTGGAAATATCCTAGGGCTATTTCCTCCCCAAATATCTGTGCATTTATGTCTTTTAATAGGGAAATTGACTCAATTTAGGTTTACCTATATGTATTATTGAGTTCTCTGTTTATGACTCTTTTTTGTATCCCACATAGAACTTTGTGCATTTATTTCCATTGTGCTGAGTAACTTTATTTTATTTTTCTTTCAGATTTATTTTACAAATGTTAAAAATTCATTCCTCAGTCTTTACATCACTGAAGATAATTTCATTTTTTTCAATCTTGCATGATATTTTGGCTATAGGTAGAATTTAAAATTCAAAATGACTTTCCTACAAAACATGAAATTCAAGAAGTGTCTTCTTGAATACACTTTTGCAAATAAATTATCTAATAAAATGTGTTTATTGGTGTTTTTGTTAATAATTATTTTTCAAAATTTATAAATCTTCTAAGTATATTTTTCATTATATATGTTCTTACTATGTATCAGGAAAATGGTCCTTTTTGTCCCCCTACTTTTCATTTCAAGTATGTGTATTTTATTCCATCTCTGAAAAATGTTTCTCTATTTAATGTATTACTTAGCCTCTCTTTTGACTTTGTTCACTTTTATAAAAAATACCACCAGACAAATCTTAGAACTTCTGGATAATTTAATAATAAAAAAAAAGTTATTTTGTACCAAGAGAATATAATAATCATGAACCTGTTTTAACCAAAAAAATCAGGTTTCAAAATATATAAGGATAAAGAAATAGCACTGGAACAATTAGATATCTACATGTAAAAAACGTGAATCCAGACATAACTTTTGCACCCTTCACAAAAATTAACTCAAAAGGCATCATAGACTTAAATGTAAAACTATAAATTCCTAGAACATAACAGGGGGAAATCTAGATAACCTTGATTATGGTGATTTTCTTAGAGAGACAGCATGAAAAGCATGATCAATGAAAGAAATAATTCATAAGTTAAACTTCATTAAAATTAAAAAATTTCCTCTACAAAAATTGTCAATAGAATGAAAAGACAAGCCATAGTCTGGGAGGATAGATTTGCAAAAGACATATCCAATAAAGAACTGCTATCCAAAACATATCAACAATTCTTAAAACTTAATAATAAGAAAACAAACAACATGATTTAAAAATGACCAAAAAGCCTGAATGAACACCTCACCGAAGAAGATAACAGATGTTGAGTAAGCATATGAAAATATATTCAACACCATATGTTATTAGGGAAGTGCACATTTAAAAAAAATGAGATACCACTACACACCTATTAGAATGGCCAGAATCAAAGCTGTAGTGATCAAAATAATATGGTACGGGCACAAAAATAGACACACAGATTAACAGAACAGAATAGAAAATCCAGAAGTGAACCCCTAACTATATGGTCAGTTAATCTTCAACAAAGCAGGCAAGAATATCCAATGGGAAAAAGACAGTCTCTTCAACAAATGGTGTTAGGAAAACTGGGCAGCAACATGCAAAAGAATGAAACTGGGTCACTTTCTTATATCATACACAAAAAATAAATTCAAAGTGGATTAATGACCTAAATGTGAGACAGGAAACCATTAAAACCCTAGAGGAAAACAACAGGCAGTAACCTCTTTGACATCGGCCATAGAAACTTCTTACTAATGTGTCTCCTGAGGTGAGGGAAACAAAAGCAAAAATAAACTATAGGGACTTCATCAAGATAAAAAGCTTCTGCACAGCAAAGGAAACAATCAACGAAATTAAAAGGCAACCTAAAGAATAGGAGATAACATAACTGATCAAAAATATATAAAGAACTTATAAAATTCAATACCCCAAAACTGAATAATCCAATTAAAATGGGCTGAAGACATGAATAGACATTTTTCCAAAGAAGACATCCAGATGTCTAACAGACACATGAAAAGATGCTCAGCATCTCTGATTATCAGGGAAATACAAATCAAAACCACAATGAGATATTGCCTCACACTTATCAGAATGACTAAAATCAACAGCACAAGAAACAATAGGTGTTAATGAGGATGGGAGAAAGGAGAACCCCCTGGCACTGTTGGTGGGAATGCAAATTGATGCAGCACTCTGGAAAAGAGTATGGAGTTGCTCAAAAAGTTAAAAATAGAACTACCCTATGATCCAGCAATTGTACTACTAGGTATTTCTTCAAAGACTACAAAAATACTAATTCAAAGGGATATGTACACCTGATGTTTATAGCAGCATTCTACAGCAGCAAAATTATGGAAACAGTCCAAGTGTCCATTGAATGATGAATGGATAAGGAGATTGTGGCATATATATGTGTGTATACACACACACAGACACACACAATGGAATATTACTTAGCCATAAAATGGATGAAATCTTGGCATTCACAACAACATGGATGGAGCTAGAGAGTATTATGCTAAGAGAAAGAAGTCAGCCAGAAAAAGACACATATGATTTTACTCATATATGGAATTTAAGAAACAAAACAACAAACAAAAAGAGCAAAGGGAAAAAAAAAGAAAGCGAGAGGCAAACCAAGAAACAGACTCTTAACAACAGAGAACAAACTGATGGTTACCAGAGGGGAAGTGACTGGGGGGATGATTTAAATAAGTGATGGGGATTAAGCAGTGCACTTGTGATGAGCACCAGGTGTTGTATGGAAGTGTTGAATTACTATATTGTACACCTGAAACTATATTACACTGTATGTTAACTAACTGAAATTTAAATAAAAACTTAAAAAATAAAACAATGATAACACCAAATGCTGCCAAAGATGTAGAGCAATGGGAACTCCCATTCATTGCTGGTGAAAATACAAAATGGTTAACCAATTTGGAAGACAGTTGGTAGCTTCTTACAAAACTAAATATACCCTTACCATGTGATCCTGCTATCACATTCCTTGGAATTTACCCAAAAGAGTTGAAAACTTATGTCCATACAAAAATCTGCCCATGGATATTTACAACAGCTTTATTCATAATTGCTGCAACTTGAAAGCAACCTGATGTCCTTCAGTAAGTAAATGGATAAATAAACTGTGGTACATCCAAACAATGTAATATTATTCAGCATTAAAAGAAATGAGCTATGAAGCCATGTAAAGACTACATATTGTATGATTTCAACTATACGACATTCTGGAAAAGGGAAAAGTATAGAAACAATAAAATGATCAACAGTTGCCAGGGATTATGAAGGAGGGAGGACTGAATAGGTGGAGTGTAGAGGATTTTTAGGGCAGTGAAACAGTTGTGTATCATACTATAACGGTAGATGTGTATCATTATACACTTGTCCAAACCCATAGAATGTACAACACCAAGAATAAAATCTAAGGGAACTATGGACTCTGGGTGATTATGATGTGTTAATGTAGATTCATTGGTTGTAATAAATGTGCCACTACAGTAAGAGAGGCAATTCCCTGTAATTTTTGCTCAAATTGCTATGAACCCAAAATTGCTACACACACATACACAGGTGTTTTTCATACCATGTCTTCCCTGCTGGGCCCTGTAGAACGTCCAAGATCCTGTGACATGTGGGCTCCTCTAGGGAGAATGATTGTAGTAGCCATGACTTGGTCCTCTCTCTCTCTCCACACACAGACACACACACACACGTACACACACACGTACACACACACACATGTATATCTTCTGTATATTCAACAACAGAAAACAAATCCTTTAAAACTTTTCAGATGAATTAGACCAAAAAAAAGCATATAGAGGATATTATGAGTTTACAACATATGTCTAACAATTTGTAACCTTCACAGGAAGTACATTTATAACAATGACAATAATTAACTCTGTAGTAAGTCACAAAAGAAATCACCAATTTCACAATCCAAAAATCATACAATCCTCATAAAGCTAAATAGGTAAGATAAAACTTAAACAACATAAATAGCCAATATCCTAGCTAATTGAAATGTATCAATATCCTTTATAAAAGTAAATATAAACCATGCCCATTATTATCAAAACCACTAATGTGCTTTCATTTTTATTCTATTCACCTCTCCTTCTGCACTACATAGATAATCCTGAGATTTAAAAATTAAAAACCTCTTTTGCTTTTCTTTATGATTTCTTGAACACCTGCATGTATCAATAAAACAGTATTGTGGAGCACCTGGGTGGCTCAGTCAGTTGGGTGTCCGACTCTTGATTTAGGCTCAGGTCATGATCTCAGAGTCCTGAGATAGAGCCCTGCCTTGAGCTCCCCACTCAACATGGAATCTGCTTCAGATTCTCTCTCCCTCTGCCTCTTCCCTGCTCATGCTCTCTTACCTTTCTATATAACTTCCTCTGAAATGTCTTTTATTAAAATCTTTTGATTTTATGAATAACTAATTTTTTGTATAAACCTAAATTTAAAAAATATCCAATTTATCTGTTTTTCAAACAGTAGGTATTTGAGTTATTTATAATCTTGATCATTATAAACAATGATGTTAGGAACATACTTGTGTAAGTATCTTGGTGTACACAGAATGCAGACAAGAAAAAGTCAAAGGTAAACTAGTACAGAAATTGCTAGAGTTTAGTGTGTGCACACTTTTTTTTTTTTTTTAAAGATTTTATTTATTTGACAGAGAGAGACACAGTGAGAGAGGGAACACAAGCAGGGGGAGTGAGAGAGGGAGAAGCAGACTCCCCGCTGAGCAGGGAGCCCGATGTGGGGCTTGATCCCAGGACTCCGGGATCATGACCTGAGCTGAAGGCAGATGCTTAACGACTGAGCCACCCAGGCGTCCAGTGTGTGCACACTTTTAATCTTATAAGAATATAATAATTTTTCCAAAATTCATTCTTTCAAGTTATACTTTGAGCAATAATTTTTTGTTTTGATATTCTTCCATTATTTAAATTTATAGACTTAAATTTTTGCTATCTTAATGGGTGTAAAATAGCATTTTTTGTGGTTAAATTACATTTTCCTGGTTATCAATGCTATCAGGTAAATTTTCACTGATACTGATCATCATTTCACATGTTTATTCATCAGTAGTTCACATTTTCTTAAATGCCTATTTTTGTTTCTTGCCTATATTTCTCTTAGGTTCTATTATTTTTTTTTTAATTTGTAAGAGATTATATGCATGCAGGTATATGTTTGTATGTTTTAAATAATGAAATTTTGATTATCTATGTGGCATTTATCAAATCCCAGTGTCATAACTTTTTTTATAAACTTTTATTTAAATTAAATTTAGTTAACATACAGTGTATTATTAGTTTCAGGGTAGAATTTAGTGATTCATCAGCTGCATATAACACCTAGTGTTCATTACATCAAGGGCCCTCCCATCCAAGTACTATGCCCATCACTCAATTACCCCATCCCCCCACCAACCTCCCCTCCAGTGTTATAACTTTTGTGTTTCCTTATGGTATCTTTGAATAAACTTTGGATAAAGTCTTTTATTATATTGTAGTCAAATGTACCTTTCTCTTTTCATTATGGTTATCTTATTTTGTGTCTTAAATAATAAATTATTTTCTATAATCAAGTTTTCTTAATTTTCTTTTTTTTCTTAATTTTCTTATAAACAATTATTTTGTTTGGCATTTATATATTTTCTCTGCTTAGAATTGTTTTGTTTATTATGTGGGGGCATGAATCAATTTTTTATATTGTTTATATAGAGAGAACAGATTATACCATAATTTTAATAAATAGTCATTTCTTTTCTCCTTAAGCTCCCATACTACTTGTGATCCATAAGGTTCACATTTGTGTGAGCGTTTTTCTAGGCTCTCTGCTGAGTGCCACTGGCCAATTTATTTATGCCTGGATTTCACATTCACCTGATCTACAAGAGTCTCTTGACTGTTATTGGCCCTGTCTTCTTGCACATAAAAAATTTGAGAGTAAGTTTGTTAAGTTCCATTCAAACCTCTGCCAGAATTTAATGATAGAGCATTGAATCTATGGATCATTTTGATGAGAGTTTACATTGTTAAAATATCAACTTTCCATATCCATTAAGAAGTTAAATTTCTACAATTACTTATGTCTTTTTTAATGCATTCCATCATAGTTATATAATTTTTCTCCAATAGTATACAAATATTTTATTTGGTGAATTTCTTGTTTTCTGATTTTTGTGTGGTTGAAATTTTATCTTCTTATTGCATTTTCTAACACTTGGTTTCTAAGCATATAAATACAAGTGATATTTAATATTGGGTCACTGCTTTTTTTATCTCTTTTTATATTACTATCTTTAAAATTTTAGTTTATTTCTTTCCAATTCTTATAAATATTACATTTGATTTTGTTTCCTACTGAGTGCTTTAGGACCTCCCTTACAATGATGAATAGGAGAGGTCATAGTAGACATCCTTATCTTGTTTCGGATTTTAAAAGTAGTTTTTACATTTCCATATTGATCACAATAAGATGTACTTCGGGATTTTTTCAGATATCCTTTATCAGGATAAGGAAGTTCTCTTCTACTTATTGTTTGTTAAGTGCTTTTATCAGGAATAGTATTGAATTTTATCACATACATTCTCTGCATCTTCCAAAATGATCAATTGCTTTTTCTCCTGTAGTTTTGTAATCTATTAATGTGCTGTACTACATTGATTTATTTTATACAGGTGGTTCATCTTGCATTCTTGAAATAATCCAACTATGTAAGGTAGTTTGCCTGTACAAATTAATGGATATACATTTTATTATATATGTTATATATATTAAATATATTAACATATTAACATTTATTACATATACATTTATTTGTATTAAATTCAGTATACTAGTATTTTGTTTAGAATTTTAAAATCTATTTTTGCAAGTCAGTTTTGTCTATAGTTTCTCATTCTTCTACTGTATCTACTGAATTTGTTTTTATTTATATGATTGTAAATATGAGTCATTTAAAACCTTTAGAATTAAATCTGTGGTGCTGAACCTCATCTCTTTCCTAAGGGGGCACATAAGCCCAAACTGTTTAAATTGTGTTATAAGCAAATAACTTTTAATCATTCTGGGTTTAAAAGTGTCATGGTGAAATGATGCCTGCTACAAAAACTTAAAATGTAAATACTTGGTCCTTGATATACCTAGTCTACACAACTGGATACTTAATTTTGTTTTTCTAACAGGAAAGTTTATCCTTCTTTTAATTTTATGTTTATACCCAACCTTCTGAAAGAAGTATCTTCCTGTCAGAGATTTTAAAGTTAATAACAATTTATACCCTAATTTAAGAAGAGTCTATGTCAAAATGAACCAAGACTACTTCCAAAGGTTTGATACATGTCTATAATCACTGGAAATGCACAGTTAATTTATACCAAACGGCTGTTTGCCATATTAACTTATATTTGTATGTAAAAGGGTTGTTTTTCATACTGAATCATCCTGAAGCCTGGATATTTTAATGTGGTGACTATTAAGACACATAGCTTTGAGATTTTACCTAAAGCAAACCAGCATGAGACAAATTCTATTTGTGTTACTCATTTTCTGACAGTATCCCAGTACTTTTGGTCTGCAGGAAGGGTGATAAAGACTGCTTTATGTTACCAAACCCTGTCTCCATTTCTTCCTGTTCAAAAACCTAGACTACATTTCCCAGACCTCTTTGCATTTAGAACAATATGCAAATGTTAAGCGGGCAAAAGAAATGGGCTCCTAGCCTATAATAATTTTCGTGCCCTTCTCTACACACTCTTCCCTCTATGCCTGGCCCATGGAAACTTCCCAGGCTAGCTTCCATATTCTCCACCTGTCCCTCTCTCTCCCTGTTTTACATTTTCTACTTTATGAGGAAATTTTCATTCTAAACCAGTCACACATGTGATTTATTTCAGGAATATTATCATTCAATATTGTGTAAGTCTATGCCATTCCGTTCCATGCACTGATAAGTATTCCCATCTATAAAGTAAAATGTTCATTTCATTCTTTCATGCTGTTGTACTTGTAAACTTGCAGCTTACCAGGAGTAGATCATAAATGGGCAAATTGTTTTGTTTTTCAGTTACATGCTACTTCTGCTACTAATCTTACCAAACTAGACAATCAAATAAGTTGTTTTGTAACCATAAGATGATAAAAACATACTTGTAGAACCAACTGTGTGATGAAAGATACACAATTATTCTGATCATCTACACAACTTTAGATGCTGGAGTTTTTTAATCAATGAAATAGATTTTTACAACTTTATGACACATACCATAGACATAACAGTTTCAATATTATTCGGTCACTAAATATAATGAGTGTATCATTTCATCTTCTCATTTGGAGATGAAGTCTGAAAATGACAATGGAATTATTTTTATTTAGGAACCTTGGTGATTTAACATACATAAGTCAACTTTTACATTATTTCAAAAATATTCTTCCTCTACATTTAAATGTTTAACATGTATATCCCATACCTGGCAATGTAACCAAGGCATCTGGGGATATGAGGCCTATTTTCTCACTCTCGTCTTCCTTCAGAATGACTCACTAACGTCTAGAGCTCATTAGTCCACCAAGTCTTCTCAAATACCCATGAATGTTTCATTTTTATCCCACCTTCACATGTATTTATTTTGTTGAAGTGATTTCTTTGCCTTATTTGTGTAACCAAAAGTTACCCAATATCTCAGTTACATTCCCTCAGGAATTCTTCTATTTCTACGCAATACACATTAAACTGCATTCTCTTTGAAATACTACTGAACTAACTGTAATTCTTGTTGAAATCACAGATTTATTTCGCATATTTTATGCTACATGTATATTATAAATATCATGATGTATATGATATACCTATTTATAATGTACTGATCGTATCTTTTCAATTTCATATCACCTTCTTGCAGATGAAGACCATAATAATTTCATCTATTCTAGACTACTCATAATTCCTTTTGCAGAACTAACTATATAAGAAAATCTAATAAACACTTCATTGATTAATTGATTGATTTTTTTTAAAACCACAGCTTGGATGGAAAAAATCAGCTTACCATAGTGATCATCAACCTTCTTGTAAAAACTAAAATATTAAACTAAGTATTAAAAACATATTTAACAAATACCAAATTTTCTTATCCAAAAATAAGAATCTTTAGACAATTCCACTAAGGAATGCTATTTGAATCAAAACTAATTATTAATTTGCTTACCCCATTTTGTTTTGCTCTATAATTGTTCAAAGTGGAGATTTCTTCCATGCAATAGAGCTATCAATGACAGATCAAGTCCATCAGTGATAGATCAAGTAAGCCTGTATGGATTCACAAATCTTTATTTCATTACT
Source organism: Phoca vitulina (assembly GCF_004348235.1). Lineage (NCBI taxonomy): Eukaryota > Metazoa > Chordata > Mammalia > Carnivora > Phocidae > Phoca > Phoca vitulina. Next base: position 19,816,677 of record NW_022589715.1, on the reverse strand, counting down.
GACAGAGACTGTACTTTATAACCTGGAAATTCATCTTGACTTTAGGACCTAGAAAATGTCCAAGCAAACAGATTGTAAAATTTGTGTCTAAGCAAATCTATCACAACTCCCATCTATCTCAACATTCATGTCTATTGGTTAATTCTTTTTCAATCTTTCCCAAAGATTGCTACTCTAATTTGGGCTAATATTCCATCACAGATGACTTTTATCATAACTATATCATCAACTGATCTATGGTCTTGTCACTAATTTAACCAGAGCTGGACCTAAGCAATTCACTCAAGTTATTCTGGCTGTTTCTTTTCATCAGTTTTAATTTTCTAACTATGTTCTTGATTCATTTCCATGTTCTGATCATAAGCATGCAAATATTTATCATGCTCATTTGGTTTATTTTTCCTAAGATCTTGCTGCACTGTGTATATTACCCTGAATCATATTCTAATTATGCAAAATTAACACAATCATTTCCACTCCTTCATATGACATTTTTTCTTCTGCCCAATATTATTCATTATTAATATTAGTGAAATATCTGACTAAATCAAAAGAATTGATTAGAAAGTTTGATTTGGGGGCGCCTGGGTGGCGCAGCCGGTCGAGTGTCTGACTCTTGGTTTGGGCTCAGGTTGTGATCTCAGGTTCACGAGATTGAGCCCTGCACCAGGCTCCATGCTCAGTGTGGAGCTGCTTGAGAATCTCACTGCCTCTCCCTCTGCCCTTCCCTCTGCTCATGCCCTCTCTCTCTAATAATAAATAAATCTTAAAAAAAAAAAAAAGAAAGTTTCATTTGGCGTTCTTCTAAAACAGTGCTCTTGTAGTCATAAATCAAACTACCTTGCTATTTACCCATGTCCAATTTCCTAAGAAATATAATGTATGGGAGAAAAGTTCCACATGGAAGCTCTGTGAAAATTATAGCATGTAGACCCTTTAACGTTTGACAGCATTACAAAAAAATCATGACAATGACCATATATATATATATATCTTCTGCATGATAAATGAAGTATTTTTAATCATACAAATTTTTAATATACAGATGCATAATAATTTTCCTTACACATATATTAACCACTTTGTCTTTTAATGCTGTTTATTATTTTTAATATAGGTCTTATATTTATTTTCATTATTTTTCTTTCTTTTTTTTTTTTAAAGATTTTATTTATTTATTTGAAGAGAGAGAGAGCACAAGTAGGCAGAGAGGCAGGCAGAGGAAGAGGGAGAAGTAGGGTCCCCGCTGAGCAGGGAGCCCAACGTGGGGCTAGATCCTGGGTCCCTGGGATCATGACCTGAGCCAAAGGCAGCCGCTTAACTGACTGAGCCACCCTGGTGCCCCAATTTTCATTATTTTTCAACCAAACTATGATTTCATTATTTTTATAAGTCATGTATAAGCTGCTGTAATATATTTTATAATTATAGTGATAGAAAGGGATTTAGTTTGTTTTATTATTATTATTTAGTCATTAAGCTGTTAGAAAACTGAAGTATTGTCGTTAGACAATTTCTGTTTGTTACAGATTTTAACTGCCATATTTATCAAATCTTAAATACATGGATCTGCCTCTGGGCTTTTAATACTATTTGGTTTTTTAGTGAATGGCACTTAAGAACTTATACTCTTTTAGATACAGTAACATTATTGAATATTTTAATACTTAATACAGATAAAATTTTCCCATTATATCCAGGTGTATTTAAAAATTTGCCTTTATGTATATCAATTGATTGATGTCACCATGTTTTTTCTGAATTGTTTCAGCTTCAGCTTGTCCATTGGATTCACTGTCTGAAAAATCACTCAAAGAAGCTATATTACAAAAAAAAAAAAAAAAAGAAGCTATATTACTGCCACTAGTCATGAAGAAAGTGTCTCTGATATGGAAAGGGTGCTATTTCTGAATGTTCTTTTTTCCAACTCCCATCACTGTGTTATGGACAGAAATCAGTCTATATCACCTGAAGTCCAAAGAAGCTTTTCTTATTCCAGGAGTATCACAAAATCCCACTTTAACATTTACACTGACCTCTAATGAGCATCATTTGATCAAATTTCCATCAAGCTACTTCTGAAACATTAATAGATTTATTAGTTTCTGGCCATTTAATTCCACTGTAGTTCAACTGCTTGATAGAAAAATGATACACATCAACATTCCATTTCCCTCAGCATTCTCAAGATGCTGCCAAAAACCAAAATTAAACCCTCCCATTTAGTCATAAGATGAAATCTACACACACTGACAAAGAAAAACTCATACTGGGAAGGTGGAAATCTAAGGAGAATTTTAAGAAGGAAGAAATATAATGTATACATTAGCATCATCTGGGCCCCATCTCAGTCATTAAAAATACCCCACTAGGATTGGAGTATTTCTTTAATATTGACATTTAATAAACATATAACATAACAAACATACAATAAACATATAATAAACATGTAATATATGTACAGATACATAAAAATATATGTATATATATGTGTGTGATTATGCTAGAATCACTCTCTCTTGGTTGTTCTGTTTCTTATATATAAAACTGTACAAATTCCATCCTAGAATGAAAAGGTAGATGAGGCATTGTCCTGGGCATTTTGATGTTTTTACATGGAATATTGATTCTTTTTTCTTCATTAATAAAGACAAACAGAGGGGCACCGGGGTGGCTCAGTCATTTAAGCATCTGACTCTTGATTTTGGCTCAGGTCATGATCTCATGGTTGTGAGATCGAGCTCAGTGGGGACTCTGGCTTGAGATTCTCACTTACTCCCTCTCCTTCTGCCCCTCCCCCTCACTCTCTCTCTTTCTCTAAAATAAATAAATCTTTAAAAAAAATCCAAAGACAAACATTTTTATACTCACATATTCATGATATAAACACAGTTAAAATATTTTTGATCTAATGTACAAGGATGAGATACATCTGTATTGATCATTATACTCTGGCCAGAGAAAACGTCTTTTTAATAGTGTTTGCTAAATATTGTCTTCCTAAGGAAGATAATAGATGGAAGATAATGTAGTTTAGCTAAAGCTATTCTCTCATTTCTCTGACTGAATCTCTGGAATATAAAAGGCAATAAAACATAAACACTAGCTCCCACTGGTCTCCAACTGTTATCTCCAACACTCAACATCATGGTATGCCACCCACCTTCTCAGTAAGCCATATATCAATAACTTATTAACCCTATAAGAAAAGCACCAGGTGGTATGAGGGTGTTGCAACGCAAGCCTTAGCTACTCAGATTATGCCTTGAGACTGAACCAGACTTCTCAATAAAAACCCTATCCAACTTGAGGAAAATTCAGAGATTTTTTTGTTGTTGTTTTGTTTTGTTTTGTTTTGTTTTGTTATATGTCGGAGCTACAGTTATAAGATTAGGGGGATCACCAAATGGTGTTATTATCTTTTTATTTAATGCCCTACATCCGAGAAACAGTAACAGCCTTTTTTGTTTTTCTTTTCTTCCCTGTTCCTTTAGTTCTCATTACTAAATATTTATTGGGTTGAATAATCTAGGTGGGCTAAATAGAATTGAAATAGGTAATCTTTAAATTGCAAAAGATGCACAGAAATCATTCTGCAAAATGTCTTTGTCTCACTCTTATTTTTTTTTTTTTTAAAGATTTTATTTATTTATTTGAGACAGAGAGAATGAGAGAGAGAGCACATGAGAAGGGGGAGGGTCAGAGGGAGAAGCAGGCTCCCTGCCGAGCAGGGAGCCCGATGCGGGACTCGATCCAGGGACTCCAGGATCATGACCTGAGCCGAAGGCAGTCGCTTAACCAACTGAGCCACCCAGGCGCCCTGTCTCACTCTTATTTTACCTAAACTTCTTGCTCATCTCTAAATTAAGCAAAAGGAGTACAATAATGTCCTATGCATTTTATTCACTATTATTTTGGCCTTCTTTACACCTTGCTATCAACAGAGTATCTAAGGTATGGGTTCTAAGGAAAAGTTAGTCACTTAGTCACTAATGCACTTATGCATTAGACCTAATACCAATGTATGACAGCAAGGCTGAACCAAGAGCAAAGACAGAGACTATGAACAAGTTGTGTCCAATTAATTTTAAATCATAAGGCATAACTTTTAAATATAATGATCACATTAGTAAGGATAAAATAATTGATGTAGATTGGACTTGGTGATTAGATGTATTTATCAAATCAATTTCTAACAAGATATTATTATGTTAAGTTTAAGGAAACAAAATTACCTCAAAGTAGATAGGACAAATTTAAGCACAGAGTGAGTCTGTATTAAAATCCTGAATGATGGAAAATGGACTATTGCTTAGCAGGTTTAGTGTTGTCGGAGTGGGCAGAGTGAATTTTCTTAACTTCTTGGTAAAAATAATAACCTGTATAACACACATACATACACATAGAGCACACAAATTGTATAAAGTTTTAAAATGAAACAACCAACTATTTATTCAGTCATTCAAGCTCTAAGGTCCTATTCTGTGCACTCTTTTCCTCTCCCAGATGGCTTATGAAAGATTCTAGGTTGAGGAGTCACACAGATCTGTGTTAAATTAATAACTTCAGCAAATCTAGCTTTGTAGATTATTGGGAAGCAAATTACGCCCTCCCAGTGTAGTTCTTTTTTATCCATAGGTATGTGTATTCAATTCTGAATAGCACAGACACAAAATTAAATTATGTTACAAAAGACAAAATGATATATTAAAAAATATACATTGAAGTACAGTTAATAGGATTTTAAAGTTACTGATTGTTAAAATGGCTATAAATGACATTTGCAAATATCTTCTCCCATTCTGTCAGTTGTCTTTTGGTTTTGTTGACTGCTTCTTTTGCTGTGCAAAAGCTTTTTATCTTGATGAAATCCCAATAGTTCATTTTTGCCCTTGTTTCCCTTGCCTTTGGCGATGTTTCTAAGAAGAAGTTGTTGCAGCTGAGGTTGAAGAGGTTGCTGCCTGTGTTCTCCTTTAGGATTCTGATGGACTCCTGTCTCCCATTTAGGTCTTTCAACCATGTTGAGTCTATTTTTGTGTGTGGTGTAAGGAAATGGTCCAGTTTCTTTCTTCTGCATGTGGCTGTCCAATTTTCCCAACACCATTTGTTGAAGAGACTGTCTTTTTCCATTGGATTTTCTTTCCTGCTTTGTCGAAGATTCGTTGACCATAGAGTTGAGGGTCCATTTCTGGGCTCTCTATTCTGTTCCATTGATCTATGTGTCTGTTTTTGTGCCAGTACCATACTGTCTTGATGATGACAGCTTTGTAATAGAGCTGGAAGTCCAGAATTGTGCTGCCACCAGCTTTGCTTTTCTTTTTCAACATTCCTCTGGCTATTTGGGGTCTTTTCTGGTTCCATATAAATTTTAGGATTATTTGTTCCATTTCTTTGAAAGAAGTGGATGGTATTTTGATAGGGATTGCATTAAATGTGTAGATTGCTATTTCTAGGTAGCATTGACATCTTCACGATATTTGTTCTTCCAATCCATGAGCATGGAACATTTTTCCATTTCTTTGTGTCTTCCTCAATTTCTTCCATGAGTATTTTATAGTTGCACTACTGGGTATTTACCCCAAAGATACAAATGTAGGGATCTGAAGGGGTACATGCACCATGATGTTTATAGCAGCAATGTCCACAATAGCCAAACTATGGAAAGAGCCAAGATGTTCATTGACAGATGAATGGATAAAGAAGATGTGGGATACACACACACACACACACACACACACACACACACACACACACACAATGGAATATTATGCAGCCATCAAAAGGAATGAAATCTTGCCATTTGCAACAACGTGGATGGAACTGGAGGGTATTATGCTGAGCAAAATAAGTCAATCAGAGAAATACATGTATCATATGATCTCACTGATATGAGGAATTCTTAATCTCAGGAAACAAACTGAGGGTTGCTGGAATGGTGGGGGGTGGGAGGGATGGGGTGGCTGGGTGATAGACACTGGAGAGGGTATGTGCTATGGTGAGCGCTGTGAATTGTGTAAGACTGTTGAATCACAGACCTGTGCCTCTGAAACAAATAATACATTATATGTTAAAAAAAAAAAAAAAAGAAGATAGCAGGAAGGGAAAAATGAAGGGGGCGATAGGAGGGGGAGACGAACCATGAGAGACTATGGACTCTGAGAAACAAACTGAGGGTTCTAGAGGGGAGGGGGAGGGGGCATGGGTTAGCCTGGTGATGGGTATTAAAGACGGCACGTACTAAATGGAGCACAGGGTGTTATACACAAACAATGAATCATGGAACACTACATTAAGAACTAATGATGTAATGTATGGTGATTAACATAACATAATAAAAAAATTAAAAAAATAAAAGAAACAGCCAGGGTCAGAGCTCAAAAAAAAAAAAAAAAAGGTATAAATGAAAAATAACAGGGGTGCCTGGGTGGCTCGGATGGTTAAGCGTCTGCCTTCGGCTCAGGTCATGATCCCAGGGTCCTGGGATCGAGTCCCGCATTGGGCTCCCTGCTAGGCGGGGAGCCTGCTTCTCCCTCTTCCTCTTTCTTTCTCTCTCTCTCTCTGACTCTCATGAATAAATAAATAAAACATTTAAAAAATACATAAATAAATGAAAAATAACAGCAAGAATAGGCCTTTAAAACATGACAATAGCTAAAATATGCCGAGTTTATCCTATTCCTAATACTAGCTTCTTCCCAATTACCTTCTAAGGTGTATACTATTATTCTTACACTTCCTTTAGAGAAGCATACAAAAGTAACCTTACTATAGGCATATAGGTAATAGGATGTGGAATATGCATTTGAATCCAGATAGATGGGCTTGAAGTTCTAGCTTTTTTCCCCCCAATCTTTCAAAATTGAGATATAATTTAGATACATTAAATGCACAAGTCTTAAGTGTTCAATAAGTTTTGACAGTTGTATGCACTAGTGTAATCACCACTCAAACTACATTTTGGAACATCTCTAACATCTCAGAAAGTGTCTTCTTGTCTCTTTCTACAGTCAATCTCTATTCCTAAGGAAGTAACCACTTTTCATACTTAACTTTGCCTGTTCGTGATTTTATATAAATGGTAGTATAGTATTTATTATTTTGTCTTTTTTACTTTCACTCAATATGAAATATTTAAGTTTCATCCATATGGTTGCCAATCACTTGTTTATTCTTTTTAAAGTTTCTAATGAGTATTCCATTGTATAATATACCACAGATTCTTTATCCATTCTTGTGGTGTTGGACATGTGGGTAGCTTCCAGTTTTGGAGGGGACGGGGAGTGGCAGGAGTGCTATTATAAATAAAGATGCTCTGAACATTCTTTTTTTTTTTTAAGATTTATTTATTTATTCATTTATTTGAGAGAGAGAGAGAATGCACCTGAGAGAGCACAATCAGTGGAAAGGGAGAAGCAGGCTCCCCACTGAGCAGGGAGCCTGATGTGGGGCTCAATCCCAGGACACTGGGATCATGACCTGAGCCGAAGGCAGATGCTTAACCAACTGAGCTACCCAGGTGCCCCTGCTCTGAACATTCTTGTACAAAAATTTTTGTGGATCAAAAAAAAAAAAAAAATTTTTGTGGATCTATCTTTTCCTTTCTCTAAGATAAATAAGAGGAGAATTGCAGAGTCAGAAGGTAGGTGTTAACTTTCAAGAAACTGCCAAGCAGTTCTACACAGTAGTTATACCATTTTACACTCCCATTAGCAATATATAAGTTTTGATTGCACATCCATCTCAACTTTTAGGGTTTTCATTCTTTCATTTTATCTATTCTCAGGGGGTGTGAAGTAGTAATCTCACTGTCAGGGATGTAGCTCTTAATCACAGGACTCTGTGTCCTTCAGTATGATGCTCAGAAACATTCTGATTTTAGTGAACATATTATAAACTACAATAAATTCATGAATATGGAAGTCAAGTTACAAGGCATGGTAGAATTTCAGCAGAATATTGAAAGTATTTAAATAGTCTCTACAGAGGAACAGAAACAAAATGGTACTTATGGAGGCTGAGTGACCAAAGTTCAAATTGAACTTCTCCCCTTCAAACTAAAATGGAAATTTCTTTCAGATTTTGATTCAATTCCCAAAGGATGGCTTAACTGAATGAAGCCCAGATCACTTTAATTTGACCCCCAAAAGCCAGTTTTATTTTCTTTTTTTAGGTGTTTGTCCTCAGGGTCCTGTCAAAAATCCTGACTGTCAGACTGGTAAGAGAAAAAGCTGGAAGAGACAGGTACTACAGGTAAAGACAATATATCTACGAGCCAAATCCTCCAGGGCCCAATTACCAGCTGCAAAATTGAAGTCAGATTCATTTCTGGCTTCAGACATTCTATTTTCAATTTATTTTGCTGTCATATGACAAATATTAGGAAAACAAGTGTTTTATCTACAACTTGAATTAAAAATTTTACTGAAGATGGTGCCTTATAAAATTATTCATTCACCCCATTTGTTAACTATAGATAATTGTAATTCATTGCTTGTCTTACCATTTATTACTAAAAATCAGAGGCCAACACTATAAGTTTTATGATTTTAAAAACAGTGTAAGAATATCTGAACCATAAGTTACTTTTTTTTTTAAGATTTTATTTATTTATTTGACAGAGAGAGACATAGCGAGAGAGGGAACACAAGCAGGGGGAATGGGAGAGGGAGAAGCAGGCTTCCCGCGGAGCAGGGAGCCCGATGCAGGGCTCGACCCCAGGACCCTGGGATCGTGACCTGAGCTGAAGGCAGACGCTTAACAACTGAGCCACCCAGGCACCCCCAGAAGTTATTTTTTAAGAAAGGAAAAAAAAAAGTTTATCTAAACTTTTTTTAAAAGTTTTTCTTGCACTTAAAACTGAATCTTGGGGCGCCAGGGTGGCTCAGATGGTTAAGCGTCTGCCTTCAGCTCAGGTCACGATCCCAGGGTCCTGGGGTCGAGCCCTGCATCGGGCTCCCTGCTCCGCGGGAAGCCTGCTTCTCCCTCTCCCATTCCCCCTGCTTGTGTTCCCTCTCTCGCTATGTCTCTCTCTGTCAAATAAATAAATAAAATTTAAAAAATAAATAAATAAATAAAACTGAATCTCATTATAATTTGGTTAGAAAAACTAATTTTTTTTTTTCTTTTTTCCTCCCAGAGCAGAATCACTTGGAAACTTGTTTTGGTAGTTTATGAATAAACAATTCTATCACTGTTTGAAGAGATGAAGTGAGTCTGCTGTTCTATTTATCTCCTAAACCAAGACACTGTTGACTTTGATGCTGTAAAAAGAGACAAAGAAATCAAATAGACTGAGTCATTTTTCTCAAATGGGAATATGGAAGAATCTCAAGGGAAACAGATTGCTTTACACAAGTCAGAAGAGAAAAAAATGTAGTGTTTAATGTGGTATCAATCACTGAATTTTAGTGAATTAAACAACTTTGAATATAACACAGAAGGGACTGAATTCCAAACAAAAATCAAAATGACAGACTATAAACTGACAATAATGATGATATTTAAGTTGTGACAGTATGTACACCTTAAATGATGAAATAGTAAAATGTTAATATTATGCATGTGACATGACAGTTTTACTGAATATTTCAAAACCATTTGGTACATTAATAAACTCCATTACATCTATGTAAAGAAGATTCTATCAATCAACCTATAGAGCTTATCATTTGTTAATGCTGTTAAGTTAAAGATATGATCTTATGTCACCAAGATGTGAGGGTTATATATTTGCAGACATCTTGCCGTCATCATTTCAGTCTTGATTAAGTAGCACTCATCATGGAGGCTGATGCCTTTAAACTTCCTCCAACCACAAATACTGACTTAAAACTCATTAGCCTAGTAAAAGAATAGTTTTCCCACATAGAAAAAAAAAGAATCTATTAAACAACCATGTATTAAAGATCAATTAAAGCAATTTTAAATGTATTTGAATATAGGTTCTTTAAAATTAATCTACAAAGAGTTTACCACACTAACAATTATCAGAAAATAATTGGAAGAGTGACCACATTAATATTTTTGATTGAGACAATATAATGAAAGTAATAAAAACATAGGCTCCTAGAACTGTTAGCAACATTAAAATATCAAGCCAGTGATATTTACAAAACTAAGGTAATAAAAAGATATGTTTGTATGTGCAATTGTTGCCTTATTATATGGTAGGAAGCTTACAAATTTATTCAATAACACACAGATTCTGTAACCTAAAATAGCTACTTATTCTCATAATAGTTGATCCTTACGAGGCTGCACAATCCCATTCCATATGTTAGATAAAGTCCTTTTATAAAAAGGCAAATTATAAAAAGACTTTATAAAAAGCTTTGAATAACTTTTTGGGGGATAAAATATTGATACAATTTTGTAATTCCATTCAAAATTTGTTAAAATTAAAAAACTGAAATAACTGCTTATTTTTTTAAGTCTGTAATGAAAACTTTTACCTAAGTTCATATATTTTTAGTGCTCAGTTTTCATAGGGCTCTTTGTTATTGAAAGCAGGGTGGATTTAGAAAAGGAGATTATAATTATAGTGAGTTTGCATTTTCAATCAGATATTTCATGTTGTGTCTAAGCAACCTGAATCATCTAGGATTAAATGACTCAATTTACCCAATATCTTTTGAGGTGAAAAAATCAGAATTTATGACTCTCAAAATTTAATTTAGAAAATTATGACTACTATGATCTCCCAAGGTTAAATAAAAACAAGATAAGATGTAATTTTAGTTAAATTCAATATGTTATATAGGAATATATCATTTTATAAAACAATAGTTTAAAACTCAAAGCAAAACAAGACCAAATATTGTCTCATCAAATTGCATATACTTATAAGTGAATAGGAGATACATATTTGTTTTATTTTTAAATAAAATAAATAAAAGTAAAAGAATAGTTTTACTTTTAAAGTAAAAGTAACCTTATCTTACTTGCCTAACCTTATCAATATGATTATAGACAAATTACAATGTAAGATAAAAATTTAGTCATTGTTTATCATTAATGTCTATCTTTAATTATTTACAGAAAAATTTGATTGTCATTTTCCTATTCATTTGAAAGGTTGCTGATAATATTGTCATAAAATGATCACAGTTTTCCACGGATTTGGTGTGAGCTTTGGTTTTAGGATTCTCTTAGGGAAGAAATAAAAGAGAAAATGAATTGCAAAGTTTTCAACCAGTGCTAGACATATTAATATGTGTAAGGTTTTAAAAATTAGGCAGTAAAACTCTATGAGATTAGCATAGTATGTGCATCCTCATCCTTGATGAAAATAAAACAAGAGAAAGAAAAGGTGAAAAAGAGATCTCACATAAAAAGTAATCAAAACAAAAAAAAATGTAACAGGTTAATCTAAAAAGGCAGAAAATATAAATGAAAAGGGAAAGTCTAATACAAGTACTTGAGAATCAAAATATTCAAAAAGTAATGAAGTTCACAATGGAGTTAGTAAATTTAGAATTGATATTGAGGGAAAAACAGAACAATGTTTTTCTTCTAGAAATCAAAGAAAATTATGAAATGATAAATGACTCAGAGATAATGTGTCAAGAGGATAGCAAAGATTTAATATGAACATTCCAACACATGTATAATTGATACTCTGAACAAATTATTAACTATAAATAGAAGTAATAATGAAGATATAATAAATATAATTTTCCTGAACTAAAGACCTTTATGGACATTCTAATAATATCATTGACTACAGGGTCAGATCAATGAAAGTTAGATTAACCCTAGAAACATAAGAGCAAATTTTCTGAAACCTTACAATAAAAGGTATGAAATCCTGAGCAATAATATAAGCTACCTACAAAGAAACAGAACTTAGGGCCACTGACTACAGTAATCAAATAAAACAAAGCGATACTGGTACCTATTGACTTTTAAGGGAAAAAGATTGTTAACACCTTTTGGGAGATTTAAGATAATGCCAAACCTTTCTTTCACATTTGAATTAGGAAACAATGAGAAGGCTGATAACTTATTCAGGTATACAGGTATCAGAATATTCACTATATTACTGAAACAACCTTGCACTGGGGGATATTACTTTTGTATGCAGGAATGGTGGGTTTTTGAAAGTGAACCTAAGAATTTTATTTACCAACCCAGCCCCAAGCAAGGTTAAAGGATTGCTGGCCTTCCCCAGTGGATGCCTAACCCTGTACATTTAAACAGGGAGCAGCAGACCAGAATGCACACTATTGATAGCAGGCTGCCGCCAAAGTCAAGAGGGAAGGAAGGCGGTTGAACTAAGCAAAGCTTGTTTGAACCCAAACATGGATCAGCTACATCACTCCACAAGCCATCACTCCACTCCCATCAGTGAATAAGTGGAAATTGCATGAGTATTACATTGAGGGGTATATCTCCATACATCAACATAAAGGAATAAGAAAAAAAAAACACAAAACATTGCTCACCTCTCCCCCAACACTGACCTTTTATATCTAGCCTAGTTGTCTCTATTTGTGAGGGCAGAACAGAAATATCCATAGTCATTAATTTGCATAGAGTACTACAGCCTGTGGTTAAGAGTTTGGGTTTTAGCAGCTTAAAACTTAGGTTTGGATCCGAGCTCTCCCATCTTTGATCTTTGTGACTGGCAACTGACATGAATCTGAACTTATTCATAATAGGATATACCTCATAGGTTTAATCTGCTGAATAATTAAGACCGTACATCTAAAGATGTTTAGAGGTGTCAGGGTCATAGCAATAAACTCAAAAGTTAATTATTATCAACAATAACAGCTCAAAAAAAATCTCAAAAGTAAATACTAAAAAGACAGTTTTTTTTTTCAGTTTAAAAAATAAAAATTAGGTAAAAAGAGCTCACTAAAGGCCAACACAATTTCTAATAGGGGCTAAAAAATAAAACTGTTAAAAGTAAGGTGGTTTTTTAAACTAAAAATCTTACAAATTTTATAAATACGATCAAAATACTGAAAACAAATGTGAAAAATACTCTTAAAGAGAAAATATAAAATAAAAGCTTAGGGCATAGTCAAAATTAGGAAAGTCTAAGTCTAAAAGTCTTTCCAAAGTTGTACTGTACTTTGACATTTTCAACAGCATAAAGTAGCAATCATAGAACACCAAAAGACAGAAATTAGTCAAGATATATATTCTCCCCCCACTCCTAATTAATCATAACGCTATTTTATTCAGGACTTCCCAAATAGCTTTAACCCTTAGCTTCAAGTTGGGTTTCTGCAACCATAACAGCCATTGGAACACGGAAGACCTCATTCTGCAAGAGAAATGGACAAAAACACACAGCCGACCAACCAACCAAAACCCCAAAACCTTTTCTTGTGATTTACAGCTCTAGTTGTACAAGAACACAGAGTCAGAAAAGAAGGGATGAAAGCCATTTACTATTTTTTTTGTGTGTGTGAAGAGCAAAATGCAAAGCCCATAGAAATATTCAAAGAAAACATTTTCCTTACTTGAAACATTATGATTTAAGCTTTACTCTAAAATTTTGTAAAATTGTATCATATAGCAAGCTAGCTAGCAAACAAGCATTAGTCTCAAACAAAAGGTAGCCTTTGAAAAAACAAACATTTAAAAAAGTACTTAGTCGAGGCACAGTTGTGTGCCAGTTGCCAAGATGTTGTTCCTCAAGCACCAGCCAGAGTGCCCAGGCACGTTGCATGCTCCCCTGGGCCCAGCCCAATGCGATGTATCTTGAAAGCCAGGAGGGTGCAGGCCCAGCGGTTGACCACAGATTCCAGCTTCAAAGAGAGCACTTGCTTCAGTGCAACTCCAGAGCTCATTGAAGACCCTGCCTTGGTTCAGCAAGTACCTATCTCAATTTCAGACCCATTCCCAAGACCTCACTCTTAGGACTTCTGTTTGGAATTGGGGCCCTCCTTTTCTAGCATTAGGTTTTTAAAACTGACAGAGATAGTAAAGAAAAACTTTTCCAGGAAAGCAAATTAGATTGAACATGTAACATTTCATATTAAGTCTAGCAATGATGACTTTATGTATTCTTGTTTAAATGAATCTAGTAATCATTAAAAAAATTAAAAAATTTAAAAAGTACTTGGTCATTGCCTTAATTTTCCTTCTTTACTAAATATAGAGAAAATCTTCTTGGAGTAAGCTCAGAGACCTTAGTGTTTCTCAGTAATGGACATTAAGTGTCTTTCTTATCTGTTCCACATGCATGGAAACAAATGTTGCATGGCAATGGCCTTTATTATGCAGTTGATATTAAAGTCCCTTAGCAATTACCAACAATCTTAGCCTTAGACACACAGAGGTCAAAGGCGGTACATAATAATTCTTTATTTTTTCCCTAGAATCACTTTTCCAAGTGCAAGCGTTCCACCCTGTACAGGTCCTGGAAGACCCCCTTCTCTGACCTCTCTTTCCCTCTCTTGAGCATGTTACTTCAGCTTTTAACTGAATGCCTCTCCTGCTGGGTCTGTACTGATTCCACACTCAGCTTCTTTAGGTACTCTGTTCCTTCTTTATTTTTCCTCCCCTATCTTTGGAGCATGGCGTTTGGGGAGCAGACAAGCAGGGAAAGTATTTTAGGTTCTATGTATGGCCAATTCCAGTCCAGAATTATAGAAAGGCCTCTGAATTTCCCATGAGTACCTTTAATTCTAGGATTGAAAACAACTCTCAGAGGCTAAAAAGAATTTTAGATGTTAAAAAAGGACAAAACTAGGGATGTCTTATGCCACCCCAATGATGATGTCACCTTAAAACATTTTATATTTTAAAAATATATACAATTATGAGCCCCAAATCATTAATTTAAAAATATAAAAATTATAAAATTGATTATAAATGTAGAGATAGCATGAGAAAATATATATCTTACTGGAACAATATAAGGAGACTCCTTCATAATTTGACAAATCAAGTAGAAAAATTAATAAAAAAAGATGAAAGAGACATACTGAATGGAATTAAAATATCTTTATAGAATGCAAAATATTTCGTCTAATATAGCATAAAAATATTTAAATACTCTTTCACCTGTAATTATCTGTTTATCTTAATACATAGCCAAACTGTGGAGAGCTAGGGCTTTGTTCATTTCATCTTTGTTTTATACTTCCAGATTTTTAATGGGGGTTGATTATAAATTAATGAATTATAGAATAGATTGTACAACTGTGATAGCCAGTTCAGAGGTAAGGTAGGAATAGTAGAAGGTGAAAGAGAAGGAGGAAAGAAAAAAGAAAGGTTAAAAAATAATTTATATGTAAGCCATATTTTTGCATTGTATTGGATGATTTCAGAACACCATTTAAGTATTATTTAGAAACAGTGATTTAAACATCCCAAAAGCATTTATATGCAAATGAATCCATGATAGCCAACCATGTACCCAACCTTTCCTGCACCTTCATGTGTGCAACTGTCTTTCCTACTTTTTGACAACAATCTATACATTACTGGAAAGGTTTAGTTCAGGAGTCTTTGTTATGTAGTCTGTGTGGCTTGGCCAGTTATATTCTGTCCTGTAGGTAGTCTCAAGAAAGTGCCATGAAAAAATGACGGGTGATTTTGAAGTATTTCTTCTTTCCCATCTGCTCCTGGGAGCTGCTCTTCTTAAAGTCCTATTTTTATGTCATCAAATTGATAGCACCAATCTGCCAAACAATGGATTCACAAACATTTACCTGTCAGCGTCCTTAGCAAAAGATCAAAACAAATCTCACATGTTACAATTAAATGTGCTGTTTTTCATAACACGATTTGGCACATGCTTTATCATGAGTGGTCAGTGAAATACCTATATAAATAAGCACATCCAAATTGCTTAAGCACATATTTATGTAAGTATTCCTAAGGGCATTAAATCCACATTTAAATATCTAACCACCTGTCCAACACTTGTACCCCTCTTTTGTGTCTCTCCTAATGCATGAGAACTGATAATTATTAAGTACTTAAAATGTATATATAAACCATTTTCGCTGACTGGGGAAGTAAGCGGACAACTCTACTAAGGTATAAAAATGAAAGAAAACAAAAAGTTCTCAAATTGTTTACAGCACACTTGTTTTTAGGAAGAAATTATTTAAAGTTGACTATATTCTTAAAATTTTAAGTCCAATTACTTTTCTGAACAATTTACTTTTCCTTTGCCTATTTTCCCCAGTGTTGTTAGTCCTATCTGATGTCAATTGGCAAAAAGTAATCATTCCCAATTTACAAAAGGGAAACCTAAGAGAAAATACGGTTAGTTCAGCTGTTCTCAGAATCTAAACCTGAGTAAAGATCCATGAAAAATTTTCACAAGTGCCAAGCAAAATATTTTTAAAAGTAATTAGTGGTGAATTTGTCATACAAGCAACTTTATTCCCTCTTTTGGTGTGTCTTTTTACTCTGTGATTATCCTCTTTTTACTTTTTCACTGTTAGTATATCCTTTCTCTTGCACAGTGAAGATAATACAGAGCAGGTTTTATTTTAATATTTTAATGACATACTTGAATGAATAATTTGCTAGTCCTGCAATGGTGCCCTTTGCCATCCTTTCTTATTTTATTCCATCTATTGTTTCCTTCCTATCCATACTTTTTTTTCCCACCTATCTTTCAAATCCAATAGCATGGGACTAATTGGCTAGATAACAAATAGCATATAATTGGTGAAGTTCATTAAAAAACTCAGTTCTTTTTATTCTAGTCCAGTGTATTTTTCCACGACAAAGGACTTTTTCTACCTTTTAAAGAACCAATCTGAGTTTATATATACACATATGGTTAATACAGGAAGAAATATTCAAAGTGGCATGAGTATAAATATTTTCACTATGTTGTGTGACAATGCATTTTTTTGGCATATACAATGGCGATTTATAATATCCATGGAAGTAATTGAACATACTTAAGAATTTTAAAGTCTAATCAATTTATATGTTGACAACAGAGTCATCAAAATAATAGATTGTTATCTAACATTTCAAAATATTTCTTTTGAATTTTTGGACAAATAAATTGTATTCATTGACAACTACTTGAAATACCATTGAGCTGGGTGAGTCTCTGAATTATGCTCCATTATCTAAAAATAAGCCTGAAATTAGATTCTAAGTCCAAAATAGCTGGTGGAATAATTTAAAGGGTGTTTTTAAGAGTGTAATACTTGGGGGGAGCAAACCATTATGTATGGAGAAATTGAATCGTCATGTTCTATACCTGAAACTAATGTAACATTGTGTGCCAACTATATTCAAATTAAAAAAAATTTTAAAAGATCATGACACTTCATTATATTTAGAATAAAATTACTGTTGTAGTCTAAGCCTTGTCTCCTGTTTCTCTAAAAAACAAACAAACAAACAAACAACAACAACAAAAAACTTTAACGTGACTTGGTCAAGACAACGATATTCTGTGCTTACTGTCCAATATTTTGTGTGTATAATGCTATTATGTCCCTAACAATGAGGAATTTCAATCTAATACAACATGAACACTTGTTAAATGGGACATTCCCAGTTTACACTATTTTTTACCTGAGCTTAAAATTGTCTTGGATATTTCAATATGAATTATGCTTTCATGTCAAGTTTATGAATTCTTTGCCTAGTCGTAGACTTCAAAGATTTTCTCTATTTTTTCTAAAAGTTACATATATTTTTAAGTATTACATTTAAGTCCATAATCCTTTTAAAATTACTGTGTATAATATTATTTTTATGTATTACATGTATAATATGCATATTATACACACATATATACATATAACATTAACAAATAAAACATATACACATATGTATTATATATACATATATACTGCACTTATAAATTTGAATATAGTCTTAAAATTTTAAGCCCTCCCTATGTAATTTTCTAGATGCTTTCCTTTGCTTTATATTTATCCCATATTACTTATATATATATAAATATATATAAAATATATACTATACATCATAATACGTAATATATATATTATTATATCACATATCCTATATCATATATGCCTATTGTAATGCCTAGAATTTCCAGTATTATGTTGAATAAGAGTCATAAAACTGGACATCCTTGCTTCATTTCCAATCCTAGGAGTAAAGCATTTTACTCTTTCACCATTAGGTTTGATGCTTTCTGTATATGTTTTGTAAATGTAGTTGTAGTATCTCTTTATTGATAATTTGCCAAAAATGATTTTGCTCTTATCATGGATGGGTATTGGGTTATATCAATTGATATAACCCATATGATTTTTCTTCTTCAGCCAGTTGATATGGTAATTTATATTGACCGAATTTTTTTTAATGCAGAACCAGTCTATTTATATACCTGAAAAAAATCACACATGGTCATAGTGTATAATTATTTTACACACTTTTGGATTAAATTGCTAATATTTTGTTGAGGATTTTGCATCTTGGTTCATGGCCTGTAGTTGTTTTTTTTTTAAGATTTTATTTATTTATTTGACAGAGAGAGACACAGCGAGAGAGGAAACAGAAGCAGGGGGAGCGGGAGAGGGAGAAGCAGGCTTCCCGCTGAGCAGGGAGCCTGATGTGGGGCTCCATCCCAGGACCCCGGGATCACGACCCCAGCCAAAGGCAGATGCTTAACGATTGAGCCACCCAGGCACCCCCTCGGTAGTTTTCTTTTATCTACAGTTTCTTTTTCTGGTTTTAATATCAGGGTAATACTGGTCTCATAAAGTGAGCAGGAAAGTGTTCTCTTCTTTTATATAATCTGGAAGACATTGTGTAAAATCAGTGTTAATTTGTCTTTAAATATTTGGTAGGATTTCTTTGGTAAAACAATCTGGGGCTAGGAATTAATGCTTAGATATTTTAACTAAAATTTTAATTTATTTAATGGTTAATGAGACTGTTTAGATTGTCTCCATCATGGTTAAATTTTGGTAATGTCTGTTTTTTAACAAACTGAACCATGTAATCAGTATTTTCAAATTTATAAAGTGAATTATTTTTAGGATTACCTTAATATCCTTTTAATGTTATAGGTTTGGAGTGATATTCCCTTTTCATTACCAACATTGCTGTTTTGTGTCTTCTCCCTCTTTAATTTTGTCAATCTTGATAGAGATGTATTAATCTTGATTTTTTTCAAGTGACCAGCTTTTTGTTTTATTGATTTTTATATTTTCCACCTTTTTTCAATTTTATTAATTTTAATTATCATCTTTACTATTTTATGCATTATTTTTGCTTTGGGTTTATTTTGCTCTTATTTTTCTAGTTTCTTGAAGCAGGAAATCAGATTATTTGAGAACTTTCCTTTCCTTATTCTTTTTTTTTTTTAAATATTTTATTTATTTATTTGACAGAGAGAGAGCACACAAGGAGGGGAAGGAGCAGGCCGAGGGAGAGGAAGAAGCAGGCTCCCCCGTTGAGCAGGGAGCCTGCTGACACTGGGATCATGACTGCCCAAGGCAGCTGAAAGCAGCCCTTTAATGAATGAGCCACCCAGGTGCCACTGTCCTTGTTCTTAATACAAATATTCAGTTCTATATATGCTTTTATATTTAATGGTAAGAAAATAGATGCCTTCCATCTAAAATCAGGAGCAATGTAAGGATATTTTCTGTCACCACTGCTAAACATCATGCGAGAAGTCATAACTAATGCAGTAAGACAAAGAAAGGAAATAAAACATATGCATGTTGGGAAAAAAGAAAATAAACTGTTCACAAGTGACATGATTATATAGGAAATCCCAAATCAACAGAAACTACTGGAACTAGTAAGTAATTATAGCAAGGTCACATGTGAGTTAACATAAAATAGTCAAATGCTTTACTATATACTAACAATGGACAATTGGATTTTGAAATTAAAACATAATATAATTTATATTAGCATCTAAAGTGTATCTAGATATAAATCTGACATAATATGTACAACATCTATATATGGAAATCTATTAAAATATATAAATTAATGAACATGGATTCCATGTGCATGGATAAGAAGACTCAATATTATATGGATGGCAATATTCTTCTCAAATTCAATCCATATATTAAACAAATTCCCAATTGGGGCACCTGGTGGCTCAGTTGGTTAAACGTCTGTCTTCGGCTCAGGTCATGATCCCAGGACCCTGGGATTGAGCCCCATGTCAGACTCCTGCTCAGCAGGGGAGTCTGCTTCTCCCTCTCTCTCTGCCCC
The DNA here is from genome assembly GCF_004348235.1 of Phoca vitulina. Taxonomy (NCBI): domain Eukaryota; kingdom Metazoa; phylum Chordata; class Mammalia; order Carnivora; family Phocidae; genus Phoca; species Phoca vitulina. Next base: position 19,796,523 of record NW_022589715.1, on the reverse strand, counting down.
TCCTCCTGCTCGTTTGCTCTCTATCTCTCTCTCAAGTAAATAAATAAATATTAAAAAATAAACAAGTAAACAAATTCCCAATCAAAAAGCTAACAAATTATTTTGAGGATACTGACAAAGTGATACTAAAGTTTATATGGAAATGCAAAGACTCAGAATAGCCAACTCTACATTGAAGAACAATTTCAAAGACTAATAATACCCAACTTCAAGACTTACTACAGCGTTGTATTGGCAAAAGAATAGACAAATGCATTAATGGAACAGAATAGAGTATAGAAATAATAATCCCGCACAAATATAATCAACTCAATTTTGACAAAGAAGCAAAGGCAATTCATTGGAGAAAGGATAGTCTTTTCAAAAAATGATCCTAGGATACCACATGCAAAACAATTCAAAAAGAAAAAAAAAATAATCTAGACACAGACTTCACACTGTTTACAAAAATTAAGTCAAAATAGATCTGTCTTCTTCAGTTTGGGCTGCCATAATAAAATACCATAAACTGAGTAACTTTATTTATTTATTTATTTATTTATTTATTTTTTTAAAGATTTTATTTATTTATTTGACAGAGAGAGACACAGTGAGAAAGGGAACACAAGCAGGGGGAGTGGGAGAGGGAGAAGCAGACTTCCCTCAGAGCAGGGAGCCCGATGTGGGGCTTGATCCCAGGACCCTGGGATCATGACCTGAGCTGAAGGCAGACGCTTAATGACTGAGCCACCCAGGTGCCCCTAAACTGAGTAACTTTAACAACAGAAATTTATTTCTCTCAGTGCTGAAGCCTGGGAAATCCAAGATCAAGGTGCTGGCTAATTTGATTCCTTGTGAGAAACCTCTCCTTGACTTGAAGATAACTTCCTTTTCACTTTGTGCTCACCTGGACTTTCCTGGGTTCATTCTCTTGCATGATCTCTGTCTCTTTTGTCTCTCTGTCTCTCCTCTTCCTCTTATAAGGCCATCAATCCTTTCAAATTAAGACTCTACCCCAATGACTTCATTTAACCTTAAAACTCTATCACTGAATATAGTCACGCTGGTTGATAGGGCTTCAACACATGAATTTGGGTGAGGACAACACAATTCAATCTATAGCATTCCAACTCTGGCCATCTCAAATTCATGTCCTTCTTGTTTGTTAAATGCATTCATTGAATCCCAACAGTCCCAGAAATCTTAACTTGTTCTAGAATCAGTTATAAAATCTAAAGGCAAAAAGTTTCATATAAATATCATCTAAAGCAGTCATGGGTGAAACTAAAGGCAGCGTTCATCCTAAGACAAAATTCCTCCCCATCTGTGAACTTGTGAAACCAGACAAGTTAATGCACTCCCAAAGTACAATGGTGGGATAGGCATGGGATGGACATTCCCATTCAGAAAAGGAAGGAAAGAAGTGATGGGTCCCAAGCAAGTCCAAAACCTAGCAAGGCAAATTCCATTACATCTAAGCATTGAATAAGCTCTGCCCTCCAAAACCACCAGGGCAACAACATCATTCCCAAGACTTTAAGTGGGAGTTTTGCCCCCATGACTGAGCTGGGCCAGGGTACTGACCCCCCAGGCTCTGCCAAGTGGTCCAACCCCATGGTTCTGCCAGGCATTCCTACATTCAAGGCTTTGAATGGAGGCCATCTGATCTGTTGAAACCAAGGCAGTTACCCTAATGAAATGTGAATTGCCTTTGAGGTCATTTTTTCCTCTTCCTGAGAAATAACATACATTTGCAACCAAATAGCACTATCATCCCATCTTATCAAATCCAAGAAGGCCAACAGCTTTCCTTTCCTTTGTCCTATCTCTGTCCCCTTCAATTCAAACTGGCAATGTATCTGTTCCTATAATACCATAAACTCTATATCAACTGCAGCCATACCCTTAATGTTTCTTCAGAATATGCTTTCTCATTTTTGGCAATGTGAATAGGCCGAAAATTTTCCATATCTTCAAGATCTGGTCCCTTTTTGCTTAATAATTCGTTCTTCAATTAATCTCTCTCCTTTCACATTTTACTACAAGTCAGGTGCCTGGATGGATCAGTTGGTTGGGCGACTGCCTTCAGCTCAGGTCATGGTCTTGGAGTCCCGGAATCGAGTCCTGAGTCAGGCTCCCTGCTCGGTGGGGAGTCTGTTTCTCCCTCTGACCCTCCCCGCTCTCGTGGTCTCTCTCTCTTTCACGCTCTCTCTCTCAAATAAATAAATAAAATCTTAAAATCTTAAAACAAAAAACAAACAAAAAAAACCATTTTACTACAAGTCATCAGGCGGAACCACGCTGCTCTTTCAACAATTTACTTAAAATATCTTCAGCTAAATATCCAAATTCATCACAAGTTCTACCTTCCACAAAACACTGGAACACAGTTCAGTCAAGTTCTTTGCCACCTTATAACAAAGATGGCCTTTCTTCCACTCTCCAATAACATGTTCTCAGTTCTATCCAAGATCTCACCAGAATCATCCTTAATATCCTTATTTCTAGTTGCACCTTAAAACTCTTCTAGCCTCTAGCCATTATCTAGTTTTAAAACCGCCTCCACATTTTAAGTATTTTGGTATAGCCGCACCTCCCTCCTCAATGCCAATATCTGTGTTAGTGAGCTTGGGCTGCCAGAACAAAATATCACGGACTTATTTTCTTACAGTTTTGGAGGTTAAAGCTCTGGAATCAGGTTGTCAGTACGTTCAGCTACTTTTGAGAGCTCTCTTCCTGGCTTGCAGATGGGCACCTTCTTGCTGTGTCCTCCCATGGTGGAGAGAGGTAGAGAGCAAGCTCTGTGGTGTCTATTCGTGAGGGCCTTGTCCTCATGACCTCATCTAAACCTAATTATCTCCCAAAAGCCTCATCCCCAAATAGTATCACACCGGAGTTTAAGGTTTCAACATGTGAATTTTGGAGACACAATTCAGTCATAGCGGCCACTTTAGAAGACAGTTTGGCAGTTTCTTATAAAACTAAACATATTCTTACCATGGAATTCAGCAATTATATTCCTTGGTATTAACCAAAATGAATTGAAAACTTCTGTCCACACAAAAACCTGCACACAGATGTTTACAGCAGCTCTATGCATAATTGCCAAAATTTCAAAGCAAAAAAAAAGATGTCTTTCAATAGTTAAATGGATAAATTAATTGTGGTATATCCAGATAATGAAATATTATTCAGCACTAAGAAGAAAGGAGCTATTAAGCCATGGAAAGACATGGATGAAACTGAAGTGCATCTTTCTAAGTGGAAAAAAAAAAAAAAAAAACACTATTAAAAGGCCACATACTGAATGATTCCAACTATATGGCATTCTGAAAAAGGCAAAACTATGGAGACAGTAAAAGATCAGCAGTTGCCAGGGGTTAGGAGCAGGAAGGGATGTGTAGGGAGAACACAGGGGGGTTTTCAGGCAGTGAAACTATTCTGTGTGATACAATAATGGTGAATACATCATTGTACATTTGTCAAAATCCATAGAATGTACAACACCAAGAGAGAATCCTAATGTAAACTATGAACTTTGAGTGATAGTGATGGTAGATAGAGGCTCACTGATTTTAACAAATGGACCACTCTGGTGTGTCATGTTGATAGTGGGAGGGGGTGTGGAGGACAGGGGTTATATGGGAACTCTCTGCATTTTCTGCTCAATTTTGCTGTGAAACTGCTTCAAAAAATAAAGTGCATTTTTTTTTTTAAAGTTAACAGCAACATCTAGGAAATGGGTGTTTACTGTAAGTATTTCAACTTTCTGTATGTTTGAACATTTTCATAATAAAACTTTAAGAAAAAAATCTGCCCCAACATTTCCCTTGTCTGTATTTCATATGCTTCATCTTCCTTCCTCCCTTCGGGAATCAACCACTTTCTCTTGTATCAGGGGTTTTTCATAATTCTTGCTTTCAATTTTCAGATAGTTCAACCTCACATTCATTCCCGTGTTGTGTTTAGGCTTTGTTTCCAGGAAAGAGGAAGAAGAAAGAAGCTCAAGTTTAGTTTCTCATGTTTTCAAGAAATAAAAAGTTCTTTACTTGGTTTATTGTTACTACTACTATGGTGAATTGTTTATTGTCCACTTGACACCATCAACCATCAGATTCCTCTTGCTCTTTCAAAAATGTCGCCCAGATCCAGTCTGTTACATTGTTCTTATTTCTTCTATTATTTCAAATATTCACCAATAGTGATTCTCCAAGTACTAGAGGGATAAAATTCATTTGGACTTACAGATTTTAACCATTCTTGTTTACAACTATGTTTCTACTTCAAATGTCATTTCTAGTTTATTGGAGCTTATAAAATCAAACGTTATCATTTGTTAGTATCATGATCTGCAGAGTATACTCCTCAATCTTTCTTTAGTGAGTCCATTTTTGGTTCTCAAAGTTTTATTAATAATGTATACATGCATGTGGTCTTGTGTGAAAATCTAAAGATCTTGTAGCTAAATTCAGCACTGTTACAAAATGTTGTAAATCATCCTATATCTTCCTAATAATTAAATGCTTCTTCTGGATTTTCCAAGGACTTGACTTTATCACTAACATATGTAAAGTGATGATAATAGCAGCATGTAGTTCATTGGCTATTGGGGAAATTTAAAAGAATATCAGGTATAAAGCATATAAAACTCTGTGTAAGGGCTAAAAAATTAGTTTTTTTAAAAATCAGCATTTACCATTATATTTTAAATTTGTTTTTCTTTAACTCTAATAGATATACTTTATGGAACATAGAGAAAAATGAAGTTGTTACATAGATACAGATCTCCATGAATCTATCTCCATGTATCTATGCCCTTTCTTGTTAAATTCAGATAAATTATCTGAATAAGAACGTTGAACCAATCTTCTTTTAAATATTGCATAGAATTTTCTAGAATCCACTTTCAAAATCATATTTAAAATTGTAGTTTCATGATAAAATTTATACCATCTTTCAGGTTAAAAACAGGGGTCTCAATTAAAGCTCTAACTAGATTATAGGTATGGAAAATGTTGGGCTAAGCCTGACAAGCATGCTTTAAGGGTTTCTTTCCAAGGCAATTGTTATTTTATTTTCATCATTAACAATGAAAGTTGACCTAGTTTTCCAAGAATGGATTAATAAAGAACATCGAACTGCTGAAAGATTTAATCCTGCAAAAATGTATTACATTGGTTAAAAAATACATGTTTGTCCTTTTAAATAAGAATCAAACAGATATTAGTGAAAGGTATAATAAACAAGGAAGGTCAAATATGATCTCTGCCAATTCTGCTAAAATCCCTCAAACAAATGACACATTGATTTCACAGAGGAATGACTGTCAAGTGGGTAATTACACATGATATTTACATTTATTGTATCAGAGTTGCAAGCCAGAAATAAGATATTCAAAACAACATTTTAAAGTTGCACATTTCATGCTCTCTAAATATTCAGATATTTTTTCTGTGGTGTTTTCCTATGGCCAGATAATCCCCAATCTGGTGCCCTTCCAGTATTCTCAGACCCCCACACTGTTAAAGGCCATTGCATAAGACTGGAAGCAAGAGAACAGATCACTGGCCAAACAGATGGTGGAGAACAGTTAATTGACCCACCTGAGAAGATGATCAGTAACTCAGACTATGGATTCGTCAAGGGAAATGAATAATAAATTACATCTGTTTTAATTAATTCAAAAATGAAATGCTTTCTCAATTGCTTATTTCAAACAATATAATAAGTATTTAAGGTACTAGACAGCTTTAAAATAGTAATCCCTTAATTCTGATGACAATTTTATGGTTTAGCAATCCTAGTATTCTCATCTTACAGATGAAGAATCTGAGGCACTGGATAATTAAGAAATAGTTAGCCAAGAATTCAAAAGTAAGTAAATTTTCTCCAAAGTCCTTAAATAACTACACTACATTTCTGCATGGAATCCTAGAATACTTCAAACTACATTTATAATTATAAAAGTAAAATAATAAAATAATATAAAAACACAATTTGGAAAACATAAAAAGTTAAAAAAAAAAGGACAATCAGCTGTTAACCCTTCCATTTAAAGGAAAAGTATTTTTTTAAAGATTTTATTTTCATTTATTTATTTGAGAAAGAGAGTGTGTGCACGAGTCGGGAGAGGGGCAGGGGTTGGGAAGAGGGAGAGGGAAAGAATCTTAAGCAAACTCCATACTGATCTAGGAGCCCGACCTGGGGTTTGATCTCATGACCCTGAGATCATGACTTGAGCTGAAACCAAGAGTCAACCCTGAGATCATGGCTTGAGCCGAAACCAAGAGTCAGATGCCCAACCAACTGAGCCACCCAGGCACCCCTAAAGGAACAGTATTTAAATTGTGGGCAGATTTAACAGGGTTGTAATCATTTCTATATATTCTACATTTTAATCTGTTTTTCTTTTATTAAAAAAATTTGGTTTTTCTTTTAATATTATATTGCAGGCATTAGTTCCAATCAGTAAAGAACTTAGTAGTTGTAACTCTTGCTTTTATAACTGGAAAAAAAGAAGAGTAACATAAATATCAATGACTTCTCTTGGATCCATCAGAGAATTAAAGTCATAGGGCAAACTGCTGCTCTGAAATCCGGAGACACAGGTGAACACAGAGAATCACAGTTGAGATCAACTTACCTGGAACAGAATTTGCTGGAGCCATAAACTGTTAAGATTACTTAAGGGACAGTTTTGACAAATGGCCAGAGGCCAAGTAGGGAGTAGGCTGAGTGTAAGAAACTTCTGAGGGTCACAATTGTTGTGTTCCCTCACACTTTTGAGGTTCTAGCAACTCCAGTAGGTTCTCATGGTGAAAAACCAAGAAAAATTACCTTGTATTTCTTGCAGGAGCAAGGGAAAAGATACCATATTGAAATATGCCCAAAGCAATCCCCATAACAAAAGCTTACTCTCCAGGAGAAAAGACTTTAGGAGATCATTACTGTATCTGGGAACAACAATTACCCAGTCCATCCAACTGGCCTTTCTGTCTCACCTAATAAGGAAAGAAATCTAAGAAACATTTGTGAAGGTCATAGGGCCACAAGACCACTAAAAGACTGAAATTTAATCATAAGATTATAGACCACCCTCCCCTACTCCCCCCCCCCCCCCCACATAACCACCACATTAACAGGCTCCAGTATAGTAAGTGTAGATTACAGCAGATAGAGCTGGAAGGTTCAGACTCCATTTAAGAAGATCTTAGGGAAACGACAAGGGAGACAAAAATAAAAGATGCTAGAGGAATTTGAAATGCCTGTCACCTACAGCTATAGCAAAAACGAAACACAATCTGACTTAAGCCAGATTAGCATAAAACCTCACAGTAAAGGCCTATTTGCATCAATTCCTGTTACCTCATACAATATGCCAGTCTTCAACAAACAATTACAAGATGTTTTAAGAGATAAGATTTAATAGCCTGAAGAGACCAAGCAAGCATCAAAACCTAATTCAGATATAATATAGAAATTGGAATTAGCAGAGAATTTTTTAAAATGTATGATTATTAATATGTTAAGGTAAAAGCAGACAACATGCAAAGACAAATGGTTACTGTAAATTGAGTGATGGAAACTCTAAAAGGAAATACTAGAAATCAAAAACACTGATAGATATGAAGAATATCTTTGATTCATTAGGAGAATGGGCATAGTAAAGAATGAGTCAGTGAGCTTGAGGTAATCAATAGAAATTTCCTAAACTGAAATGCAAAAAGAACTTTTAAAAATGTTAAATAAATAAATAAATAAATAAATAAACCCAAACAGAATATTCAAGAACTTGTGATGATTTCAAAAGGTGTAAAACATCCATGTAATTGGAATACCTGAAGGAGAAGAGAGAGAATAGAGCAGACAAAATATTCAAGCTAATATTGGTTCAGAACTTTTTAAATTTAATTATGGACACCAAGCTACAAATCTAGAAATCTCAGAGAACACAAAACAAGATAGAATCTACACCCAGGTATATCATATACTTAAACTGCAGAAAACCAAAGTCAAATGGAGAAAATCTTGAAAGCAACTGGCGTTGGAGGGTGGGAAATATTACTATATTGCAAGTACTCTCTCGTCTATAATTGTCTTTCTAAAATAAGATTTTGAATGGCTACATAATTTTTCATCATTGGTCTATACTTCAGTATATAGAAACATTTCAAGGTTATAAGACACTGAGTTTTCCCATTTTTATAATGTACACGGTGTTTAAGAAAATATCTTGTATGTGCAATGTTTTACATATTTCTGATTTTTTTTACAAATATAAATACCAAGAATTAGAATGGCTAAAATCTGCTGGTTTTACATCATTGAAAAATGTTGAGTAATTACTCTCTGAAAAGACTGCAATTACACTCTAATTAACTGTATATACCAAAGTGAACTCTATGATTTCTTTGTAATCTTAGTAAATCTAGGAGATACAACATAGTGGTTACTAACATTATTCCTAATAGGAATTGATGTTTAATAAGTGCTAGTCTTTGTTCTAAGCCTTTATCTGTATTAACTCATTTAATTCTCATATGGCTATATTGTCATTTGTGGATGAAGTGATAGTCACAAAATATAATAACTTGTTCCTCACAACCAGGAACCATAAAAGTTGATATTTGAACTGATCATTATTGCTACACAATGAATATTATCTTTTCAAAGATTGTACGTATTTATTTGAGAGAGAGAGAGAGAGAGAGGAATGAGAGCAAGCAGGGGGACAGAGAGGGACAACCAGACTGCACTGAGCACAGAGTCTGATGCGGGGCTTGATCTCATGACCCCGAGATCATGACCTGAACTGAAATGAAGAACTGGACACTTAACAGTCTGAGCCACCCAGGTACCCCCAGAGTGAATATTATTAACACTGATGTGTAACTACTTTCCTGAGATTAAATATATTGTTTTGTGTAGTCATTTCATGCTTTTAAGTCTTTCTTGCATCTTCACAGAATAAAGGACTAAAAATTTAAAACCATTTGCATAGGGTATGAATGAAAAAATATGTCAATTGTTATTCTTAATATTTCTTTTTTATTTTGAGTTATTTATGGCATTTTATGGCAAAAAAATTGATTTTTAATAGAGAAATCTACCTCTCATTTCCTTGATTTTCTGCCTTTAATGTTATTATGCTTTGGAAAGGTAACTCATCTCCTCTATTAAACAAATATTGGCAAAAAAATAATTATATACATATGTATATATATATAGGCCTGTATTTTCTAATTTATTCAAATTAGTTTTAATTTATTTTTTATTCAGTGTGTGTGTGTTTGTGTACGTGTGTGTAATTTTTTTTTAAGATTTTATTTTATTTATTTGAGAGAGAGTGAGCGAGAGAAAGAGCATGAGAGGGGGAAGGGTCAGAGGAGAAGCAGGCTCCCCACCGAGCAGGGAGCCTGATGTGGGACTTGATCCTGGAACTCCGGGATCATGACCTGAGCTGAAAGTAGTCGCTTAACCAACTGAGCCACCCAGGCACCCCTCCTGTGTGTAATTTTTAATGATTTTCCTTTTTTCATCCCTTCCACCTAAAAAACAGTTGCTAGCCAATTGGGCTAAAGGATTAATTTATTCCCACAAAAGAATATGTGATTTAAATTTTCATTCGTTTCCATGTAATAAAATTTTCTGTATGCTTAGGTCTCAGTCTGCTTTTTTTTCTCTTTCCCTGCAAGTATACTATTTTCTTCATCATTGAAACTTTATATTATTTGATTATATGCTTCCTTTCTCTATTCCAATTATAATCATCTTCACAAATGGATTTTCTTACTTTGCAGTCTAGTCGTGGTTCCCAGAAGTGATTTTGCACACCAACCCCAACCCTGGCAAATCAATTAGCCAATTGGCATTTTAATTCCAACTGTGTTGCATATATAGAATTAATAGAGAGACAGATAGGATATTTATAATAGGCAACTTTTATAATTCAGTCATTTCAGATTAGTCAACTTTCATAGTTTTATATAACTCATGCTTATGTGCATTAATGATTTCACACTATTTTACTAATGTGGCTTAGAATTTTAAAAAGACTAACTGCTTGTCAGTTTAGTTATTCTAGAATTTCTGTTGATTTCTGAAATTAAAAAAAGAATGAACAATTTGGTGGGTTTTATTGTTAAATTAAATATTCTGATTATCTTCTTTTTTCTCTGATTATATATTAGTACATGAAAAAGAGAATTTTTTCCACCCTTAATGTTTAGTCTTAATGTACATTTTCTTAAAATTTCAATTTAAAAATTAAATTAAGTTTTAATTTAAAATTTTAATGTTGCTTAAAATATCTAGTTAATATTAAATGGTAGAAATAATATTAGATATACTTATATCTGATTCTCCTGAAACAGGTTCTATATTTCACATATTTGGAACAAGATATTTTTTAACTAGACATGTCATCCTCATCTCCAAGTTTACTAAACATTTCTTCACTTCATTCTGGAAGTGTTTTCTGAATATTACTAAATGTCTTGTTGGTATAACCTGAGATAATGTGCCATTTCATTGCCAAATTGTGTCTTTTTGGCCGGCATTTATTATTTAGCCTTGGATCTCCCTATAAGCAGGATTTCTCTTTCTGACTCTGATTCCTTTACTCTGAACTGATCAAGTCATAGAAAGCCACAATACCTAGCATGCACCATTGTTAATGATTTGAGTGTATGTATGTATCTGGTCGTATCTGTGTTACTGTACTTTTGAGCCCCAAATGTCCTAAATGTCATCTGTGCATTCATTCAACACATATTTGTTGGGAGTTTAATATGTGCTAAGGGGGTAAGCAAACTTCTTCTGTAAATGAACGGATAGCAAATATTTTAGGTTTCATGGGTCATATAAATTTTCCCTGCCCTGGTCTCTCCTTCTCCTCCTCCTCTGCTTCCTCCTTTTTCTCCTCCTACTTCTTCCATTTTTCCTTTGCAACGCTTTGAAAAAATAAAGTATTCTTAGCTCATAGGCCATATATAGGGCGTCTGTCGACTCCTGTTATTATCAGACTTACAGTGGTGAGTGATGAGTGATGCTGATAATAGCTAGGCATTTACAGAACTCACACAAATTACACTTGACTGGAAAGAACTCCAAAAAAATACCAGCCACTGTGATACTTTCTACAAGTTGGGAGATTCAGGGAAGACCAGTTAGTAGCATTGGACTGAGACCAAAAGGGTTGTGTAGCCTGTGAATTACTGTCTTGTGCTATTAGTCTTAAATTTTCAGTCTCTCTGAAACCTTAAATCCCAGGAAGGAAAGGCCAACAGAAGTCTTCATCACTACTGTATCATCAGATTCTAGTTTCATGCTATCAGGGGCTATGTATTTATTTGCTGGATAGATGAAGATCAGAGACTAAATAAAACCAAGGTGTAAGAGGGGCACCTGGGTGGCTCAGTTGGCTAAGCATCTGCCTTCAGTTCAGGTCATGATCCTGGGGTCCTGGGATCGAGCCCCACATCAGGCTCCCTGCTCAGCGGGGAGCCTGCTTCTCCCTCTCCCTCTGCTTGTGCCCTCTCTCTCTCTGTCAAATAAATAAATAAAATCTTAAAAAAAAAAAAAAAAGGTGGAAGAGGTATTTTGCAGGTTCTCTTCACATTTCTTGAATACAAGATGGCTTGTATTCAAGCAGCTTGCTTTCTTCTGAGCCTGTGTGGAAGTTAGATCACTATGATTTTGTTGGCACAGGCTCTATTTCATAAGGTGAAGTAGAGATACACTTTAAAGTGAAGACTGGGTAGTGATTTATCAATCAACTGCCACTTTTCATTAATTGGAAAGTTCTTCCAGATTCTGACAAGAGGCTGTCATTCTCACTTCCATGGATTATTTCAAATTTTTATCCATTTCTATGCCTTCTTAAGTATTTTTGAGGGAGGTGTGAAACATTTCATCTGAGTCTGCTGGGTAATTCAGAAATGGAATCACAGATTTTAGAGGTAAAAAGGTCCTTTATCCCAGCCTTAAATTTACATATCTCAATTCTTTGGTGAATGATAAAGTGAAAAAGTGTTGCTACTAACATCATGTGTGGGTTTTACCTGGGTTTGGCAAATTTGGGAAACATACCTTTAATTCAGGTGCCTCCTCCCTGGGGTCTTTAAGGGCAACTGAGATTTCTCTTTTGGTTTCATGGATATCCAGGGTGTGTGTGTGTGTGTGTGTGTGTGTGTGTGTGTGGTGTTGTTTTCTTTCAGTTTGTTTTACTGTAGGCATATCTTATTTTTAGGTACAGTTTAAATCTTAGAGAATTCCATCTTCCTCACCCTCCCATGTCCAACCCCTGGTTCTCTATCTCAATAAGACATCTCAATTTTCACTACCATGACCCTAGGCTGAACCGTCATTTCTGGTCACTAGGACCATTGTAATGGTTTCTTAAGTGTTCTATGTCCATCTACATTCTTGTACCAGCATTTTCTTCCAATGTTGCATCTTGAGTCATAATTTAAAAATACAAATGTGATTATGTCATGAACTTTTTAAACACCCTTCAGCGACTTTCCTTAGCTGAGAAGACTCATTTCAGTATTGACTATACAAAAGTAGCTGTTTGAGCTACCTGCTGCCCCCTGCACTAGCTTCATTATGAACCAGAAACCTCTTAGGTTTCCATGTCAGTCAGTCTGGCCTTATTTCCATTCCACAAATCATATTGTTTCTTTTCACCTTCAGGCCTTCACAAATTCTGAAAGCTGTACTTTCATAATCCTTCCCAAGCACTGAGTATTGATCCTTGTTTTCATTCCAAGTCCAGATGGAAGGCCCTTTTCTCCACAATGCTCTGGTATTGGTTAAATTTCTCCAAGCACCCTGTCATTTGCATCCATATTTGTCAGAAATATACAAAGAGCTAGAACTAGAGCTAAATGTAGATGAAAGAAGGAAAAAAACATGCTGGTGATAATATAATAATTACAATTAGTACACTAAAATATTAAAAATTATTACTTTAGGGAATTGACTATGCACGTGTGTGCTTCTTTATGTATACATATATTTTTATATTTTCCACATACTTTACATGTAGTTTTTGCAATTATCATGTATTGCTTTTAAAATTAAGGAATAATGATTGTTTTTTGTCTGTCTCATCTATCAGAAGGTGTATTTAAAGAGGTCAGGGACAGCTATTTTAATTCTAGGGCACATAAAATTTCAGCACCGTGTGTTATACTAAGTTGTCACTCTATGTATTTGGTGACTATACTAATAAAGAAGGAAATGATGAAAATGATTTAATAAATGAATACAGTGCCTTTGTCACAAACATTCTGTGACTTAAAGTTTATTTTTCTTCAACTTTAGTTTTGTAGGTCTGCAGCTTTATTTTTCCAGATTAAAAAAAAAAGCATAGATTTTGATAAATTAACCTACAGCATTTTCTAAAGCTGTTTTTGCCTCAAGCAGCATACTTTAAATAGGTGTCTTCTAAAGATCAGGTCTTAAAAAGTAGAAAGTAGGGTGATGGTAGAATAGCAGGAAAAATGTTTCAGGTGTAAGAATAAGCTTTATAACTTAGCTCACACCATATGGACATTATCTCAGTCTACTAAAATTTGTAGCAAAACCCAGTGTTAGATTCTTAGATTCAAGGAGCATGACCAAGAAATGATCTTGTACCAGAGGATTCCAAATTTCAAACAGCATTTCTGAGTCTGAAAAAAAATTTCCAGTAGAACTTTTCTTCCCTATAATTCCTTAATTATATTTAAGGAAAGGTGTCAAAATGTATTACCTAACTAGTTCTTTAAAAATGAAGCATCTCCCTAACTAAGGAAGTAGTGGTACTAGGGACTTCAATAATCTATCTGAAGCATATCAGCAACATCTGGATTATTTGCAGACTATTAGCTTTGGACCCAAAGTAGCTTTTATGTTGCTATGTAATCACCACTGTGCATTTCCTTACATCTCTGTGGGTTGCATTGAGAAATAAATGCCAACTTTTTTAAGGAAATGCTTAGATTTAACACATCATGGAAGATGAGTTAATTTCTCTATATCCAGCTGATGTTCTGCTGTTGCTGTCACTGTCATTTTTACTGATCAGTGTTGATATGGATATGATATCATCAACAAAAGACTGTGCAAAATTGCAGATTTTTGAAAAAGAATGCGTTTGGGTGGGAGTGGCTATGATAAACTGCGTGATATCCTTCCCTCAGTCATAAGAAATCAAATATTTACATAGAGTAAAATGGTCAAGGCTTCCTTTTCTTGTAAAGAAACCAAAATGTTAATCTCTATAATTGCACTAGTAGAAAGTATAATCCTGATATTACGTAAAATGAAACTTTTGGAACAAAATTATATTTATTGTGAATGCATTATGTAGAGCTATGTTAAGGCAGAGAGTTTGAAAGAATGAGAAAAGTTCAATTTAATATTTTTTTCTTGGTGTGTTTGCCAAAGTTCTTAAACTCCTATCTGTTAATGGAACAACCTGAAAATATATATGAAAGGGCCAATGAAATTAAAAGTAGCAAGACCAAATGTCCATTGACTAATGAATAGATAAAGAAGATATTACACACACACACACACACACACACACACACATACACACACACACAGGAATAGTCCTCAGCCATGAAAAAGATTGAAATCTTGCCATTCGCAACTATGTGGATAGAGCTAGAGTATTATGCAAAGTGAAATAAGTCAGTCAAAGACAAAGACCAAGACCATATCATTTCACTTATATGTGGAATTTAAGAAACAAAACAAACAAGCAAAGGGGGAAAAAAGAGAGAGACAGAGGCAAACCAAGAAACAGACTCTTAACTATAGAGAACAGACTGATGGTTACCAGAGGGGAGATGGGTGGGGAATGGGTTAAATAGGTGATGGGGATCAAGGGGTACACTTGCTGTGATGAGCACTGTGTGTTCTATGGCAGTGTGGAATCACTATATTGTACACCTAAAACTAATATTATACTGTACGTTAACCAACTGAAGTTAAGTAAAAACTTAAAAAAAGAAATTAAAAGCATATTTAATTTATGGTTGAATTTAGATCTATAGTCTTTAAACTTGGGAGAATCGCAGACCTTTCAGAATATCTGATGAAAAAAATGAATTCTTTCCACAGAAAGTCATACAAATACAAGTAAACATAAAGTTGCATGTATGAATTTGTGCTACATCTCCTTACCTTTCCCTGCCCCTCCCTTCCACAACACTCATCCTTCCATCTGGGCCAAGGACTTTGGTGGACCTTCCCTTAGAGTGTGAGCCCCTCAATGCCTCCAGATAATAAGTGTCACAGGCATAGAAATCATATTATACAGAAAATAAATTAAAAATTGAAGAATTAATATCTAAACAGCAAGATTAGTTTAAGAATAGCACAAGTGTCAACATCCCGATAACAACATCTGTACGTACTAACTAAAGATGATTTTTAATCACTATCTTGATATTCTTCATTTACAAAATTAAAATCCTAAATATGTAAAATTTCATTTCTGATTTATAATTTAAAATTTAGCCAACATGCTACTTTTTTTACATATAGTAAAATTGGCTTTCCCTCTTTGTACTTATTTATAGGATTAGCAACACCAGACTCTGAATTCCTTTGGTGCAAGAATAAAGTCTCCTTCTTTTTTCATGTTTGGCACCTTGCAAAGGATCTACCCCACTCAAGAAGTGAAATAAATATTCGTTCAGAGCAGGAACAAAAGGACGGAAAGAGAGAAAAAAGGAAGAAAGTTAAGAAGTGAGATTTTAGGAAGGAACCTACAAAGGAGAGAATGAAGGAAGAAGAAATGAAACCAATTTATTTATTAATGCTTCCACAGATTTTCCCCTACTCTGAATTCCTTCTGTGAAAGGAAAACCTTTTTGTTAGCATGAATATCTGAAAAGTTCACAGAGAAAATAAGAACTTATAGAAAAGAGAACATCTTCGTATTCACTCAGGCTCCTTGTTGGGCTGTAAATTAGGGATGATACTCTGGGCACCAGAATAACAAAATGAAAATGTCCAGGTTTGTGCTTCCCCGTCTCTCCCTTCTGTCTGCTTCTTTCAAAATTTCAATATTCAAACCCTTCACCACAATATTCTAAAATCATCTCTTTCTACTTCTCAGTCCATTAACTTTACTCCCTTTCCTTCGCAGCTGATCTTTATCCTTTAAATGGACTTTCTTACTCATATTATCTGTGATTGAGCCGTAAAGAAGGTAAAGCATTTGCACTGTAAAAGAAATGCTATTTAATCAAAGGGATTTATTTCTAAGGAGATGGAATATCCCATGCAGTATGTATGGTTTTTTTTTTTTTTTTTCTCTCAGAAGTCTTTTCCCACAAGTCCAGTGTTCCTAAAAATTACATAATTTACCTGGCAGCCTCTCTTTTTTCTAGTTTGGTAATCTCACTCCATTTGTTTGGGTCTACAGTGAAAGGAAGGAGGGACAGTTCAAGAAGTCCCAAAGAATATTACTAGATTTTAGGAAGGCTGAGAAGGATTAAGCTCTCTCATTGCAATTTCTGGATTTTGACTGTCTTGTATAACAGAATATCTTGCACGACATGTTGCCAGTTGAAAAAAGCTATTGCTTGCATCCTGGTCTGGTCTAACAGAAAAGCTAAGGCTTATGTGCCAGAAAAACCCAACTCTAGAACTACTTCATCCAGACTTGGTAGGATTCCACACTTCCTGAACTCTTGAAGTTTTCTGACAGGGTATGACTAGAGAATGCTTATATTTTAAATCATCAAAGGGAAAACCACAAGTATTATCCACATAGCGAAACATTAAAATGAAAGAAAATATAAAACTAAAAAAATGCATTACTACAAAGCATAAATGAGATAAAAGAGGTAAGTCAAGCATAACAATTGTAACAATAAATGTCAAAGTTTTACATGATGTTGTAAATCAACCAAGTCTGTCAGACCCTGCAGAAAAATCAAAGGTTATAATATGCAGCATAAAAATGATAATCTAAAGCCAAATGAATCAGAAAGAGAAAGCAAAATGTACAAAAGTGTATTACAAAAATCAATACAAAATAAGTGGGAGTTATAATATTAATACTAAACCAAAAAGTTGCAAAGCAAGAAGAAAATCAAAATACTACCAATATGGGCATTTGGGTTAAAGAATGGAGCTCTTCTAACAAAAATATGCATCATGAATATCTGTAGCAACAATATGGATAAATATATCACCAAGTATGTATGTGCGTAATTTGTAACTGTTATGACTTACACCGACTTATTTACCTACTTTTCTATGTTTGACATTTTAGAGATATCTACACTTCACTATGTATATGTATATTAAACACTCACATTGTATACCTTAAATATATATAATTTTTATTTGTTAATCATACCTCAATAAAGGTGAAAGGAAAATAAATAGGAATTTCTATAAATAGATAGGCCTTTAGGATTGAGGTGGTAGGGTGTGGGAGAGAGGAAGCATTCTGTAATACCAGGATTAGCTCTGTCTTTTACTGAGCCTATGGCTCTGATCAGTGAACTTCACAAGAGTTCCTCCATCTGGGCCTCCCCCGACCAGCCCCCAGTCTGTAGGTGGAATAGCATGGCTAGAGTGGACTGAAGTTGTTTATTTCCTTTCTTCCAGGTCAGTTAGGCTCTGATAATAACCAGGCAGGTTAGTCTCTGGTTAACTAGTTTCCTCTGAGAGCAGACCTTGTTAAGAACAGAGTGCTTTTGGGGCGCCTGGGTGGCTCAGTCGTTAATGTCTGCCTTCGGCTCAGGTCATGATCCCACGGTCCTGGGATCGAGCCCCGCATCGGGCTCCCTGCTCCACGGGAAGCCTGCTTCTCCCTCTCCTACTCCCCCTGCTTATGTTCCCTCTCTCGCTGTGTCTCTCTCTGTCAAATAAATAAATAAAATCTTTAAAAAAAAAAAAAAACAGAGTGCTTTGGCATATTTCAAAAATTGTCCCTTATTTCTTTGCCCCTGAAACATGAGGGGGTTTCTCTCTGACATTCATTGTGGGAACCTGGTAGGGCTCCCAGAGGTAAATTTCCACAATACCATGCCTCCCCACTCCCATGACTGGGTTCTCTTCGAGTTATTAACTCTCACCGTTGCCTGCACTAAGCCTCCAGCAATTTTTCCATTACAGTTCAAGTTTTCCTTACCCTGCACTGATTCCCAAGGTGGCGTCCATTCACTCTTGAGTCCCTACTCTGGGAAACCTCAACTTCCTGTATTCACCTCTGTCATTCCAAAGTTGGGGGCAGTAGCATGCACTGTGTCCTCCACTCTCTTATGGATCCAGGAAGAATTGTTGATTTTTCCCATCTGTTTAGTTTTTTAGGATATAGTGGCAACTTCCAAGCTCTGTATGTGTGGGACCAGAAACCAGAAATCATCATACTCTGAACGGTATTTTGCATTACAACTTAATTGTAAGAGCCTTAAAATGGTTGGCTTTTACATGCCAACCCAAAATATGGGACCTTGGCATATTGAATATCTTACGTTGAATGAATTTAAGAAAACAAAATGGCCAAAATAATAAGCTCACTCTGACCTCCTCTCACTTGCCCTTCCTCCCTGAAGCAGGTCATATAACTTCTATGGGAAAGATACCCTCTCTATGCAGGGGAAAACAAAAACAAAAACAACAACAAAAAACGTTCTTGGGGGGCCTGGGTGGTGCAGTCGGTTGGGAGACTGACTCTTGGTATCTGCTCAGGTCGGGATCCCGGGGTTGGGGTCCTGAGATCGAGCCCCCCTCCAGCTCTGCGCTCAGCGCAATCTGCTCTGGTTACTCTCTCCCTTTGCCCCATCCCACCTTGTGCTCTCTCTCTCTCAAATAAATAAATAAAACTTAAAAAAAGAAAATTATAAGCATTCTTTTAAAATTTCTGCTTCAAGGTGCTTTCAATTTTTAAATATGCATATGTGCATGTGTGAGTAGATGTTAAAATTTTCAACTGGAAAACAATCAATTAATAAAACCTGGAAACTAAATAAGTATTCACTGTTTGCTATCATTGATGATTCCACCTCAGTACTTTAGGCTGTTATATACTCATTAGATATCACCAAAAATGCTTTTCCTTTCTTCTTCTTCTCTCTCATATCCTACTTCTCTTGCTCCTTTTTCTTTTAAACAACCTGAACCTCATTTTGCAAAGGAAGAATCTGTGACCCTGTGAGATTACATAACTTTACCAGGTCACACAGATCTAAGTATTGGTACCTTGATTCCAGATTGACGCCAGAGTATTTACTCTTTATCACTGTGTATGAATTTTCAATCATCCTCTTGTTATTTACCAGTAAAACACCAATGATAGCTGAGATCTTAGAAAGCAGATTTCCTTTAGGACACAGGCAAGTTTCAGGGACAGAAGATATTGAACTTTAAATGTCCATCACTACCGAGGGTTTGTTAGACTTTGGCAATATCTCCAACAGTCAACTATTGATTACTGTTTACAAGGTTATAGTTTATAGTGACTCCCCATTCCGATAAAAGAGTACTGAGCTCCTTTACTACAGGCATTAATTATAGGTTCTGATTTAAGTGCCTTTTTCTTACAGCACTTTAATTTCTGGTTCAAAGGATATCGATTATCCATCAGTGTCTCTGATTTGGATACTTGTTGTTTGTTTGTTTATTTGTTTTTAATGCGTTAATGGATTCTCTTAGGAGAAAAAAATTCTCCAACATACCCCCTTCTCCCACCATGATGTCTTTTTTGTTTATAGGAAAATTAGAAAAATAGTTGAATCTTTTGATAATGTATCTTTAGGGTGATCTTAGGTATAAAGAAGAATACTTTGGACCCTCTCTCCTGGTGATATAAATAGGTACTTGTCAGGAGGCATCAGTAATCTCTTTATAAATGGAAACATCTCTGGAAATAAAGTTTGTAGAAAATAGTAACATAGAGTGATTGTATAATGAAAAGAACAAAGCATACTAGGTTCCTTTGGTTAAAAAACAAGCAAAACAAATCCATTAGACAGTATCACCAAATCACAGTTATACAATAAATCCAGTATTTCCTTCTTGCCTTTGTTATTATTTGACAGATATTTGGACAATATTTTATTAACCTTTTATTGTGTGCCAGTCTCTCGAATGTTTGATAGAGAAACAGAATCCTTTTTAATCTCAATCATCCCATACAATATTCTAAACAGCCATTTCTAATTAATATGGGTAGGTATATGAAAGAAAAATTATTCATTGTTCTTCTCTGATCATAGATATCTTAAGAGTCATCTAGAAACATACTTTAAATGATAGAAATGTCTTTCAACCCTAAACCTGGTTGTGAAAATGCATATTATTCTTAAGACATAATACAATGACTTTCCCTCTATCTATGCAGTGTATATGTTTTAGTGTTGAGTTCGCCCAGAAGCAGACCTAAGTATTGGAGTGTAAATGATTTAGTAACAACTGCTCTAGGGAAAATTTGTCATGGAATAAAGAAAACAGGCTGGGAAAGGGAGTAAACCAAAATAAGGGAGTGATTTTAGATGATGTCCAGACTCTGCTTGGTCTCTTAAGAAACTCTGGAATATAAACTAGACTCAGGCCAAGAGGATTGACTTTTGTCCTCCTCAAAGGTCAGGCATTGGCCATAAGCTGTCACCAAGGTCATGAAATTCTCAGGAAATTCTGATTTTCCTTGAAAATCTAGCAGCTCTAGTGGCCAAGGGCATCCATTGATGGCCCCACGTCAAGAATGAGTTGGTAACAAGAAAGTTTGAGGAAGATCATGGATAAGTGAAGGGAATTTGTAAAAGGTATCCAGGGATTTAGACCAGGCCTTCACAGTATTTGCCACCATATGGTTAATATTTTTGAAATTTTTTTTCCAAATCCCCATCATCCTTTAGCTATTCTGTGTTTTTAATATTTTCTTGCTTATTCCCATCCTTACAATAGAAAGGAATCATCAGCAAAATGAGGCAGGGGACAACATTTTTGAAGAACAAGTCTGAAAAAATAAAGGCATGTGCTCAAATCGAAGAAACTTAAATATATTTCTGTTTCCCCTGAACTTTCCAAAGCCCATTTTGCTTCATAATGGTCTTTCCACTACTCAGTAATGGCTTGCTTATTTGTTCCAAACCTAGGAATAACCCATCACCTTAAAATTGGTCACAGGAAAGACTCATACTCTTATATTAAATAAGTCTCTTACTTACAAGTAAAAATATATTCTTTTCTTTTCCATAATAATAACCTTAATGACTAAGAAAAATTACTAGGATACATATATTTTTCACTTTTGTATCTTTCATGCAAACCTACTGCCCCATACCTGGAAAATGCCTTTAAATTTAATTTAAAATAAAAGTTCATTTCTTTATGTCTAAAAAATTTTAAATTCTAGCCAAGGAAAAAAATAAACACAAATAAAAAAAGGAACAAAATATTTAAATTTGTGGTCTTTGACACTTAATAACTACAACATTGATCATCCTACGAAAATAAAAATATAAGAAAATAGACAGGAAATCCCATTTGGGGAAGTTTCTTCAATGAAATCCTGCAACCAGCAATCAAATTAGTCTCTCTATTAGACTCCTAGAAGGAGGCACCAAGATGATCTATAATTAAATTCCTGAAATCCAATTTACACTAGCCACCCTAGAATAAACATCATTAAACTACACATTACTCATCAAAGCAATGCATAAAAGCTTTCTAGATAGCTAGAAAGGCATGAGCAAACGCACAAATTATGTATATTTGGATTCCTCAATCTAATGAACAGAAGTGGGACACATGGCAAAAGGAGGTTATGAAATTGCCGTCTACTGGAGAACTTGATGCATAATAGACTGTGTGCCATTTTATTTACTTGGCTGCTCTTAGAATATTAAAGTCCCACCTTTTCCTAGCCTCCTACTTCACCTCTTTCTCTAAACATAAATATTCAAAACCAATACACACCTGAGAAGTTTGACTACAAGGTTTTCAGATGACTTCTTTCTATATTTCAAAATAAAATTGATATATAATCTGTTTCCTCTATATTACATATATACAGCATAGTGAATGATTGCTTTTCAGTAAACTATTTGAAGAAAAGTTAAAGTAGGAAGACTCTTGGAAGATGAGTATTCCAAGGGAGGTCTCTAGGAAGCTTACACACACACATAAATATATACATTCTTTGCATTTCTACATGTTTTTTGTATTTACTTATTTGTTTATATATTTATATATAAATATGTAATATATATACATATGTGTGTGTGTGCTTTAAGAATGCACAAGTATAAGAGAAATCTTCCATAATTCCTGCTTTACAGCCCATAATCAATTGCCTTATTTCACAGGAGCAAATACACTTTTTATTTCAACTCAATGTGCTCTCAGTGGGAGGTCATTTTTGAAGGAAGACAGTAATTGTAACTGTAGTGAACCATTTGATATTCGAAAGGGTGGACAGACTATGCTCCTGGGATGCTTCTGTTTGAGAGATTTTTTGGCTACAAATAAAGCTTAGTAATCTTTGGGCTCACTTGTATGATTTAACCTTAAAACTTGCCAGATATTACCACTACCACAAGATTTAACTGACCATTCCAATCTTAGAAAACAATATATAGTATTCTCTGTTAAAATGTTCACTTAAAATTTCAAAGTAACAGCAGTTGAAAATTTTTTTAAATGAAGTGATCAAATTAAGGTTATCTTTATATTTACTCTATTTTAATAGTAATAACTAATAGTAATAACTTTAAAATAAATATTAAAAAATCCTTTTGTTATAAATTCAGTGAAATATAATACAATGGTGTCTTAAAATTGATTTACAATTACTAGTGAATAGAGAGCTACTTTAATTTTACAAAAATAATTTCAATTAAATTTGGAAAATTTGGAAAAATCAGGAAAGGCACAAAAATATTTACAGAAATGATCTAGAGCAGAGGTTTGAAAACTTTTTCTGTAACAAACAAGATAGTGAAGATCTTAGGCTTTCTGGGCCATAAGGTCTCTGTTTCAACTACTCTATTCGGTGGTTATAACAAAAGTAGTCATAGACAATACAGAAATAAATGAATATGACTATGTTAAGTAAATATTTATGGACACTGAAATTTGATTTTCATATAATAGTCATGTGTCACAAAATGTTATTCTTTTGCCTTTTTAATCATGTAAAAATGTATGATCTATTCTTAGCTCATAGGAAAACAAGACACAAAGAAATGGGCAGTAAGCTGGATTTGGCCTGCGGGTCTTAGCACTCTGATCTCTGGAGTTCTAAAGTAACATCTCCTACCAATTGGCAGTGCTACTATTTGACATGTGCTTCTTCCTCTTGTATTTATATAACAATACATGCATCTGTATGTATATATTTAACACACTAGTACAATATATATATATATATATATATATACATGCATATTTACCTCCTTTGTAAAAACTCAGTACAATAGTATGTAATTAACATAAACTCATGTCAATACATGGCTTTTTTTTTTTTTTTTTTTTAAAGATTTTATTTATTTGACAGAGAGAGACACAGTGAGAGAGGAAACACAAGCAGGGGGAGTGGGAGAGGAAGAAGCAGGCTTCCCGCGGAGCAGGGAGCCCGATGTGGGGCTCGATCCCAGGACCCTGGGATCATGGCCTGAGCCGAAGGCAGACGCTTAACGACTGAGCCACCCAGGCGCCCCTCAATACATGGCTTTGAACATTATTGTAATTGTCTCATACAATTGTCAGCATCACCATTATTAACACAGTTTTCCCCATTCTACAGATAAGAAAACTGGGGCTTGGAGGAGATCTAGAGGTTCTAGGTCTGACGCTCTGTTTCGGTGGTAGAGAGATTGAAGTAAAATATATAAATAAATAATGCAATAAAATAAATGGTCTCTGCCATTTCTGAAACAACACTTTGGGAACCACTATGCTTGGTAAAGTATGGGGAAAAGACATAGGAAATAATTAAATATTAATATGTAATATTTTAACCAAACCATGGAGACACAGGGAAGATTAATGAATCAACCTTCCTTTTTCAAAAACAAAAGACAAAAAAAATAGCTCACCACTGTGACAACACTGATGATCATTGATTACCATCTAGATTCAAGGTCTCTCTCAGCTGGGCAGTGCTGAATAAACACTCTTAAACTATCCCTCTTTATGTTTCTTTTTTTTTTAAAGATCTTATTTATTCATTTGAGACACAGAGATACAGAGAGAGAGAGAGCATGAGCAGGGGGAGAGGCAAAGAAGAGAGGGAGAAGCAGGCTCCCCACTGAGCCAGGAGCCCGATAAGGGGCTCGATCCCAGGAGACTGGGATCATGACCAGAGCCGAAGGCAGACGCTTAACATCTGAGCCACCCAGGCGCCCCTCCCTCTTTATGTTTCTTAATGCATGTTAACCATCAACATTTCCTTAGCAAAGAATTTTCATTGAATGCAATAAATTCAGTCTAATTTTCTTGTATTACAAGTTTCCAGCTCTGAATTTAGGCTAGTCACTTTGTTTGGAGTTAGTTGTGGTCAAACTCCTTGGGTTTTCCTTTAAAATCCACTTAATAACCTTTACTGTTAGTATATATCAGATCATTTACTTTTATCATATACTGTTAGTGTAATTAATTAGACCAATTGTCAGAAGGCCACTTAACCCCCCTCCTTCATTTTTTCAAACTTCTTCAGAAAAACCTTCAAGTTTTTCCCCAGCTGCTTTCTGCTTCACATGGTTGTATAAACTAAATTGAATGAGGCTTGACTCATAGTAGCTGCTAAATGCATTTTTGTGGTTTCGTACTTTCCTTCCTCTCTCTCAATTAGCAAATTATGGCAGAGGGAATAAAAACCCCATGCTTTAGCTTACGGTAAGTGCCTGCTGAAAAGTTCATTTCTTTCTTTTTCAGTTCATTATGTAAAACATTTAATGCAGCCAGAAATTGCAGCCTAAAGCTCAACTGTGGTGTGTGTGTGTGTGTGTGTGTGTGTGTGTGTGCGCACACATATGCTCAC
Organism: Phoca vitulina; assembly: GCF_004348235.1. Lineage (NCBI taxonomy): Eukaryota > Metazoa > Chordata > Mammalia > Carnivora > Phocidae > Phoca > Phoca vitulina. The sequence continues at coordinate 19,771,541 of NW_022589715.1, read as the reverse complement.
ACTGAAAGATCTGTAAGCCCTAATTTTCTGGTAATAGCTTATCTTTAAATTCTTAAATGTTATTTAATTTTTATGCATGTTTTCTCTGAGATCTCAGCTTCAAAATCACAGTTTTACAGAGGCAAAATACTAACTATATTGTCATAGCATGGACATCAGTTACTTTTCTTGAAATTCATACAAAGGTTCAAAACATTAACCAAAATATACTTTCAATTTTGCCTTGAATAGATTTTCATTCTGTTTTCAGGAAATTCTATCCTATACCAGTTGTGAAGTGATGGGCATCACAGAAGAAAGGATAAATTAGCAGTTTTTAAAATGTGACTACACATTGGCATTCATGTTAGCAATACATGAAAAAGACATTATTAAAATATGTTGATTTGTGAATATTTTGACATTTTACCACTAAATTGTCAAAACAATATCATGAGCACATTCAACTCCATATTTTCAGAAGTACTAACTGACAGCTATTAAGTGCCTTTCTTGGTGCCAGACAACAAATCAATGGTATGATCAATATCACAATTCACAGGCTCTGAATCAGCTATAAACTAAGGGATTTTGTCCAAATATTAATGTTCATATAAAAAAACAACCATTTAGGTCATTAGTAAGATCATTTGCAATCATTAATACTCTCAATTATTTTACAGATCGGTTATTTATTTTTTTCCAAAAGGGAATGCTCACTAAATTTTTTATTCCTGATCTCTTGAATTCAGATATTGGGCTGCTATTCTTAAATGTTGGGGGATTATGTGACCCTAAGAATATAACTTTAGCCAAAGAGAGAAACAAAAGGACTGGCACATGGCTGGTGTCCAGCAGATGCTACTTGCACTTGAATAGCTGATCTGAACAATGCCAGAAGACTTGTTCATTTGGTATATTTTTAATTGCTGGTAAAAAAACTGATTTTTATCTTTAATTATAAAAATATTAGTCTTAAATTTTAGAAAAAGTCTGTATTAAATATGTCTCAAATAAATAATCTATTGTGTCTTTCTTTTTTTTTATTATGTTATTTTAATCACCATACATTACCTCAATAGTTTTTGATGTAGTGTTCCATGATTCATTGTTTGCATATAACACCCAGTGCTCCATTCAGTACATGCCCTCTTTAATACCTATCACCAGGCTAACCCATCCCCCCATCCCCTCCCCTCTAGAACCCTCAGTTTGTTTCTCAGAGTCCATAGTCTCTCATGGTTCCCCTCCCCCTCCGATTTCCCCCCTTCATTTTTCCCTTCCTGATATCTTCTCCTTTTTTTTTTTTAACATATACTGTATTATTTGTTTCAGAGGTACAGGTCTGTGATTTAACAGTCTTACACAATTCACAGTGCTCACCATAGCATATACCCTCCCCAATGTCTATCACCCAGCCACCCCATCCCTCCCACCCCCCACCACTCCAGCAACCCTCAGTTTATTTCCTGAGATTAAGAATTCCTCATATCAGTGATATCATATGATACATGTCTTTCTCTGATTGACTTATTTCGCTCAGCATAATACCCTCCAGTTCCATCCACGTCGTTGCAAATGGCAAGATGTCATTCCTTTTGATGGCTGCATAATATTCCATTATATATATATACCACATCTTCTTGATCCATTCATCTGTTGATGGACATCTTGGCTCTTTCCACAGTTTGGCTATTGTGGACATTGCTGCTATAAACATTGAGGTGCACATACCCCTTCGGATCCCTACATTTGTATCTTTGGGGTAAATACCCAGTAGTGCAACTGCTGGGTCGTATGGTAGCTCTATTTTCAACTTTTTGAGGAACCTCCATACTGTTTTCCAGAGTGGCTGCACCAGCTTGCATTCCCACCAACAGTGTAGGAGGGTTCCCCTTTCTCCGCATCCCTGCCAACATCTGTCGTTTCCTGACTTGTTAACTTTAGCCATTCTGACTGGTGTGAGGTGGTATCTCATTGAGGTTTTGATTTGGATTTCCCTGATGCCGAGCTAATATACTCAGGGAACCTGGGCTAAATCAATATTTAGACTCCAGGGATATGAGAACAGAGCTTATATAAATTGTATATCATCTCTATTTGTTCTAATGGGTCTCAGACATAATTCTGGTGTAGGCTTGGAGGAGAGAGATTAGGTTCATCAAAGCTGTCCTCCACAACAGCATGAAAACTGGAGTTTGGCAAGCTTTAAATATGGGCTAATTCCACAGAGTTAGAAACATTTCAGACATTGATCAACTCCAGACTCATGGGCTACCTAATCAATAATTATCGGTCAATTCTTTCACCATTCTTCATTAGAACACCACTAATTCCTTACTTGTGGAATTTTTTTGATATTTATCTATGTTCAACAAATCCTATTCTTTGCATGTGTAGCCGATATCTCAATCTCAAACTCCAACGTTTGCTCAATATGAGGAAAAAAAAAAACTTTATTTTTCTTAATTATCTGAAATAATACTTCAGGGTTTTTGTGATATTGCTATGAATATCTTATACACACAACCTCCTCTGGCTCAACATATTTCAAAACATTATTTTGACTAAAGTTTTAATAATACTGCCGAGTACTAATTAAAAGGTATTAGATTTTTATACTAATCCTTAACCTAAAAACTCACCTTCCAAGTATTTATGTCAAGGAAATATATATAGTTCTATGGTAGGATTGAACTGAAAAATGTTCATCACTACTGTCTTTATTATAACAGCAAAATTAGCAATACTGCAATTATCTAAATAGGGCTTTGCTTAGATAAATTGTAGTATAATAGAATGAATTAAATAGTTGTTTACTAGAAATATTTATCTGTATGAACGTATGATATATTGATAAGTGAAAGTAGAATTACAAAACTAGGTTTATATTTGATCTGATTGTATTTAAGTATAAAGATATATTATAAAATGCTAAGAAGAATAGAAAAACTGTAACAATTATTCATGGAGTCAGAGGGTATAAAATGTATATTGTTTGCTTATGTGCATTTTCTAACTTAGTCATTTTTGTAATAAATATATTTTAAAAGATGTACACATTTCTTTATGCCACAGTATTAAGTGTGATTTTGAGAGGTCTAAATTTCACCTTTTCTTTTTCTTCATTCTTTCCTTGACAAAAATAAGAAAAAAGATGACACATTTTTTTCAATAGTTCTCCTTACATAATAAATTGCAACAAATTAAACTGTCAACAAATATCAAAGGTAAAACAAATCTTTTTGATAACTACCTAGTGAGATGTCACTTTGGGACATTTGACATTTTGATATGATCATTGATAATTGTTGTGAAAAGCTCAGTAAATTTGTAAACCAGGTGCAAATAATGTGGCATAAAATGTTCATTATGCAAATTAGATGGTTTAAATCTTCACATGTAGCTAATGTGTTTATGTTAAAGTTGAAGGCATTTATTTTCTTCCCACCTAGTAGAACCCAACTGTACATCTTTCTAATTGTCTCCCTGTTGAGAAAACTATTTATACTGCTACACAAACTCACCAAAGAAAGACTAAATAAGATGTGATCATTTTAGTCCTGATGCCCAAATGACATGGCAGAAGAGAAAGGCTTGAAGATAAAAAGACTTATACATAATTGTAGAATAGGGAAGAAATTTAGTAATCAAAAAGTCTCTTGCTTTCAGCTAATCAATGAGAATACTGCAGCTTACAGTAATTGCATTTTTCACTTAAAACTTGATAATTAATGGAAGAACCATATTATAACTCTAGTGAGGTCATAAATTTACCCACATCTTAAATTATATATGCATAGAAAATGTATTTCCTTTATTTTTCCACTACTGATTTTATCTCCTTACTCCCTATTTGGTGAATGGGGCAAGGTGGGGGTTGGGGGATGTCATAATGGCCAATTCCAGTAACCTATGCCCAAGCAAATAACTATGACTTTTGGTAACATACTTTGTATGATAAAAAGTTATTTTCATTCTCCATGTGTTCCTTTTTGATGTGCCATATGGGTGTATGAAAAAGTGGAGAAGTAAACATGACCTTACGTGGTGCAAGAGATTGAGGTCCACAAAAACACATTGTGTCTTCTGAATATTCTGTGGGGTGTGCAGAAAACTGGTGACCTGCTCCTCTCTCCAGAGTGGTGATCAGTGAGGGCAGGTGGGTTTCCTGTGGTTTTTGTAAACTGATGATATGCTGGCACTCATTGCTGGAGTCCGTATTCCTAATCATTTGTCTGTGGTTACAAATTATTCTCTCAAAATTACCCTTCTGCTTGGACACCCTTCTGATTTCTCACTTAAATATGCAAGGATGTTGGAACCCTTTCATGAAATGCACTGGCCCTGAAGAACTGAAGATGATAAGAACAGAAAAGGGAAAATAATGATAATGTACTACATAGCTCAATTGTAGGTAGGACTTAATATGATCATAGTAAGCCCTTGGGATCATTCATCTAAGTTTTCACCACTACTCTTGCATCATGAATGTCCTATTTTTTTTTATGGCACTCATAGCCTTTTTTGAGTTATGGTTCTGTGGAATATTCCCATTATTGAGGCTTGCATAGTCCTGAAAATCTGCCTTCTCATTATAAAAAGCAGAGTTCTCAGAATCTGTTTTAAGTCTTGATTAGTTAGTTTCCCTTGGTAGGAGCCAAGGGGTCTGGGCTTGTGATTTCTTTGGCTGTATCATTCTAACAAAACTTTTCAACTATTGTTCCCTGTTGGGCTATGTTTTAGGAACTCTACCCAAAGTTTTTACCTTGACACAGTTCTCAAATTTACTTTATCTGTTTTCTCAGCACCAAGCTTTTCTCTTTCAACCTAATGGTGACTACCTGAAAAACAACAATGTTTCAAATGTAACTATGAAAATTATGAGTGGGGATCTTTCTAAAAAGATCATTAGAACAACGTGACTATGAAGAACACTGTATAAGGTCATTCCTCCCAGAGAGTAGAATCAAAGCTCAATTAAATCTTTGCCATCCCCAGGAGAGGGACTCCTCACAATATTTGCTTAGAAGAATCTTGAAATTGCTGTTTAGTACTGACTGCTGTGTTTTTCTTATTTTTCTCTTTTTTAAAGGGGACAACTTACTGGGGTTATCTCGTCCTTGTTGCATCTTTGTATAAGTGGGGGGTATAAATGGAAATGGAGTACAGATAACTTGTCTTTTTAGTTTACTGGTTGTCAGGAAATAAAAAAAGAATCTGGATCTAATGGAGATAATTGGGCATTATCCAGAAAGCCTTACCTTAACCTGAATGCAGTGACTGGATGGGACTTCAGGAGAGTCTTTTAGGGAGAGAGTGAGTTTATTCCATGTACAAGAAAAAAATTAAATAAGTATTTGATGACCAGGAGCATGGATGATGGCAGAGACCTGCTAGATGTTTACTAATATCAGTTACTATTTCTGGGTGTACATCAAAACTACATGTCTTAGGCTCCCTTATAATTTGAATGGGATGCACGCATTTCTTAATGATTTATTTATTTGAGAGACAGAGAGAGTGCGAAAGAGTGGGGGAGAGGCAAAGGGAGAGAACCTTCAAGCAGTCTCCCCACTGAGCGGGGAGCCAGATGCTGGGCTTGATCCCATGACCCATGAGATCATGACCTAAGCTGAAACCAAGAGTCAGATGCTTAACCAACTGAGCTACCCAGGCGCCCCAGGATGCACACACTTCTAAGCTTTGCCATAAACCTTTGAGTATAATTGTCCAGAATTTCTCTTCTTCTGTGGTGACATCAGAATTACATATTTTAAATATCAGAAATTTGCATCACTTGGATGAGAGTGAGGAGAATCTTTGCTGGATTGCAGTTATAAGAATTGTTTTTGTTAGTTTCCTATTGCTGCTGTAACAAACTTAGTGGCTCAAAACAATAGAAAATCACTATCTCACAGTTCTGTAGGTCAGAAGAAATCAAATTGCTGAGAAGGACTGCATTCCTTTTGGGGACTCCAAGTGAGAATTCATTTCCTTGCCTTTCCCAGCTTCTAGAGGCTACTATATTCTTTGGCTCATAGTGCCTTCCTCTATTTTTGAACCCAGGGACATAGCATCTTCCAATCTCCCTCTCTGACTTTTTACTCCTGCTTCTGTTGTCACATCTCCTCCTCTGACTCTGACTCTCCTGCCTCCTTCTTATAAGGACACTAATGATTACACTGTACTAACCCAAATAATTCAGGGAAATCTCCCCATCTTAAAAATCCTGAACTTGATCACATTTGAAAAGTCCTTTTTCCTATGTAAGGTAACATATTCACAGATCCTGGAGGTTAGGAACCAGACATCCTTGGAGGGCCTTTTTTTGATCTATCACACTGTGTTAATTTTTATTATGTAAGTTTTTTTTAATTGTAGCCACTATACCATTTATTACCTTGGCTAATATAGGGGTATAGGGAGTGATGACAATTTTGATATTTCACAAGATAAAGTTTGAAGTATCTGAGATAATACCAAATGGTATGTCCAATACAAGCTTTAATGTATGCAGTTGGGGTTTAGAATAAAAAAATAAACCAATATAATCCATAATCATCACCTCAGGGATACCACTTTTAATCTCTTACCTTCTAGGGCAAAACATCTGAAAAAGATCAATATTTAAAAATGGATAACAAGCATTCTGAGAAAGTGTTTTCAGAGCATTGGGAAGATAATAGGAGTATAGCCTCTAGAAGTCAAGGGCAAAGTATATTTTAATGGTTACCATGTAGTCAACAAGGTCAAATGCTCTAGAAAGCTCAAGTGTGGTAAATTCTAAGAAATATTTACTGGACTCAACAGCATGTGTGCCTTCTGTGACTCAGACAAGAACAATTTCCATGCAGTGGTAGCTTATACTCCTTACTGGAGGAGTCCAGGGTAGGTACAAATTGAAGACAACAGATACATAAAATTGTTTCAGGCAACTCATTTATGAAAAAGGTTGAAAAAATAAGTGGTTTTCTTTTGTTTTGCTTATTATCTTGAGGAAACCAGGAAGTAAAGGAATAGATTTTTAAATGTGTGAGAACATCAAACATGTGTAAACACTGATGGGAATAGGCAAGTCCACAGAAAGATACAGGATAGCAGGGCTGTTAAAGTGGTGTCATCAAAAGATAACATTCCAATATGTCATGGTTGCAAAAAATTAATGATGTTTCTGGGAAGACACTTTTATTTCTCTGTCATGTTGCTTTGAATAAGGGACAGATATGGTGGAATAGATTATTTGAGGAAATTAGGGAATATTTTAAATAGTTACTGTGAACAGGTAAATATAGAATGATTCATGGGCAGTATGATGCCACCAGTCTGCCTAAAGATGTAGTTTTCTCCAGCAGTTTAAAAGAGGGGTAGAAAAGCTGAGCAGCCAGTATTTTAGAGTTTTGCAAAATTGCAGTTTTACTGGCAGCATGTAATAGAAATGCAAATAAGGAAAGATTTTGAGGATTTGGCAAGAGGATGATTAAAATGATGTGCCATAGAATTTAGAAAAATAGAGAAGATAGAAAATACAGTAATGGGGATTTGGGGAGGAGGCTAATCAATGCGAAGGCATTAGAGAAGCCATAAGGCGAGTTCTTGGTAAGACTCAGACTCGATGCAGTGGGCAGCCACACGTGAGAGCTGCCAGGCTAGATCTGGATACAAGAACACGGTATTGGATTTCAAGAGTTTAGAATTGCAGCAATTCTAGATAATTATGGAAATGAGTGGCTGAAATAGAGTCAAGGTGAAGGTTCCAGGAGTTTAGAATGTTAAAGAACTAAGGATTCACATGCTGGATATCTGTCTGGATGCTGAATTACCTTTGTATGACAGATTACTAGGTTTGATCTGAAGAGAAGAGTGACGAGTCTGCTAACAAAACCTTAAGTTAATGATGAAGTGTGAGTAAAACATCTGCGGGTGGGGGCAACTTGAAGGAAGAGTGAATGGTCTAAACATATGACACAAGTGAGCAGGGTAAAATGAGCAGGATAAGAGAAACAAAACAACATAACAACCTCAAGGAAAAACCCTGCATATTCTCCAGACTTGTATGGATTAAATAGTACAATAATGCTTTGGAATACGTGGGGCTAGAGTAACTTTCCTTCAGAGCTTGATTACAAAATGACCATTTGATGGGCGCCTGGGTGGCTCAGTCGTTAAGCGTCTGCCTTCGGCTCAGGTCATGATCCCAGGGTCCTGGGATCGAGTCCCACATCGGGCTCCCTGCTCAGCAGGAAGCCTGCTTCTCCCTCTCCCACTCCCCCTGCTTGTGTTCCTGCTCTCGCTGTCTCTCTCTCTCTCTCTGTCAAATAAATAAATAAAATCTTTAAAAAAAAAACAAAAAACAAAATGACCATTTGATAATGAATTTTTTATCTTTATTTTTTGAAGCTAAGCTTCAAAAATCGGCACCTAATGAATATGATTTATTATCTGTGGAAGTGATTCATCCCAATACCTGTTTGACAATATTCCTAAATCTAGTCAAGACAACAACTAGGTAATCTTAAACCTGGCTAAAGGAAGGTTAATGTAGATTACTTTATGAACAATAATACAAGCTAAATGAAGAGAAATTTTCCAAGAGTAAGTAGTCAGCAGTGTTTCTTGAGCCCTTTGCAGAGGATCTTGTGCTCAAACAGAAGTGTGTGTTTTGAACTAGATGGCAAATACCTTTTTACAGCAGTGGTGGGTATTACAGGCCCCATAGCTTGTTCCCATCAAGAGCCTCCAGGTAACTTTCCTTGCTCTGATTCTGTATAGAAAAAAAAAAAAAAAGAAAAAGAAACCCTGGTTTATACACCAGTGCTTTTGAAAACTTGGGGAAAATAAACGTGGGAAGAAAATCATGTGTCTAAAGCTAAGAATCAGATTCTAGCCTTCAAGTTCCACCATTTCCTTGTGAAGTCCTACCTTCACAATCATCTTTCCTCCTTCTTTATAGTCTCTGCCCTATTCCCTGTGACATTTATGCAAAAATGAGTTTAGAAGTAGATGTGCAAAACATAAGAAACATATATGAAAACCCTATGCTTATTATCCCTATAATATTTGTAGGCATGAATAAGGCCAAAATCTTAACCTATTAAGAAAAAAGTTCACTTATATTAATACTAAGCTGAGTGATAGATCATGGCACGGTGATTTACCCATTGGTATGGTTCATTTTCTACTTCTCTCCTTTCCCTACCATTCTTGTGCTGTGAGCCACAGCCCAGTTCATGAGATGTCATCCAGGCATGCTTTAGAGGCCTTCTGTCTTGCACATATGCTATCTCGGCAGTAACCGGTCCCAAGGCATACCCTGCATGCAGACCCAGCTGTCTCCTCCATTTTCCCTCCTCCCCTCTGACAGCCAACAGGGAGACTCTAACCAGCCATAGTCTAGCAACCTAAGTCAGATCATCACCAGGCATTTGAGACTAATGCTAAGTCCTGAGCTCCCTGCTGCCTTTCTCTCATTGATGGACTTCCCTGCAGTTGCTAAGTGTTTTATTTTGGTGTGAAGTTATTTAGTCCAAAATAGCTTATCAAAACCACACTGCTGCATATAATTCACTTCAGTTTCCGAAAACTGGGTTTATGCATCAATATAGACTTTTTTTAAAGTGTTCTTCTGCTTTTTTTTCTCATTGCTCTTGGCAGCTACATCATCTTCAAGTATGTTAAATAGTTCAAATGATGATAGTTTAGGATACAGGCAATGTTCAGAATTTTTCACAATTGGCGTATCACCAACCTATCAAGATAGGTGCTGGCCTAACTAACAGCTAGTGCAGGAACCTAGATAAGCCAGCTATACCAGGAATTAATTCTTCGGTTGCTTAACAAGAGAAATTTCTAGGGGACCAGCTGGGTATCTGAGTGGTGACAACATTCAGGCGGGCTCATTGCAGCGGGATTTTAACCACCAGCAGTTGTCAATGAGTCAGCTATACAATTTGTTCCAGGTAACTAAAAGCTCTGATTTAGGGTAGGTTTTGGTGGTATGAGTTTTGATGACAATCACACTATTTTAATAATATCAAAACCCCAAGCTTTTATCAAACAACATGAAAAATATCATGTTGAATATTTTAGGAAATAATTTTGTGACCCAAAGATCCATTTGTTTGCTTGATTGCTGGGATTGGGTTAAAAAAAAGTTAGTAGGGAATAGACCTAAGTTTGCAACTACACAGTGGTTAGTGTTACCAGCAGCAATTTTTCTATATTTCATTGTTCTTTATACAATTTAACTATGTACACCTGTTTGTCTTTGTTACATTTGAATCAAAGAGCATCTTTGTAAATGTTCATTTAGGTGCAAATTTTGAACTAACAAAACTATTAAGGAAATGTTGCTTATGTTATGTTTTAACCATCCTATGTGTCTACATACAGCAAGCAGCACTATAACACTTTATAGCTATAATATCACATCTCACTCCTGCTTCAAAAAATGGATATGTCAGGAATCTTCTTCATATTGAAAAATATCCAGGGATCTGAAATAGCTTGAACAAATTTAGCTCTTAGTGCCTGACCTCCTTTATTTCAATAAACCTACATTACTGAAATACACAATAATACATGAAGTTGTAGACTATGCACATGTAATACTATACATATATGTCACAGACACACTTACATTCTCTTCTTCCCTGTTTCTCCCACTATCTACTTCACACACACACACACACACTAAATAGGCTAAAATATGAGGATTTTTTAAATTGGAGTCTAGTGTAATCCAAAATTCTGGAACACAGTGGAATTTCTCTATTAGCAACTCTAACCAAATTGAATGAGATCAATTAACTAATTGTTTCAGTCTATTCTTTGTTTTCTGTCTTGAGAGCTCTAATACTGAGGAATTAAAACATGAGGAATAAAAGAAAGAAAAGCTCTCTAAAGCTGGTATTAATATTTAAAACACACCTTTCATTACATACTATCTGATGCCTTTGAGGTCCCTAGATTTGCGATTTTGATTATTTTCTATTTGGTTAAATTTCTTACAATTACATGTTCTCCTCTGCACCACATAACCAGTCAAACCGCCTCATGTTTTCTTTATGCAAAACTGCCTTCACCATAGATGCACTTCCTTGCACACCAGAGAGAATGGAAAATGAAAGGTCATGCTAATAGTAATTGGTGCTTCATTCGAAAGTTAAATGGATCTGCCTCCGAATGTCTGAATTTTGGTAGCCTTTCCAGATGAAGTCATGGCTGCCAAACTCTTGAGTTTTCTCTTACATATTTTCCACCTAATTCTGTACAGGAAGGGAACCACATAAAGTATTTCCTCATAACAGTAACTAGAATAGAAAAATAAGTCTGTATTTTGTCATACGCTGTTTAGGATGCCTTAGTGTTGGCCCTACCAGGGTGCTCATGATGGCAACTAGTCCCAGACTCTCTTTGTTCCCTGATGCATTGCTCCAAAAATGCAAATTGTCCACAATATCATTCTTCCTGAGTATTTATCTCACTTCAAGTAAAAGTTCAAGACCATGCCAAGCTTTTCATTTTACTAGTCATCCCCTGAGGGGCAGGATGGGCAATGATGATAGTGCAGGAATGATGAATTAAGATACTTTGGGTGTTCTGGAATATTGAACTTTCTTATATATCAAGGGCTGGTGACATTAATTATAAATTTGACATATCTATTTTATCAAGGTATGTTAAATGAACTAGTGGCCAGTAGAGCTCAGCTTTTGTATCTGAGGTTTTACTTTTGAACTCTGATTCATGGGTTCCCAACTTTATCTCTATCTGCATGGATTGTTTATCCAGTCATGTCGTCTAATCCAGAAAACCAAAAATTAGCAAAAAAAGGTCACATTTATTTGTGGCCGTATCTATCTATTTGATGGATTAAGAAGATACTTATTCTTTTATTTTTTTCTCTTTATTTCAACCTTTATCATTAATGTCCAAAGATTTCCCTGTTTTAGAATCTTACCCTTGATATTTTATAATTTTCAAACTCCAATGAACTTCACCTCAGCTTCTGCCATTCCTTAACTGGTCATAACTTTATCAGTGGCCTTTCAACTATGGTTTCCAAATAATCATCTGGATCTTTGTTAGCAATAGTGATGCTTAGGCAGCACCTCACTTTCTGTTAGGTTAAAATTCCAAGCAATTCTGATTCAGGTGGTTCTCCTGATCATACTTTGGGAAACACTGACATAGATATTCTCATCCCCAAGGGCTACTTCACCGTATAAATATAAAATCCAATACTACTGCCTTTAGCCCCAAACTCATAACTTTTTATCTCCTCTTCTCACTCCTATTCACAGATTCTAGACCTTATAGAATTATGCTCCTTTGATCTCTCAATATTTCTCGGAATATAGATCAGCTATAGTCTCATTCCACCTGCATCTTATGTTTTATATTTATACCCATGTGTTCTCTAAACAGTACCATAATTAGCTTTCATGCCTTACTACAGCCACAAAAACCCAGAAAAAGAGAAAAAAGAAAAAGAAAAAAAAGTTGATAACTATTGCAACTCCATATCTGCATTGCTAAGTACAATTCTGAAGAAAATCATTCAACTAGATGGTCACCATTAAAATTCCTGGTTTTCAAACTAGACAGTGTCCTCAGAACCATGTATCCATCTATTTCACCTCTATGCCCTCCTTTACTTATTTCTCAAGCACTGTTCCAAAAGCAAAGAACAGTAATAAAAATCCCAACTGTACTTTCAAAAGAAAACTTTTTCCTTCCTCTACAAGATAATTGGAGCAATCCTGCATAATTTCCCACAAATTCTTGTCCCTTTTGCAAATTTAGAAACATTACCATAAATATAAGGCTTGTTTATATGTTCTCATAAGTTGAAATAATTGATCCTTCTCTTCCTGAATTAAACCATTGTTGTTTTCCCTGACCATATAGTTTAAGAACTTACTCCATCAAACATATATCTATTTCAAACTTTCTCTTGCATATTCAGTCTGTTTCACATAGTTAGTGCATTGTCATTAGCCACGTAATATGTGTTTAATATTCCCATTTTATAAAAAGATCTCTCAAGGCTTGTTTACCTCTAGTTCCCGCAGTATTTTTAAGCTTTTTAAAATTGCAGACAATTCTCCTTTTGCTAATTCATGTTGATTATTGTCCAGATGTTATCCAACCATTATTATCTACTTTCTAGTCTCATATTGTCTCTCATTCCTCTACATAATGTTGGTTCCTAATTCCCTCTAACTTATGAATATATTCACCTTGTTCAATCTGTGTACATATTATCTTTCTTAGATTCTGCAACCATGTGGTTAAAATCCTAAGCTAAAAAATTATATCTCTAACCTAATATATTCAACAAAATAATGCAATGTATTTCTTGCTAAGTTTTCTGTGATTTAGATTTTATTCTTCCAGAACTCACAATAAACAGTAACTGGATTTTTTGAACCCATTTTATCTTGTTTTTTTACTTTTATTTTAGAGTTTTTATCTTTTTACATTTTTGCATTGTGATTTGGTCAAAGGTCTCCACATAGTGTTTTAGATCATAGAAAATTACTCTTTTATTTTATCCTAAATATATTTAAACTTAGGTGTAGTTTTATGAAAAGTTTCAAGTGACAAATTTTCTTATGTTTAGTAAGTTTCTCATATTTTTTGCATTTCTTGAATTAGCATTAGATCTGCCGGAATTAATTTATCTGTTTATTCAATATAATCCCTCCTCCAGTTTGCTGATTTTCTGGTAATATTTAGCAACCTTAAATAATTATAAATAAGTATTTATACTATTCAAAGTTGAGAGGAAAAGTGGAAAGTCACTTTCATTTCTTTTCAATTAATCATCTTCATTTTTCAGAACAGTTTTTAGGTGTACAAAAAATGGAGTAGGAAGTACAGAGAGTTCCCAAATACTCCCTCTCTCCCCTGCTTACAGCTTCCTGTATTATTAACATCTTGCATTAGTGTGGCACATTTGTTACAATTGATAAATCCATATTGATATGATATTAATGAAAGTCTATCATTTACATTAAGGTCCACTCTTTGTGTCATACAGTTCTACATGTTTGAGGAAATGCACAATGTCGAGTATCCACAATTACAATATCACATAAAATAATTTTACTAAAAGTGCCTACTTCATCTATCCATCCCTCTCCTTTTCTCCCAAATCTCTGGCAACCACTGAACATTTTACTGTCTTTGGATCTTTGTCTTTTCCAGGATGTCATAAAATTGGAATCATATAGTGTGTAGCTTTTTCAAACTGGCTTCTTTTACTAAGAAATATGCATTTAAGGTCCCACATGTCTATTTATGGCTTGCTAGATCACTTCTTTTTATCAATATCCTTTGTATGGCTATATCACAGTTTATTTACCAGTTCACCTTTTGCAGGACATCTTAGTTGCTTTCAGGTTTTGGCAGTTATGATTAAAGCTACAGGTTTTGGTGTGGGCATACATTTTCAACTAATTTGGGTAAATACCTAGGATTATGATCACTAGCTCATGTAGGAAAACTATTACTACCTTTGAAAGAAAGTGAAAAACTGTCTTCCAAAAAGGCCGTACCATTTTGCATTCCCACCAGCAATGAAAGAGTTCCTGTTGCTCCAATCCTTGTCAGCATTTGGTGGTGTTAGGTTTTTGGAGTTTAGCCATTCTAATAGATGTGTAGGGGTATCTCATTGTTGTTTTAATTTGAAATTCCCTAATATATAAGAGAATAAGCATTCTTCATATGCTTATTTGCCACCTAAACATGTTTTTGGTTAGGTGTTGGTTCATATCATTTGCCCATTTTTTTTTTAAGTCAGGTTGTTTGTTTTGTTATTGCTGAGCTTTAAGAGTTCTTTGCATATTTTGGATATAAGTCTTTTATGAAAAAATGTTTTTTTTTCCCCAAATATTCTTCTCTGTCTGTGCATTCTGTAAGATAATCAGAGTTTAGGCAAACAGTTCTAAGCCTCAGGAATATCAAATAATACTTCCTTATCTTATACAAGAACACTAAGGCATAGTGACTTTACCTTTGGGTTTTACTTCCAATTATTTGGAGACCAATAGGCCCAGAACTTTAGCTGCTTAAACAATTGACTTGGAATTGTTATTTCTTCTGTGTGTGTGTGTGTGCATATGTGTGTTACATACCTGCTTAAAGCATGTGAATCTTCCATAGCATGTAATTTATATCTGCCTGAAACTCAATGATAAAAAAGAATCTCCACTTTCCTGCATTGAATTTCAAGTTCAAAGCCAAGATTAAACTAATAATGGCCATATGTGTTAAACCAAATAGATGAGATAAATATTATGTAGAAAACATGGTGATAAAAAATGGACTGTTTTAACTTCAGCTATTCTTACAGGGGAGGGAGAATAATGACGGAACAACAGAGGCAGTAATCATGAAGTCTTCCCTGATCAATCTCCCTTTTCTTTGTGATTTTGCATATATTTTATAAATTTGAAAATGCCTCTGGGAAATTAATGCTGATTCTTCAGCATTTCACCTGAATATGTAAATTAGATAAAGTCAGACTTGGCAATTTATATGGGAATTAGGCCACATCTGTCATTGTCCATGGGCTATCAAGACATAAACAGACAAAAACAATGTTTTAAGAGTATATGAAAGCATATACTCTAAGTGAAATCCACATGCAGTATCTGCCAGATAATCTAGAAATAACATAGGTGTACTGAATTCTGTTAACATGTATATTCTGTTAATATTCTGCTAAAATTGATAATTCAGAAAGTTAACTTGAAAAATGGTAAATGAAAGGGATAATCTACGTTACTTTAGTTATTTTAATAAGAAATTTAAAATATAATACTACATGTGCTAATTCATATATTGAAACCCTAACCCTCAATGTGATGGTTTTTGGAGATGGACGTTAAGAGATAATTACATTTAGATGAGGTCATAAAAGTGGGGCCCTCATCATAGGCTTAGTGCTCTCATAAGAAGAGACCACAGAACTCCCTCTTTCTCTCTGTTCCCCCTCCTCACCAGCTGCACGTTATGAAGACTCAGAGAGAAGTTGGCCAACCACACACCAGGAAAAGATCTATTACCAGAAACCAATCATTCTGGTACCTTGATCTTATACTTCCAGGCTCCAGAAATCTGAGAAAACAAAAATCTGGTTTTCAACACCACCTAGTATGCTATTCTCTTATCGCAGCCCAAGTGGACTAAGGCAACACATAATTACAACAACCAAGAGGGCTGGTGTGTGTGTGGGCGGGGGGGGGGGGGGGAGCACAAATAAAGAGAGATAGGAATAGCAAGCAGTAAGAAAAAGGAAAAAAGGTAGCAAGCAAATTAAACAAGAATGTCTTTTCTTTCCAATATTCTCTGAGATGAAGATTCTGATATCTCTGTATGTTGTAGAGTGGAATAAAAATGAAGTCTGAGCCAGAATTCTTCACAACAAATTTTTTGTTCTTCTTTGCTCTGTGCACAAGGTAGGTGCTAGCTTAGTGCAATCATTACATTATGTTAAGAAGTAAGCATGGCATGAAACGTTCTTGCCTGTGCATAGAAAGTATTCTGTGCTATACCATTTATTATACTGTAATATTTGCAAAATGCAAAAAAAGATTAAAGGCTAATTTTTTTAGATTATTTTCTTTTTTTTCCTTATCTTGGCATCCTAATTGATATCCCTCTTTTGTTTTAGATAGTTTATTTGATTTGAAGTCAATAAATAAAAAGTGTGCCCTTTTCACAAAGCATATTCCATCATGCTATAATGAAGTCTTTATTTTTTTTTAAGAGATTTTTATTTATTCATTTGACAGAGAGATCACAAGTAGGTAGAGCATCAAGGAGAGGGAGAAGCAGGCTCCCTGCTGAGCAGAGAGCCTGATGTAGGGCTCAATCCCAGGACCCTGGGAGCATGACCTGAGCTGAAGGCAGATGCTTAACCAACTGAGCCACCCACGCACCCCAATATAATGAAGTCTTTTAAAATACCACTTTCCAAAAGCTTTTAGAGGGCTGGAAGAAAAATACACCATGACTAATCTATACCACATACATATTTTGGAACTCAGCCATTTACTATTTTTATAGTCAGGTAAGATGATCACAAGACCATCAAAACAAAACAAAAAAATCTCATCATTAATTACTGAGTAGATACCATGACCCCAAGTTTAGCCTGTACTCAAGTGACATTGCTGCAAAAAGGTGGGATAAATTGTTAAGAAATGTATATCTGAAGGCACATAGACTTAAATTTCAACTCTGTCACTGACACCAATTGGCCACATGATCTTTAGAGGTTTAATGAGAAATTATATATTAAGGTGCTTAGCACAAAAGGGGTCAATTAGTCATTGATCGTCTAATGCTAGCTGACTTAGAAGTCTTTGAATTAGTGATTGGAAGGACACTTGTTTCTCAGCATCCAAATGTACTTTTAATATGTAAAGGTACAGTTATAATATTTCCTATTTATGCATTCAACAAATATACATTATGCACCTACTATGCTAGATGCTGTTATAGAGAGCATTGTATTTACACGCACACAAATCAGCTAATCCTCAGAATAATCTTGTGGTGCCCCACTAAATTACCAAGGCTTCCTACCTAATATATATGAATGGATTATTTTCCATAAAATAAAAATAAACATATAGTCTGAGAACATATTTATGTATTGACAAATTTCAAGACTTTCTAGGAGAGTTGCAATTTGTGATATTATGTATAATCAGACCATATTTCATATAAGTTGCACCATTGATTTGTATGTCATGGCTACTACACTCTTGTAGTGTAAGCATAATACAAACTTGAAATGATTCCTGTGTTTGAAAAAAAAAAAAAAAAACAAACCCAAAACTGAGCTACATAGAAGCAAAAAGTACAGGGATTCCACATCTATAGTCTATTACAATAATACAAATGAAATGTTTTCTCCTAATTAAAGTGACCTGGGCATTTCCCCCACATTTAGTATCAAGTAAATTTATTAACCTGGTATAAGGCATATGTGTATATATCTATATACATACACACATATATACATATATTAATCTTTACACATACTCACATGTACATTCACACACTTTGAAGATTGAGAAAATTGAGGCTTAAGGTTGTTATGGTAATGGTCAAATGCATGCCCCATCATTAAGTAATTGTTTCTCAGCTCCAGTCCTTGTCCTCTATGTACCGCTTGGCAATGATGAGGTCAGAACCTTACAAACCACATTTGAACCTCATCAGCTGCTTCTAAGGCTCTCCCAGTAGGGAGCCCCGAAGGGGGACTAGAAGGCTGGAAGTGGAGAGAGGGACATGTTCTACCCTGTGTGTTTCCCACTTCTTTAGTTTTTAGTTTCCCGTTTCCTTAGATTTTTGTGTTTTGTTTTTTGACTTTTGTTGTTCTTGTTGTTGTTTTGCCCAGCAGTGGCAGTTTATATCCATCATGTTAGTTGCACTGTATTTTTTAAAAGGGCCCTGCAGTTTTATGGATCATGGGGCTAGGGAGAGGGAGTGGGAGAAGCATTGGAAGAGGAAACGTACTGAGTCAGAGTGGAGAAAAAGTGTTTTCAAGGTTCCTCTCCCTCCTCTCCTCCCTCTATTTTCTTTTTCTTTCTTTCTTTCTTTCTTTCTTTCTTTCTTTCTTTCTTTCTTTCTTTCTTTCTTTCTTTCTTTTTTTTTTTTAAGTAATCTCTACACACAACATGGGCTGAAATTCGCAATTCACGACCCAGAGATCGAGAGTTGCATGCTCTTCCAACTGAGCCAGAGGAAGTCTTTGCAGAAGCACCCGAGGAAGGCCCCAGATAAAGGGCCTCTGAATGGAGGCACCTGGGCTAGGAATTCAGCTACGTGGAAGAGCATATGGCTGACCAGGGACAACTTGAGTCCTTGACTGAAAATCCCCTCATAGATTGCAACGCATTGGTTGTGCAGCAAATATGACTGAACGGCAGCTCTCCCATGAAGCCTGACAGGTAAAGCCTCTGTGATTCCCTATGGTTAGACCTGAAAGATCATCCATAGGATCTGGGCCAAGAGTGGGATACTCAGTTCCCTCACACCCTTTCCCAGTCAATCCATAGGACCCACCCTTCCCCAACACCGGGCAGTCAATGTTCTTACGTTTTTTTCACCATGGATTAATTTTACCTTTTGTAAAACTTGATATAAATATAATCATAAAGTCAATACTGTGGATAACATAAAATTACAGGAGTGAAGAGTAGAAAAAAAAATGAGCAAAGTTCATGGGAAGGTAAAAAGAGATGGAGTCCAGAGCTCAGGTAGAGATTCACATCAGAAATAGAATAGTTCTTATATTAACAGCAAGACAGGTGGGGGAGATGAATGGGGTTGAAGATAATGTCTACAAAGGAAATAGATATCAGCTGAGATGATTATCTGTATCATTCCTTTGATGTTTAACATATTATATTTTATTAAGGGTTTCCTGATTGCGATCCATCCTATTACATTCTACTTAAATAATGACATCTGGCCTTAAAGGGCAAAGGTTAATTTAGAAATATTTATCAGAGCCATAGGGTAGAGAAAAAAACATTTAATACTCAATGTGTCAAAAGCTTGTAAAAGCTATGAAGAAAGAAAAACATCCCAGAAAACTTATCACGTGAAAAAAAAAAAATTTAATTAATGAGTTAACACATGCAATTTAAACATCTGAGTAGACAGTAACAGTAGAGATGTTGGAAATGTCAATATCCAACATACATGACAATTTTGATACTTAGATGCAACCTATGGATGTATAAATTGATACAAAAATTGCATAGAACATTTCAGTATATGTATACTACAATAACATACATGTGCGTATGTATATATACTGTGTGAGCGTGTGTGTGTCTGCATATTTATATTCCTTTTAACACAGCAATTTTATGTTTAGGAATTTATCATGCAGGAACAATAAAGGGTGTGCTCATGTGTTTATCCAAAGAATTTTGAACCACATGCACGTATTAATTAGTGATACAACTGAAAAACTCTCCTGAGCTCAACAATAAAATATAATTATTAGCATGATAATATAAACATGTAAAGAAGAGATGTTTGTGGTGTATTGTGAATTGGGAAAATCTTCTAAAAATTATGTACAATATGAACCCCTTTGTATAAATGTAAATATAGAAAAATATTAAAATCTTATAGCTAAATGTTTACAATTGCCATCTCTTAATTGGTGGGATTACATGTGAGTTTTAGATGCTTCTTTTTTTTGTCCTTATCAGAATTGTCTAAATTTTCCACAGTAAATGTTCATTACTTTCATAATAAGGAAAATAATTTGCATTTATAATAAGTTATAGTTTGTTTCTACCCATGTTTTTTTAGTTGCTATTTCATGTTGTAACTATCAAACAAAACCCTTTGAGACTCCACTGTAATATAGTAGAACAATTTTGCAACTGATCTTCACAGTATTAAAGTCTCTCTGGATTTTCTGTTTTTTATTGCCTTAATAGTTTAATGTCAACTATTTTTCATAAGAAAAATCTATCTTGGGTGTTTCAATCATTATAAAAAAGGAAAAGCATATTTTGTTATGAAGGATTGAAAATAAATACTTGGCTCTATATGAGATTATAAAGTTACCTGTTATTTTTCTTTTTTGTGTGAAAAAATGCAATAGGAAGACTAAAGTAATAAATTACACAACAACTGGTATAATAACATAAAATATATTATTTAAGGCAGAATAGTATAGTTAGAGCTACCAAATAAGAATAACTTGGATTTAAATCCAAATCTTTCCATTTGACAATTATGTAATCTTGAAATGATTACTTAACACATCAATATCCCAGAATAGCCCTTAAAAAGTACAAATCATCCTGCCTTCTTCACGGGTTGAGAATGAGGCTTAAATGTGTAATGCACAAAGATGGATACTTTATAATAATGCAATTATTATTAGCTATTATTAGATGTTTTACTGTTCAACCAGAAAATATATAATTTCAGATTGTAATAAACTCTATGAAGAAAATAAAGGAACAAAATAGATATTGATAGGACTATGTGGGATGGAGTTCAGATTGAGGCACTGGAAAAGAACTATAAATTGGTATTTGAAAAGTATATTAGCCTTGTATTACTGTATAAAAAATTAAGTACAAACTTTAAAGCTTAAAGCAACATCTATTTATTTTTCCAGAGTTTTTGTAGGTTAGGCATCCAGGCATGCCTTACATAGATTAACTGTTCAGGGTCTCACCAGGTTAAAATCAACCAGATGTGGGGGCGCCTGGGTGGCTCAGTCGGTTAAGCGGCTGCCTTCAGCTCAGGTCATGATCCCAGAGTCCTGGGCTCGAGCCCCGCATCAGGCTCCCTGCTCAGCAGAGAGCCTGCTTCTCCCTTTCCCTCTGCCTGCCACTCTGCCTACTTGTGCTCTCTATCTCTCTGTCAAATAAATTAATTAAAAAAAAAATCTTTAAAATCAACCAGATGTGTTCTCTTCTGAAGCCTGCAGTCCTTTTCCAAGCTCATTTAACTTGCTAGCAGAATTCAGTTCCATTGTAAGACTGAGGTCTCCATTTTCTTCCAAGCTGCCTACTGAGCTCTCTCAGCTCCTGAAGGGCACTCTCAAATTCTAGCAACATGATCCTTCCATAACATGGAAACTTACTTCTTCAAAGCAAGAAGACTCTCTCCCCAATCTGCTAAAATGGAGTCCTGTCATAGAAACCCAACCCATCATGTTCATAGGTCCTGCCCACGCTCAAGGAGAGGGAATTATAAAGGACTTGTCCACCAGAGGGCAGGAATCTTGGACCCATCTTAGAATTCTGCTTACTGCAAGGAGAGACTAAGATAATGAGTAGGAACTAGACTTGAAAGTTCATTGGGTAGATGATTTTAGAGCAGAGATAAAGACATGGATACAGAACTGGACATCATTCTGTGCACATGCAATGATCTAAATTCATTCTTGCTGACTGATGCTGCTTCATACCTTGAATCTGAAAGGAACAGAGTTCTTGCTTTAGAGGTAACCACTTCTTCCCAATGTGGCATTACTCTTATAGTTCGTGACAATTATTTTAGTGATCTTACGACACAACAATTCCACTTAAAATACTGACCATCATATTAGCAATCTCCTATCAATTTCTTAAAAATTAAAAAAAAAGAAACAATAAAGGAGAAAGGGACAGATAAATTCTAAGAAGATATTATAATACTAGTTGAACTCAAGAACTGACTTTTTTTAAAGATTTTATTTATTTATTTGACACAGAGAGAGAGAGAGAACAAGCAGGGGGAGCTGCAGAGGGAAAGGGAGGAACAGGCTCCCCGCTGAGCAGAGAGGCCAACACAGGGCTCTATCCCCAGACCCTGGGATCATGCCCCGAGCCAAAGGCAGATGCCTAACCAACTGAGCCACCCAGGTGCCCCAGGAACTGACTCTTGAATAACTAAATCTTGACTGAAATTGAGAAAAGTTGATTTAAAAAATGGGAAATACAATAAATAATAATAATAATAGATAGAAACTAGGCAAGTGGCCATTTGTTTGCCACAAGCATTGAGGATTATCTAGGACCTACAGTGTATCCTAGACAAGACCAAACACTACATACTGGCTTGGAAAGTCAATGTTGTAGTAATTTCAGCATTTAGAGGTCAGGAATGAGGATGAGGATCAATTTTGAAAGAGGGATGAGGAAGTGGGCTTAGACCCACGTTAGATCATCAGAATTTAAATATACTTATACCAAGGACAAGTGTAGTCATGCCAAGTAATAAACATTCCATGCTGTGATAGGCAGAATGAATAATAAAAGCCATCATAGAACTAGTGTTTAAATGTTTTAAACTGTAAAATTATTTACTGCAATTGTTTAGTAGCATGGGGATTGAAGTGTGCTATAGACACCACAAATAACTGGATAAAGCTGAATAAAAATGTTGGTCTCATTTTCATCACACTTGAAGTGAAATCATGAAGAGGCAAAAATCTCTCTATGGCAATGGTCTATAACACAGCCCTATAATAACCATACCCATTAAGCTGTGGTTAAATGAGGAGAAAATACAAGTAGAGTTGGCCTTCCACTTAAGATACATGAGGGCAGTTTAACAACTTTTAGGACAACTGAAAAAAATGTGAGATCACAGATTTTTTTTATTTTATTTACTTTTAAAATAAAAACATTTTCCAGACCTAATTTTTGCTAAAACTTAAGATTTATGCTTCTGTTTATTGTTTACTGGATGATGGTAGAATTCGTTTCTCAAAGTTAAATTGGGGGCTAAGTTAATGGGCATAGCTCTTAGAAGAATTTTTCATTTCTCGGAAATTTTTCATGCAAGACTGTTGCACTGAACTGTTACTTCTTCTAACTCGGAAGTCTGATTCTATATTATACTAAGCTAGTATAAAAATAAAAGCTAACATTTCCAGCATAAACTGCAATGAAGATTCTTCCTATAGTTGCTCCTGCCAAAATACTTTATGAGGCAATCCTTTCATAAAACAATACAGAATATTAAACCTCCTTCTTCTTCCACTCTCTTCATTTTTCTTCTCTGCATGTTGCCATATCGGTAGCTTATAAGGCCTAAGAGTAGGGGGTGAATGGGATAAATGGGTTTCACCTCAAAAAGAATCACCCAGTGCAGCATACCATAGCTCTCCCATTATCTGGATACAGTTTCCAAGTAAAGTACATGTACTCTCTTTCCTATTTGGGATCTATTTCATGAATTTAAACTGAGATTGGCCAAGAGGTGAAACCTAATTTCACATAATATACCTGCATTGGCCTTATGAATAGTTTATAACCACTCCCACCCCCATCTGCTTCTACACACATTTTATAGGTTGACTCTCAGTTTGAATTTCTTGTGAGGTTATGTTTTCATTACATTGTGTTTATCAGTATTATAGAGGAAATTTTGCAATAGCTACATATGGAGTTTTGGTCTTTATACAAATAAAATTGGAATCCTTTGGGGTTTCTGATATAATTTACTAAAGATACCAACTTATTCAAATTATTAGGCAAAAGGCATTGCTTACTATAAATAACCACACCTTAGCCAATTACTTCCCTCAGAAGGGCTGGAACTTTGGATTCTGCTAGTGACAGGTCAGCATTTCTCTTGGGAGCAGGTAATTTAGATACTCTCATGTCCTACCACAGGTGGGATTGAAGAAAGAAAGAAAATGAATTCCATCCCTCTTGTATTTTAAAAATGCAAAGAGTATGCCTAAATTCTAGTTCTGAAATGTTATACAGTCTGTCAATTTTGTGACCTTAATGTATTCAATCCTCCAAGTAAATACTTTTTGGGGTCTGGCACCTAGAAATACTGATTCCTTGGATTTATGTTTTGATGCTATATTCTAGAAATCATAATTGCAACAATTTCAAGCAAATAGTTGCACTGAATGATATGTTCACTACTCTAAATTTGCAAAGAAAATGTTTCTGAGTGGGTAAATGTTGCTGCCTAATTCTTTTGGCAATTTGAATTTAATTATGAATTTGTGGTGGCTTATGAACTTCTCTTACAGTTTGCAAGCACCTTCATAGTCTATGGGTAACTTACTTTCACAAAGCTCTCTAATTAAACTTGCTAGGTTCATGGCACAATATGTTTAAAAAATTAGTGAAATATGGAATTTAAAAATTGTCATTCATAGTTACTAAAAATATTATAATATCCTCTTATGTATAACTTTCAGACCAGCTATACCCATTTATTCTGTTTCTTTCATTTATAGCTCCCAACCATGGAAAGCTGTCTTCACACTGATATATCACACTACAGAATTTGGTTAATTTTCTCCATGTTCATAAGTGGCTTGTTTTTTGTTTCTTGAAAAATATTTTCTTATTTTAAGCTATTTCATGTATTGGTATATGTGGACTTGTTTTCACACTTGCACTTTGGGGTCAAATGATGAAGTATAATTTTTATAATCATTGATTTTAGTTTAATCAATAAAATGATTTATGACCAGATACTTATTGTATAAAGGCAATTAAAATTTCCTTAATGCAAATTATAATCAAATCTCTGCAACAGGAAAGTTAGCACAAAAGAAAAAAGAAATCTCACTTAACAAGTCTGGAAAAAAAAATTTACTTTTAAGAATTCTACTAAGCAGCTAAGTACAACTGTCCTTTGGCATTAGAGCTGAGAAAGGAATTCTAATATATATTAGAATTGTATATATATTTATATAGATATAATTTATAAATAAAAAATATATATATTAGAATATATATTTATATATAAATATATAATTTATATATATAATATATATTAGAATTGTGTGTGTATATATGCAATCATATATATATATATATAAAATCTTCCCAGTGTGGTAGGCAGAATAATGACTTCCTGAAGATGTCTACATACTAATCCCCTGGATCTGTTAATATGTTATATTACAAGGCAAGGAGAATTTCACAAATATAATTATGCTTACAATAATTAAGATAAGGAGGTTATCCTAGGTTGTCTGGGTGGGCCTAATCTAATAACATGAGTACTTTTGTTTTTTCCTTTTCTAAAGATTTTATTTATTTTTTTGAAAGAGAGCATGAGCACGAGCTGGGAGGAGGGGTAGAGGGAGAAGCAGAC
Source organism: Phoca vitulina (assembly GCF_004348235.1). Taxonomy (NCBI): domain Eukaryota; kingdom Metazoa; phylum Chordata; class Mammalia; order Carnivora; family Phocidae; genus Phoca; species Phoca vitulina. The sequence goes on along the minus strand of NW_022589715.1, from coordinate 19,745,939 downwards.
TCCCCGCTGAGCAGGGAGCCCGATGAGGGACTTGATCCTAGAACCCTGGTATCATGACCTGAGTTGAAGGCAGATGTTTAACAGACTGAACCACCCAGGCGCCCATAACATGAGATCTTAAAAGTAGAAAACTTTCTCTAGCTGGAGGTAGCGGGGTACAGCAGAAGGGCATGTTAGAAAATTTTGAAGCTTGAGAAAGATTTTATTCACCATTGCAGGTTTGCAGAGGGAAGTGGCAATGTGGCAAGAAATGCAGGTGGCTAGAAGGAGCTGAGAGAAGCTCCTGGCTAACAGCCAGTAAAGAAACAAGGACCTCAGTCCTAAAACACAACCATTAGGACTTCAGTGAACTTTGAAGTGGGCATTCCCCCAGAGCCTTCAGGTAAGAATTCATACCGGCCATGAACATTGAGATGATCCTGACTTCTGGAACTGTAAGATGAAGTTGTGTTATTTTAATCCACTAAGTTAGTGGTCGTTAGTTATGATAGCAATAGAAAAGTAATATAGACTTTGGTTTCAGAAGTGAGGTGTATTGTAACAGATACCTAAAAGTGTGGAACTGGCTTTGGAAATGGGCAGTTGGCAGGGACTGGAAGAATTCGATGAACATGATGGAAAAACCCTAGAGTTCCTTGAACAAACTGTTAGTAGTAAAATGGATGCTAACAAATTTGCTAGTAAGGGATCCAAAGGAACTGAGTAGCATAAAAGAAATCTAAATTGCCTTAGAGAGTATATAAATCACCATGAACAGATTATTAGTAGAAATATGGAACTTGAAGGTGCTGCTGGTGTGACCTTAGAAGTTGAGAAACATTTTAATGGGAATAGACAGAAAGTTTAATGGAATTATGTCCTGCAGTTATGGGTAAAGCAGAATTTGTGAATACATTTGCATTTTTAGCCTAGGAGATTTCAAACAAGGTACTGGAGGTGTGGTCTGGTTTCTTCATGCTGCCTGTAGTAAAATAAAAGCACATTGTGGGAATAATTATAAAAGAAAAAATAACCAGACTTTGATGATTTGGCCGATCCTCAGCCTATCCAGACGGGAAAGATATTAGTATAAAGAGAATCACTGTCAAATGGGGCACCTGGGTGGCTTAGTCAGTTGGGAGTCTGCCTTTGGCTCAGGTCATCATCTCTGGGTACTGGGATTGAGTCTCCCAACAGGCTCTGTGCTCAGCGGGGAGCCTGCTTTTCCCTCTCCCTTTGTGCCTCCCTCCCCCCACACTCTCTCTCTCTCAAATAAATAAATAAAATCTTAAAAAAAAAAAAAGAGAGAGATAGAGATTCACTGTCAGGAAAACATGACTTAGAGTAAAAAGCACATGTTTGACTCTACAACTCTTCCCTTAAAACTGAGAAAGACCAAAATTCAGAGTATGCAGTCACAAGATAGTAAGGATGTAGATCACAAACCCTCTCAATCAAACTACTGGACATCACAAAACAGATGCACATTTGTCTCAACCATGTCAGCAGAAAGCAAAAATTGAGATGGAATTATCTCATAAAGATGTGTGGAGGTGCCTCTTGTCTAGTTAACTGAACCCATGTGACATATAAGGGAGAATTTCACATCAGCAGAAACACTGCCAGCCTAGACGGAAAGGGAAAGAGAGGGTACAAAATGAGAGAAGGTTGTCGACCCCCAGATTTCTACTGGCAGGAAGCAGGCCAATAAAACTACCCACCTGCAGACATGTGCATTTTTTTTATGAAATCATAATTAAAGTTTGTGTGATTCAATACATATGCATATGTATCATGTAATGTATAAATATTTATTTTGATTTAACATATCTTGTTGAGAAGTCTAGCCCCTGGCCACAAATCCATATGTAATCACTGAAGCCTAACCATAGGCCATTACCAAGGCTTTATTTGGTATTCCTCACTGGGGGAAAGCTGCCCTGTCCACATTAGATTGTGTAGTCAATGCATTGCAGCTTCTGAAGACAGTTACAGGCAAGAACTCAGGCCCCCCTAGCTGACCCGGCCCTGATGCATATCTGAAATCCTAGCCCAGGGATCTGTATTCAGAGGCCTCTACACTGGGGCCTTCAGCAGAGGCCTTTCTCGGGCACCTCTTCTGAGACATCCTTATCTGATGGAGGTAAGAAAACCTGAAGACACCTTTTATCTACTCTTAGTACTTTTTCACTCTTTGCCCTTATCATTCTCCTTCCTTCTGGCCCAGTACTCAGGTCCATAAAACTGCAGGAATATTTGGTCTATATAACTGCAAGGCCCCCAAAAAGGTGAGAATATTTCCCACATCTGCCCTAAGCCATCTGACCATCACTGGAGCCATTCCATGAGGAAAAATGAAACAGTGTGGCAGTCAGTATTTTCTCTGGTTTAGCCTCTTGCTTATGCTATCATTTACTAATGATTAAAGGACTCCATTCTTAACATTTCAATCACTTATAATATAGACCCATAACAGCACAAAGAAGATCTTTTTTTTTTTTTTTTTTAAAGATTTTATTTATTTATCTGACAGAGAGAGCGAGAGAGAGAACACAAGCCGGGGGAGTGGGAGAGGGAGAAGCAGGCTTCCCGCAGAGCAGGGAGCCCGATGCGGGGCTCGATCCCAGGACCCTGGGATCATGACCTGAGCCGAAGGCAGACACTTAATGACTGAGCCACCCAGGTGCCCCAGCACAAAGAAGATCTTAATGATTTTCAAAAAAAGGATAAATTTTAAAGACCATCCAAAAAGTGATAAAAATAGAATCTAGTTAAACTCATATAAGCTGTTGGACATATTACAAAAATTATACCAACCAATTGTTATCTTCCTGGTGAGATTTGACAATAATCAAGTTTCTTTAAAGTGAACTTGTTAAACTTACAATTGCAGTTCTATGGATTTTCCCTAAGGAACTAATAATGATTATTTGCAAATATATCTCTAATGTGTATTTATTCCAGTATTGCTTACAACATTATATAATTAAGATGGACTACTTTGCAGTTGTTTAAATAGAGGTGTAAATAGACATAGACACATATACAAAAATAAATGTTCTGTAGGGACATATGCAGAACTATAGCAGTTTCATTTTAAAAATAGGAGGATGGATGAGATAGACAAGAGAGAGAGAGATAATAGATGACAGATAGACAGGAAGATAAAAGATGTGAAAAGACTAAACAATAATATGTCCTCTAAAATTTTTCTACTCTGTGTTGTTGGGTTATTTTCTTCTATTTTATTTCCAAATTATCTGTAATAAACAAGTATTTCCTTAAGTTAGAAAATAAAAAGCAAGGCTCTGTTGTCCAGATACTCAAACTAAGAAAATATCCAAATTTGTGTAAATAATTCACAATGAAAAAAATCTTTGGGTTGAAAGTCAAAGCTTAGCTAAACAAATTAGATAAACAAGCCCAATTCTCAAAAGCCTTCAGTCTCCCCCATTATGTCAGTATCCATTATGACATCTACCACGTATCTGGCCTGAAACCTGAGACATCCGTGAGCAAACCCCACATTTAGATCTTTTCTAGATCTTTTTCTCATTTAACATAATTCTCCAAAAAGAAGAGGAGTCTCATCCAGATTTTGATAGAAATCTACACCTAAATCGTGAGCTTTTAGTCTACTACCAAAACCTATATGCTGAGCAGGGTATGAAACACTTCTTCGCTCAGACATCACATTAAGTTGAGGAAGGCTGTCAGCAGTTTGATGCTCTTGTCAATTGGAACATTAATGAAAATTAAAAACTCACAAGTATTTTTTTTTGATATTATGACACATAATGAAATAAATGAGCCAAAAACGCATTTATGTACTTTTACATTGAGAGTTACTTTTTTTTTTTTTTAAAGATTTTATTTATTTGACAGAGACACAACGAGAGAGGGAGTACAAGCAGGGGGAGTGGGAGAGGGAGAAGCAGGCCTCCCGTGGAGTGGGGAGCCCCATGCGGGGCTTGATCCCAGGACCCCGAGATCATGACCCGAGCCGAAAGCAGACGCTCAACGACTGAGCCACCCAGGCGCCCTGAGAGTTACTTTTTAAATGAATGGATAATATTTATTCATAATAATGTGAACACAGTTGTAGCTTTATAAATTCAAACTTAATGAATTAACCCTAGGGAGGTAAATTTCTGAAAATTTTACTTTTGCTTGCTTTAAGTGTTTTATATGCAAATCTCTATAGTCTACTATCATGCACCATACATACACCATTTTACACCCGTTTAACCAATAGATTAGGGTCATTAGAAGAACTGAGAAAAGGACTTTTCCTTAAGATAAAGCAGTGATGCATTTAGCAAGGTTATTTCTTTTGCAAAATGTATACAACTCCTTTGCAGAAACATCTATCTTCATCAGATAAAGAAATTTCATTATGCTGACTACAAATTCTATTTTCTGTTCAGTAAATGTGAGGATTGATTCCCTATGCATTAAGTCAAATGATTGCTTTTACAAATTAATTTTCTATAAAAGCTAGATTTGTAAAAAATTAAAAGATTTCCAGGATAAATATAATTTTCTCATAGATCTCTCTTCGGTTCATACACACACAAAAAATCTTTATTTATAATAATAACAAAAAACCTTAACCTAGTCCAATCAGCAAAAAAGCTTAAAAGCTATTTTACAGTGTTATATTTTACAGTGTTGCATTCATGCTATTTTTGTGACTTGCCCTGCTTTCACAGAAAATAAAAGAACATGTAAATTTCTTACAGAAAATATTTCCTGAAAAAGAAAAAGTAAAATTTCTCCCAAGAATCATACCTTCCACCATAAGTGCTGGAAATGATAATTAAAGTAAATTAATATAATCCCAAATTTTTCAAAAATATAGTATTAATATTCATTAAAGAATAAAATGATCAAAGACAGAATTAGAGTAGCGTTCCAAACTACATATAAAACTGTGCTATTGGTATCTGCACATGGATGTGTGTATGGGTTTTGTTTCTGGGTATCTTTAAGCAATGGCCATACATGTGGACACCTTCCCACTTTCTATAGGATTAAATGATCTCTGAATTGTTCAGACCGCAGCTTAGACAGGAGAAGTTACTATTACTAAAAAGAGTTGATAATTTAAAGTTTTGAAAGAGAACTACAGATAATAAAAAGGAAAATGCCTCCAATTTATTAAGTAAAATGGTCCAATTTAAATACATAGGAAAGGCAACAAGGTTTACTTCCTAACATTATATGGTTTCTTTTATCAAATTCACCTCAAAGTTGTTTAAATACACTTAAATGGTGTAAGCAATTAAGGCCATCAGATATATGTTGAATAATATATATTCTATATACGTATTTCATATTTGAGCATAGTAAACAATTTAGATACAACATAGTGTGTGTATATATAATGTATATAGCTTACTGTTTTTATGTAATTTGTATATAATGTTAAAATGTAAAATGTTAAAATGTAATTTTTATGTAATGTTAAAACATTTATTTGTACAAGCCACAAATGAAAATCAGTGGCATTATTTTTTTATTAACATATGCCATACAAAAATAGCTCTTTTATATTTCTTTTCATTTAAAAGCAGAATAATGCCAATCAAAAAAAGTGGGTTCTTCAAAATAACAAGTCTTTCTGTATTTGAACAAAGAAGAATATTAATTACTGATTACAAGTGAAATTAAAAAAAGAATGTTCAAGATATAACAATGAAACATTCCAGAATTTCATCCACATTTAATTGGTGACAAATGAAGAAAGTGACAAAGCCAAAGACAAGGTTTTGGGAGGCAAGGAGAGAAAAATCTAAATTTACAGGTTTCACTCCAAAAGCAAAAAGCGTTCTTTTTGCCAAGGTTAGCTGACACAAGCAGGGAAAAAAAAAAAAAAAAAAGCAATAGCTATAAATCTGCCCTGTACAAGATCTACTGTCTCTTTTATTTGTTACACTATATTTTAGCAGACTTTTTAAAAAGTGAATTTTGCAGAAAACCTGAACATATATATTACATTTACATATTTCCTTCTGATTGTTGCATATATTAAAAGACTATAGATTAGAACCAGAAAAGCATTTTTCAAAGACTCTGGCTAAGTAGCACTTGTTGTTTTGTAAGAACTAAAATTTTGTATGCCATTCTTACTTCATGTTATCTTCCAAGAAAAAAGGATTTTACCAAATAGTCTTACGTATACTATTTATCATTTTTATAAAATCATGGCACTTTATCCCAATAATATACTCTTGTATGTATGATAAACATGGTCTAAACTTTCAGTTCCCTAAAATTAAAGAAATTTTCTGGAAAACATCATCTTTTGAGAGGTAAATCTAATGAATTCTTTTTAAAGGGACATGCATCAATCTGTAAGTAGTCCTTTCCTTTGAAAAAAATAGTTTGTTGCTTGGGTTAATATCCAGACTAAAATGAACAAATTGTGCACCCAAACATGGAATATGAAGAAAAATGATAATTACTGAATAATTATTTTTAAATTAACCTGACCGTCTGAAACAGTGAGTTGATACGAGTTAAAAAAAAAATAAGCTGTCTTCAGAATGTCCAAAGAACAGAGTTGAAGAAGGAAATACCCCACCTGTATGTCTTCAACTCTGTCAAAGAGAAAGGGGACCTGCCCTAAAAATGGACCAGAATATTTTGATCAACTTGGTAGGAATGGCCAGGAGGGCTGGACAAATCAGCTTAATGACTGAAGTCATTTTACTCCCTAGCTCTGAATTAAAGTGGTCCAAGCAGTTTCACAGTAAAATGACCAACTATTTTGATTTTTCTACAGAATAGACAATTCAATTCAAACCAATTCAATGAATGTCTTTTCATTCTTATGCTAGGCAAAGTGAACAGTGTTAGGTTTTTAAAGATAAGTAGGTTCAATTATTGGTCTTTTAAAAAGGAGCTCCCAATTTGGGGCTGGCTAACAGCAATCTAGAATGTAACTAATATGTGATAAGTGCTCCTGAATAAGGTGTTATGGGAGCACACAGGCAGCAACAATTAATTCTGCTTCAAGTGAGGAGAAATATTTTACAAATAAGGTCATAAGTCAACTGGGACCTTCCTGGAAGATGAGGGAAAGCATTCTAAACAAAAGAAAGAAAATGGGACAACTTCTTTAATCATTACAATTCCACTAGGCATTTATTATCTTCATTTTGCCGATCTATTTATTGAGGCTCAAAGTCCTTGTTTAAGTTCCCTTTTTGAGTTAGAGTTAAAAACAAGGTTTTAATGCATTTCTTGTGATGCCAATTATAATCTTGCCACTTCCTCTGTTCCTTCAGTTAAAAATTCCAAATGGACCAATGACAATAGACACAAAAAGTAGAATATGTAACCAATATAAATATATTTCCCTGGAGGTAGAATGACTTCTTACAGCAAAGTCAAAATAAAAAGCTTTTCTGAAGGTAAAGCAGCTAAAAGTTTCTGGGCTCTAGGCATCAAATGTCTGGGATCAAAATGAGGAGGTAGCAAAGACATTATTCGGGACTGGAGGCCATGGAGGGAACTAAAAATACCAGCACCAGGTGAGTATTCAAAGTCCAGAGAAAAGGCAGTATAGGCACCCTTCATGCCAGAGTTTATTTTTTTATTTTTTATTTTTTTAAAGATTTATTTATTTGACACAGAGAGACACAGCGAGAGAGGGAACACAAGCAGAGGGGGTGGGAGAGGGAGAAGCAGGCTTCCTGCCGAGCAGGGAGCCCGATGCGGGGCTCGATCCCAGGACCCTGGGATCATGACCTGAGCCGAAGGCAGCCGCTTAACCGACTGAGCCACCCAGGCGCCCCTCATGCCAGAGTTTAATGTTCACAGACCAATAGGACCTGAAGTGGCCAATGATTGCCACTAATACTTAATGTTGTCATTTGAAATTATAAAATTGTTAAAAAACTATAATTATTGAAAAAGAGAAAATAACCATTGTTTTCAGAATACAAGTGAGACTTTTTGAAATGACAATGATATGAAAATTTAGGCTATGATTAGGTAAACATTAAAAATTAAAAAAAAGAGGAGTGCCTGGGTGGCTCAGTCGTTACGTCTGCCTTCGGCTCAGGTCATGATCCCAGTCCTGGGATCAAGCCCCACATCGGGCTCCCTGCTTGGCGGGGAGCCCGCTTCTCCCTCTCCCACTCTCCCTGCCTGTGTTCCCTCTCTCGCTGTGTCTCTCCCTGTCAAATAAATAAATAAAATCTTTAAAAATAAATAAATAAATAAAAATAAAAATAAAGAATTATAGTAAGTAAAAGTACACCAGCATTCTCATACACTGCTAGATGAATTATAAACTTATACAACTCCTCTGGAGTATTATGTTTGCAATGGTAAAAACCTTAAAACTATCTTATTCAATTTTATGACACCATAGCTTTATCTAAAATATGTGCACAAAGATTTAATTTTACAACTGTTGTTCTACTTAAATGGTAAAAAACTGCCCATGACCTTGGTGTGCAGGGATAGTTTGAGGAAATTAATTTGCACACATGGGATCATGTGCTAAGCCAGTAATGAAAACAATGCCATAGAATTAAATTGTTTCACATAGAAATATGCTCAGTCGTAATCTTGATTTTTTTAAGAGAATAAATGTCTATGTCCATAGTAATTATCTCTTGCCTATGGCTGGAGAGAGCATGACTATTACATTCCTTAGGACGTAAGTTAGGTTTTTTTTAAAAAAGGTTATTAAATCAGAGACTTAAAACTCTTTATGATGTAAGGCACATAGATCTTTTTTTTTTTCACATAGATAGATCTTAACTCAATGCAGCTAACCTGCCACATAGGACCTAAAGTACTCTAGAAAATAGGTGTATATTAAACTTCTGATGTTAGTAGTTGTGAAATGTTTTGTTTTCATTTTCTAGATTTTTTTTTTCTGTTACTTGTTGATGAAATGTATTATTGCATTATTTCAGATGACTATCAATAGGAAGTGGGAGATCACATCCAAAGTGTTCGCGATTCAGACAGAGAGCTTGTCTTGCAGAGCTTCATTTATGCCCTGGAATCTTAAAACCATCAAGGGCCGTCTTGGATCTCAGAGCTAGCACAATGTTAAAAAGGCAAAATCCTCATGGTGGGGAGGGCAGATTCAGCATATCATTAACCAGTTTATTTGATGGCAAATAACAGAAAAATCGATTAGAAGCAAGTTAAAGGGAAGTGTTGCCTTGAAAGTTTATTCATCCAACCTGTAATATGCCATCATCAGTGTCTAGGTAATCCTGAGTAGAATCTGTTCTCAGCTTTCTCCACTTCAGACTTTCTTAGAAAACCCATTGTTCAACTTTGAAATTAACACACTTAAAAATAATAAATTTTCCTTACATATTCCTAATATGGTTTATTATGATTAGTACTGTTACAATTCATTGGTGAATCTGATTTCCATCATTGTATTTAGGATTTTGAATATATATTCAAAATGTGATTGCTCTTCATTTTTGGTATTTTGTTAAATTTGTCTTGATTTTGTAATCAAAGTTATACTACCATTGTGAAACAAGGTGGGAGTTATTCCAACTTGTTCTGTGCTTAGAAAGAACAGAAATTCCTAAAACATTGAACATATGAGAATCTTCTACCCTTAAAAATCTTCTGGGCTGCAAGTATTTATTTCCTGTCTATTTCAATTACTGTTTTTTTTCTTATGTTTTAATTATTTTAATTTTATAATTTTTAAAATATCTTATTTATTTGAGAGAGTGAGCAAGAGAGAGAAAGAGAGAGAGAGAGCAGGGAGAGGGGCAGAGGGAGAAGCAGGCTCCCCGCTGAGCAGGGAGCGCAACCCCAGGCTCAGTCCCAGGGTCCTGGGATGATGACCGGAGTCAAAGGCAGATGCTTAACCGACTGAGCCACCCAGGCACCCCAGGATTTCCTTCATTTTTATGGCTAAATAATATTCTGATCTTTCTATATATCAATTTTCTTTGTCTATTCATTGGTCTATGGATATTTAGGTTGTTTTCATGCCTGGATTATTGTATATAATGCCACAATGAACATAAAGGTGCAGATATCTCTTTGACAGTGTGTTTGTTTTCTTGGGCTATATATCAACTAGGGTGAATTCCTGGATAATATGGTAGGTCTATTTTTAATTTTTTGAAAAACCTCCATACTTTTTTCCACTCATAGTGGCTGCACCAACTTACAGTCCCTCCAACAGCGCACAAAGGTTCTCATTGCGTCATGTTCTTGCAAACATTTGTTAATGTCTTTTTGATGATAGCCATTTGTACTTATTTCTTTCCTATGTTTTGCACTGAGACTTCATTTTTAAGATGTGTTTTTATTAGGGGTTCAACTGTACTAAAAAACCATTTTGTTGAAAAACTTACACGGCACTTTAATAAATATCTCAAATTACCAAGCATATATTCCTAATACTTTATGTTAATTTATTTTTCTACTATATGTGCTGCCGAAACAAGCATGTTAATTTATCTTTCTAATGTCATTCAAAACCCAGACTGAGAAGAAATTTTGAAGTCAGATATCTTGGAATTAAGTGACTATTCTGTCATTTCTTTTCTTTTTTTTTTTTTTTGTAATCCTCAGTATCTTCATTTAAAATTACCTCTATGAATTCTTATGCAATAAAAAATGAAACTATAGATATAGAAATTTCAAGACATAGTCTATCACCTACCTATAATATAATAATATATTATATAATAATAAGTAGTTATTCAAAAGTTATCAGTACAACTCAGTACATAAATGAACACTGAATCAGGATTATACTAAAAAATTCAAGTTCATGATGCAATTGTGACATTTACATGTGGCTATGCATTTAGTTCACATAATGATCCTACATCAGCAGATGAAGGTAAACATCAGGGTGACATATTAATTTCTCTTAAATTGATTTTGTGGGCTTATGCAAAGAACTGTTTGTTATTGTTATATATATTTCTGGAAAAATGGACTCTTGACACCACCTAAATTATTACTTTTTCCCCTGTATTCCATAGCATTTATGTATCTAGTCAGTACTCTATTTGTTTACCTCTGATAACATGCTTTGAAATTGGTTCCACTAATTCACTTTATAAATGTCTATTAAATTCCAGTAATGTTGGCCAGTGTTGTAGTGAAGGCATAAAAATGAATGACTGTTCTTTTGGAATTTTCAATTAGGAAAAAAAAAAGTTTATATGGTTAGCAACTTATATAGTAGTCTCTGAACAATGTAGTAGAAATTTATTTTACATCTACATTAAAATATTATGCATAAGTCCCAATAATTAATCAATTCAATAAATATTAAATCATCTTTTATAATGTACTGAACACTTTTTAGGTATTTAGTATATAGCAGTGAAACAAACAGACAAAAACTCCTGTTGTTTTGGAGCTTATAGTCTAGTGGGGAGACACAGAAAACAGATGAATAAACTAGCAAATGAATGAATGAAATAATAACTTAATAAAAAATGAATTCCTATGTTATGCCAAAGAGTTAAAAGTGCTATGAAGTAAACTTAAGCTATAATTTGTATACAGGGATTTCTGGGGTTGGGAAGAGGTTAGTTTCATTTTCAATAATAAAATTAGTTAAGGCATCCCTGAGAAGTTAAAACTTAAGTAAAAGCCTACAAGAGGTGAACCATACTTTTCTTGGAGGGAGATTATTTTAGGTAGCATAATGTTTAAGTGAAAGGTCTTGAGGCAGGAATATACCATTCCAATTGGAGAAAAAGCATGAAGTCCAGTTTAGCTGAAGCAGAATAATATAAGTCAAAACGAGCAAGGGATGACTCAAGAGATGTAATGGGGGCCAGACATGCAGAGATTTGTAAGTCTTTGTGATGGCTTTGGCTTTTACTGTAGCTTTTATTTCCCATAGCCATGGAAAGCCACTGGAGAGCTTGAGCAGATGAGTGACCTGATCTGGCTTACAGCTTAATAGGATTACTCTTGCTGCTATGTACCAAATGGACAACAGGGAGGCAAATGCAGAAGCAAGGACACCAGTTAGAGGGCTACTGAAAAACACCAGATAAGAAATGATCAAGCGTTGAAACCTGGTGAAATAAAGACATGTGTTCAGAAACTTGTGTTTTCAATGCATAGTTGACACTACCAACAGATGTATTGGTTATGGGATTTGAGACAAAGAGGGAAGTCAAGATGCTCTAAGAATGGCATATTCTCTTATATATATACATATTTTTTTAAGAAGACTATGGAAGGATTAAAGTTGGAAATAAGACCCATACAAATTTGTATGTGTCAAGTTTGCAATGTCAATTACATATTTCAGTGGTATTGAGTATAAAAAAGTAGAGTTCAGTAGAGAGGTCTGCAATGGTAGATAATAGAAACCCTAAAACTACATGGTGATATCTATCTATCTATCTATCTATCTATCAAGGGGGAGGGCAGAGAACAAGAAGCAAATAAAGCACTGTCACTTTTAGAGATCAGGGAAATAAGTTGGCAATAGTGAAGTAGACTGAATGGAATAATCATTGAGGTAGCAAAAACAATTTTTTTATAACTAAAGTCAAGTGAAGAAAGTATTTCTAAAAGACAAGGCATCAATAAATTTTCATTCCTAGATTGATTTACTGGAAAGAAATCCATAGATTATAAGTATATAGTGTTCTATTATTATTTACAGATAATATACGCTGTGTTCAAGATTGAGTATGAAAAGGGTATAAATTTAAGTTTTGTACAACATCACTAAAATGATACTCTTTAATTTTCCATTATTTATAAATTATCAACAAGGATAAATTTTATCTATCTTTTTTCTTCATGAAAAAGTAACATGTTTTAATATTTTACAGGCTACAGTACACTCCTTAAAATATATTTGAATTCCAATTTTTTAATGAAGTAAAATATAAAATAAAATATTTTAAAAACAATATTAATTGCTCTATAGAGTTGTACTATACACTAATATAGTAAGTCATGACAAAATCTCTTCCCTCCAGAGAAATAGCTATGCAAAAAATTCTCCTTTTAATATTGGCTTATTGTGCACTCAAATGTTTATAGGTAAATAAAAATCCATATTTTTTCAGTTATTAATCCAGCTTTGTTATATGAATTCAAACTTGCAAGAAACAATAATAATATTTTCTTTTCTTTAAGGCTACAGTAAGTTTGTATCTGCTAGACAATACAATCCAGAAAAGTTGTCAGAAATATATTTATGCAATATCATATAAGAAGATACAAACTTGAATAGAAAGATATTTTATATATTAAACAGAAACCAAGTAAGATGTAGAAATATGTTTGCCTAAAGAATGTATTTTCTCTTAATTGTACAAATTATCTCCATAGAATTCCTTAGAAACTTTTGAGATACATATATACATTTAATCTACAGGCCACAATAGCCATAGTATAATAAATTGGAAGAATGATTTACTAAATGGTACCCCAATCATCCTAAGAAGTGCAAACATCTGTGTTTAATTACCCTGAGAGCCGATTTTACAAATATAAAAATACTTAAAAATACATCATTATGAAAAAATCCCATGAAATCAGTAACTTTCCAAAATTCCAATTAAATAAAAAGATTGAAAAAAATACTTCATAGATGATTTTCTACATCATGATATTGATTGGCAGATTTTAGGTAGGAGCCTATAGTATATTAAATTTTCTATTTAATTTATAAGTAGAACAAACTTAGAAAATTGTATATATAACTTCTTGTGTCATCTAGACACAAATGCTTTCCAAATTTACATTTCAGACTAATGAAAGGGTATTTTACAAAACTTTATATGGAGAGCTAGCAGTGAAATTGATTCCTCAATCATACCAACTGTTGCCAATCTTAAGTAACTCCAGGAGGGTGTTTTCCCTCACATAGGCAATGGTCGTTAAAACTCTGATGAGGCCCCAGCGTGGGAGATATGTGCCCTAGATTTCTATTTCCTATTTAAAAATCAACTGACCAGAACCTGAGTGAGCACATGCTTTTGTAACCACATGCCTAATGCCATTTGCCTTTATGATGCTTTAAATTTCATTACCTAGGATACTCCGAAATATGACTCATAACGCTATCTTTCTGTAATGTGTAATTCTGAGAGCAATCGGAGATAGCTTATTTCCTCATATGCTCAGTAAGTAATGCAAAGAATCACATTAGAAACATAAAGCAATGCACTCCTTGTTTATGATGTATCACTCTACAAAGTATCTTGAAAAGAAATATTAAATTGGTGCAAGGTAAAACAAACCCAGCAAGAGAAACAAATTTAAAACACATGGTCAATTCATTAAATATTAGAAGGAACAAAAAGTCTTTATATAAATCAACTTTCATACTTAATCTTTGTAGACAAATACAATTTAATTAAACACTGATGAGAAAGACATTATTTGTAATCTTAATATTCATGGTTAGCACCTTGAACAAAATTCTTCCTGGTATACCCCCAAGTTAGAATTTCATCATACATGATGTTTATAATTTTTTTTTTACCTTGCATTCAATGAGAAAAAAAAATTAATGGCTAAAGAGAATTTTATTGTTTGCCATTGAGGAAGATTCAACATATTTAATATAGTATAGTAGGGCCCCTGCTATTTGCTAAATCAGGAGAGACATGGCTGTAAAACAACCAATATGCTTATTCAGCCAACTACCTGAATATCAGAAAGCATAACAGAGTTATAAATACTTCCTAATTATTCTCAGCCACCTTTGCAATTTTTTTTAGAGGGAATATATTTTCTTTTTTTTTTTTTTTAAAGATTTTATTTATTTATTTGAGAGAGAGAGAATGAGAGACAGAGAGCATGAGAGGGAAGAGGGCAGAGGGAGAAGCAGACTCCCTGCCGAGCAGGGAGCCCGATGCGGGACTCGATCCTGGGACTCCAGGATCGTGACCTGAGCCGAAGGCAGTCGCTTAACCAACTGAGCCACCCAGGCGCCCCTTAGAGGGAATATATTTTCAATATGAAAAATATCAGAGCAATGTTTCAGAGCACTGAATTATCATTAGTAAAACATGGGTATTGGCAGTGTATGTGGCCAATGGATATGATTTAAACATGCTGTTTAATGTTTATTTTTGTTGTTTTATAGTAGTCTTCCTATATTAAAAAACCCACAATAATTCATATAGTATAACGGTAGTGATAAAAATCAATTGAATAATCTACTCAGATTAATAAATATACAATGGAGAAGAACACAAACTCAAAATTTGTTTCAAAGAATCATGCTGCATATGTTGATAAAATAAATTTAATTTCAAATTATGTGATATTTTTCAAAGTCAGGCAAAAATAAAACATTTAAATGTCAGCACAATACTTGTATTCAGTTAAATCTTTATTCAAATTAAATCATATTTCTTTCCTTTCATTATAAATAGCAGTTCATTAATATGTTCTTATGGGAATTCAGAGTAAAATAAATTTGGGAACTGACACAATAAATGTGTAGATAAGTAACTTAGAAAAAAATCAATAAAATTCTTTGTGACAATAATGTTACCATGTTAAATTTATAGCAGCTGGTTAAACAATACACATCCTCCTCCATACTTCTAAGTTTTGCTCCAGGATCTTTTCTATAGACTATATTATTTCATGGTAGAATTGTAAAGAGGCAGTTAAAATAATTTTTGTGAACGTTCAGTTCACCTTCAAGAAAGAGTCTATTTTGAAGATTTCTCCAAATAATAGCTTACTTAAATATCTCAGAAACAGTTTTTCTTTAGGGCACATGTAGGTTTTCACCATGGGTAATTCGAAAATAGAATGTTTTTACCCAAAATGGGAGCCTCCCACAGGGAATGTTAACCTTTTAAAGATATAATCAAGATCAAACTTGATATAGGAGAATCACTGAGCTTTGACATCTATTTTTAAATCATCTTCCTTTCCATCTGACTTCCTCAAATGTATAGGTGAGTATATACATATACACACGCACACATACACATACACACACACATTTTCCTCCTAGCCTAGTTTACATTATTAGTCATAGGTTTTTTTTTTTAAGTTTCAAAATATTAAATTTATACTATTATTATTCTATGGTCATGAAACATTACTGCAAACAGCCTAATAAAACCTGTCACTGATCATAAGATAGTAATACTGCAAAGATGCCATGGTTACACTTCCCAGTCTCCTCCCTTAAGTGGCCAAAAAGAGAAAAATAGACTCAACTTTGCTGCCTAGAAATCTGTGCTTTACCTTACCTGCCAGTTTAATAATCCTATTATTGTCTATTAGGGGTTTGACATCTAAAGAAGGATCAGATTCATGGTTCATATCTAGCAGATGTATAATAATGTATGTATGCATTTCTGTTTCATGATATCAAATGTATTCTTAATTATTTATGTTAATGATCTGATTTTAATTTTATATTTATACCCACTCAACCTAATCTTTGGGGAGGTATCACACTATATATTTTAGAAGTTCAAAAATAGGCAAAATAATCTACAGTTCAACCTAATTGTTATATTTATATTCATATATTAAAATCACATATAATTATTTTCTAATGTGAAAATTACATGGTCAATAGAGAACACTTGAAGAACAATCACAATAAAACCATTTATAATCTTATTATTTGAAAAATACAATACACCAAGTACTATACATTAATGTATACAAAAATCTAGTTCCAATCCTTTCAATGGGCTTATAGATGCATCAATAATTGAATATGTTGTATATATTACATGTATATTCTATGTGTTCTATGGCTGGGCTTTAGGTGAATATATAGCTGTATGTATTATATATATCCACATATATATATGTAGATAAGTGGTTTTAAAAATGATATAATGCTCTATTAATTTATAATCTTTTCTTCACCTTGCATTTATTTATTTATTTATTTATTTATTTTCCTCACCTTGTATTTAAAAATGGGCATTTTCAATTAATAAAATGCCTTTCATAGCATAAGATAATAAATCACTTAATCAAATGGAAGGAAATTGTCTTACATCAACATTCCTTAATTGCTTGATAGAATTTTTATAACAAGTTTTTCTGTATGTAGATCATTGAACACATGTTTTATTATTTCCTAGACATGTAATTACTGAATAAAAACTTGTATAAAATTTTAAAATATATGATATGCCTTGTAAATGAAGAGAAGTGAACAGCTAGCAGAGATCCTTAACTTGAAGAAGAATAAGTCAAAAATGATGCTTCGATGTCTAGCTTAATTAACTTAATAAATAAGATGACTGATTGCCAATGAATTAAATAATAGACTACAATACTGCAATCTTTTTATCATTGATCAAATTATACTATCATTATTCACTCTGGCAACAAATATAGAAAAATTTAATTATACTATTATTATTTTGTTGTCTGTAAAATGACATTTAAGTTGATAAAGCAGGCCACGTTTTAAAATATGAACTTAGAGTGTATATATAAAAAAAGACCTATCAACAAATGAGAAGATATGCAACCTCAGTAATTTTTTAAAGAGTACATTGAAAAAATCATTACAGTGTTTAGATCTATCCAAAGGGCAAAAGTAGTATCCCTGTTAAACTGAGTGAACAAAGGAGTGGGCAAACAAGTAATTTTCAACTCTGCAGTAATGGAAATAGATGGGACCTCTTTGGAGAGTATTAATCCCTTTAACAATGCACATTCCCTTGACAAAGCAATTACACCTCTGGGGATATATCCTACATACAGATCACATGTGAACGTCAAGTTATGAAACAAGAGGTTAAATGCTTTCTTTAATATCCTCCTATTGTCTGTGCCAAGTTGTAATATCCCAGTGTTCTAAAGCCAGCTGCTTCACAGCCTTGCTCAAACACGCCGAGAAATTCTGAAACCAGCTCTGCTAGGACCAGCCTATCCCTTTCTGGGCCATAAAGGAAAAGGCCAAGATTTTATGGAGTGATTTAGGAGGCCAAGGGATGAGGGTAAGTTCAGTGAGAGTTTGAGAAGACTTCAGTATGTCAGTACAGTCTGTACTTTCTCCATGTGAGGAGAGAAGGGAACAGTTACCACCTTTCTCAAGCTAAGCAACACAGACTTCAATAAACTTCTAAGATTGCTTGGCACGTTTATTGTGTAGTTTAAGGAACATAGTGTCCAGTGCCTGAATTACACCTGACTGAAGAAAATGTTTTCATTGCAGCTGGCCCGACCTGTGGCATAGCAAAGAAACAGGGGTACACTGGGGCTTCAATTCCAGAAGTATACAGATTTCCTAAGGATAGATGTCGGCTCCATAATACTACTTCTGGAATTTTGAGGTGACATTTGCAATGGGGTGTGCTGCTGGAAACCCCAAAGTGGGGGAGATTTTTAATTTGCCAGATGGAGATGGCATTGCCCATGGCAAATATTCTACAGATGAAGGATCCTGAGCCATATGAGGTAAGGGATGACTTAAAGAACCCAGAAGACTATGTATGAGAGAAAGAATCAGCATTGGATTCTGCCACATACAGAGCATTACGATTAAAAAAAGGATCAGATTACAATTTTACCTGTCAAAATTCTTACAATTTTTTTCTACCGGTCAAATAAGGTATTTGTGATATTTTATCTTTCTCCTGTTCTCAATACCTCATAGCTGGAAGAGCCTCAAACTGTAGCTATTAAATGGAAAAATAGAGAAAGATGAGTTTATCTTACCAATTCACTTGACTGCAGGTTTCACAGTTGAGATATGCCCAAACAGGAGAAGTAAAGCAATTATTTAATTGGATGAAAATTAATTGTATTGATATGACATTGTTAGGAAGACACTTGAAGACACTGGAAGACATTTGATTATGTGAGCATGACAGAAAAATATAGTACCTGCACGAGTGTTAACACAGGTCACAGAACAGACTTGAAAGGGCAGCCAATCAAAAGAATGGCCAGTTTATTTACTAAAAACTGGATTGAGATTTGTCTAAAGATTTTCATTGTTGCACTGTTTATATTAATAAAGGATAGATTAAAACCTTAATTGCTCCCAAGTAGAAAACTGGTTAATGAAAGTACACTACAGCTTTAAAATGAATTCATGAGAAATGATGGTAGATTTTACTTGGGATAATATAAAACCATCCACAAGACATGCTGTTAAATGCAGGAAGGTACAGACATAACTTAAGAGTGTTGTTAATTATATGTTCTGCATTCCATAATTTTTAACTAAACGTTTCTAAAACTGCCTGTACAAATGAGTTTCTTTAGGTGTTAACTTCTTTTTTTCTTCATCAGGCTGATTTGCTTTGTTAGGGGTAATTTTATTTTTAATAACTCTCAAACTGTGCTAGTGAGCTCTCGTCATATTACATTAACAAAAAGCTCAAATATCTTAGTTGCTTTCCACAATAGACATTTATTATTTGCTTCTCCTATCAATCCCCATGGCTCACCTGAAGTTCTTCTCTTTATTCAAGGACAAAGAAACAACCCCACCCTGGGTAAAGATGGCCTCACAACCAATAAGATCCCTAATTCAACTCTGAAAGACTCTTCTCAGAAGTGGCAAGCATATGTCATTCTTGCTCAGATTGCACTGACCAAAGAAAGTCACATGGCACATCCTGATGTTTATGGAGCAAAGAAATACAATACTTTTACTGGGAGGGGAAGTAAATAATTAGGACCAACAATACTTTTACCTGCACAGCAAATGATTAAGAATATCTTTTTTCTTTTAATGAAATGCCATAAAGTCATGCCTAAACTTTAGGGAATTTTTAAAACACAACAAAGCCTGTTTTTTAAATGAAAAATATTTTCAAATATATAGTAAAGTTGAAAGAATTTAACAATCAAAACCCACACACGCAACACTTAGATTCTATCAAGATTTTCCTTTAAAACTGAATTTTTTGGTTACTTTTTTAAGTCTAGAAAGCCCTTTCTCACATATTGTAAGTAAACAGCAGGTATTATTATGTTCATCTTAAAAATAAGGAAAATGAGCTTCAAAGCTACTTGCTAGGTCCACTTACTAGTTCAGTGCCAAGCTGACCTTGGCTGTACATGGTTTTTGTCTAGGAAGCTTTAAAAATACTGATGTTTAGGGATGCCTGGGTGGCTCAGTCTGTTAAGCATCTGCCTTCGGCTCAGGTCATGATCCCAGGGTCCTGGGATCGAGTCCTGCATCGGGCTCCCTGCTTGGCAGAGAGCCTGCTTCTCCCTCTACCTGCTCTGCCTGCCTCTCCCCCTGCTTGTGCTCTCTCTCTCTGACAAAAAAATAAATAAAATCTTTAAAAAAAATAAATAAAAATAAAAATACTGATGTTTAGATCTCATCCCCAGAGATTATATTTATATGTACATTATATTTATATACATATATATCACAGGTTTATATACACATATATACACAGATATGTATATAACATATAACATATATGTATTTAAATAACAAGTAAAATATACTTATATTTAATATTATATAAAATAATATTAAATATATAACATTATATAATTATAATATGTTATAAATAATGTATATATACACATATACATCCATATATTATTGTGGTAAAAAATGATGTAAAATTTACCATCTTAACTTTTTTTAAGTTCAGTAGTGTTAGGTATATTCACATTGTGAAACAGGTCTCCATAACTTTCATCTTGCAAATCTGAAACTCTATAACCATTAAACAACTCTCATTTCCTTCTCCATGAGCCCCTGGTAACCACCATTCTATTTTCTGTTTCTATAAATTTGACTACTATAGATACATCATGTAGTATTTGCCTTTTGTGACTGGCTTATTTCACCTACCATAATATCCTCGGGTTCTTCTATATTGTAGCACATGACAGTATTTCCTTTCTTTTTAAGGCTCAATAATATTCCACTATATGTGTGTACCACATTTTGTTTATCCATTCATCTGTTGATGGACACTAGGTTACTTCCATCTCTTAGGTATTGTGAAGAGTGGTCCTATGATCATGGATGTACAAATAATCTCATTGAGATAAAAACTCTTAGTTTTGTTGATTTGTCTATTTTTTTTAATTCCCTATTTCATTTATCCCTGCTCCAACCTAATTGTTTCTTTTTTTTTTCTTTTTTTTTTTTGCTACTTTTGGGTTTAGTTTATATCCTTTTTCTAATTTCTTGAGGTGTAAAGTTAGGTTATTGAATTTAGATCCTTCTTTTTTTAATGTATACATTTAAAGCTATAAACTTCCTTCATCATACAGCTTTCACTACATTCCATGTTTTGGTTTCATTTGTCTGAAGGCATTTTTTAATTTCTCTTGAGAATTCTTCTTTGACACATTAGTTATTTAAGAGTGTGCTGTTGAATTTCCTCATATTTGTGGATTTTCTGGTTTTCTTTCTGCTATTTATTTCTAGTTCTATTCCATTATTATCAGAAAAGTTACTTTGTATATTCTCAACCTTCTTGATTTGTTTAGACTTATCCTGTGTCCTAACATGTCATCTATCCTGGAAAATGTTCCATGTGCATTTGAAAATAATGTACATTCTGATGTTCAATGGAATGTTCTGTATATGTCTGTTACGTCCAATTGCTCTGTAGTATTGTTCAAGTTCTCTATCTCCTATTGATCAGCTGTCTGGTTGTTCTACCCATCATCAGAATTTGGGTATTGAATTCTCCTATTATCATTGTGTTCCTGTCTGTTTTCCCTTCAATTCTATCAATGTTAGCTCCACATATTTTGGAGCTCTGAGGTCTGATGCATAAATATTGATAATTTTTATATTTTCTTAGTGAATTGACCCTTTTATCATTATATAATGTTCTTTTGTCTCTTGTAACAGTTTTGACTTAAATCTATTTTGTATGATATTAATATAGATCTCTTTGCTATCTTTTGGTTCCATCCTTTAAATAAAGCAAGCAGTGGGCTTTCCCCCTACTTATATGAAAGTACTATCATTTTTGGCTTCTCTTTGGTAAACTACCTTTTTCTTTCCTTTCAACTTCATACTATTGTTTCCTTAGATCTAAAATGAGTCTCTTGTAGACAGTATATAGTTAGATAGTATTTTTTATCCATTCAGTTACTGTATGTCTTCTTAATGGGGAATTTAATCCACTTATATTTAAAATAATTACTGATAAGAAGGGCTTACTATTGCCATTTTGTTAATCATTTATACTATGCCTCGTAGGCTTTTTGTCCTTTTTCTTCCTTACTGCCTTTTTCGTTTGTTTGTTTCATTGGCTTTTTTTTGGTCATGATAAGTAAGCTTTGATTCCCTTCTCATTTTCTTTTGTTTATATTCTATATATATTTCTTTGTGATTTCTATTGCAATTACATGAAATGTCTTAAATTTACAAGTATCTAAAAATGATTGCATACAGGGGCGCCTGGGTGGCTCAGTCGTTAAGTGTCTGCCTTTGGCTCAGGTCATGGTCCCGGGGTCCTGGGATCGAGCCCCGCATCGGGCTCCCTGCTCGGCGGAAAGCCTGCTTCTCCCCCTCCCACTCCCCCTGCTTGTGTTCCCTCTCTGGCTGTCTTTCTCTCTGTCAAATAAATAAAATCTTTTAAAAAAATAAATAAATAAAATAAAATAAAAATGATTGCATACAAAAAACTCTATGCCTTTACACTTCCATCCTCCTCACTTTGTGTTACTGATGTGACTAATTATATCTTTATATATTGTTTTCTCATTAACATAGATTATCATTTATTTATGTTTTTGCCATTTAAATTTTATACCACAAAATTATAGTATTACAGGTTAATATATTTGTCCATGCATTTATCTTTACTGGAGAAGCTCTTCATTGCTTTGTGTTGCTGTCTAGCACTCATTCATTTCAACTTGAAGGATTCCTTTTAACATTTCTTATAGAGCAGGTCTAGTGATAATGAACTTCCTCAACTTTTTTTTTATCTCAGGGAGTCTCAATTTGTTCTTTTTTTTTTTAAGATTTTATTTATTTATTTATTGAGAGAGAGAAAGAAAGAGAGTGCATGTGAGTGGGGGGAGGGGCAGAGAGAGAGGGAGAAAGAGATTCCCAAGCCGACTCCATGCTGAGCACAGAGGCCAACACAGAGATAGATCTCATGACCTGAGCCAAAATCAAGAGTTGGAGGTTTAACTGACTGAGACACCCAGGTGCCCCTCAATTTGTTCTTCATTTTTGAAGGACAGTTTTGTCCAAAACAGTATTCTTGATTGACAGTTTTGTTTTTTCTTTTAGCTCTTTGACTATATCATCTCATTTCCTTCTGGCTTTCAAGGTTTCTGCTGAGAAATCAGTTGTCTCCAGAGTTCTTACCGAAATACTCTGATCTGGTATTGTTATTAACTCAGTGTCTCTGTGGAGGAAGGAAGACCTGGAGCTGCCTAGTCCTCCATTTTGCTAATGTCACCTTTGGGAACTTTTTAAGATATGTATTATCCTTATTATTCAGTATGTTCAAGTTAATGCTATAATGTGACACCCAGGTCTTCCATTCAGGACTGATGCTCTCATTACTTTGGTTGCCAGGCATGTTGGGTACTGATAGCTCAGAATGGAGTCTCTTCCTGAGATTCCCTTAGAGAATTACCTTGCACAAGTTTACACTCTCACCAGAAGGAACCAACCTCCAGTGATTATTCTATATGGCAGTTCTAAGACTTCCCTGGTGCCTCAACGGGTCACAGTTCTGAAGGAGTATATGAGTTTCAGAGCTCTTCATGGAATCAGTTAAAGCTGATCAGTCCTGTCCCTTCTCAGTCTCACTTCCCTTGCTCTCTCATAGATGCTCATGAGAGCACTCTTCAGTAAATTTCCAGTATGCAAATATTTTTCTGTCTTTCCCAGGGAATCTGGCTGAAATAACTCAGATACATTCTTGTCTCTACCCAAATATTTCCACCTTGCTTTTTATAAATCTATTCCTCATAGAAATGCTTTTTATCCTGATAAATCCAAGTATGTTGTAATGAAAGGATATTTACACATTATTCATACCTGACTTTAATGTGTTACTTTCAGTAAAGCATGTAAGAAGACTTCAAAATACCCTAAATGCCATCCATCTTCATATTTCTTTCCAGCTCATTTCTATTTGATCAAATGGGATTATTTTTCCCACTCGTGAAATCTATTAACCTTTTAATGATACAAGTCACTGATGCTTTGATAAACACTACAAGGTGTTAGAAATACAAAGTCAAATGGAATCAGCAAAGTTCAAGATAAATCTTAAACAAAACTATTGTAAACTTAATAGAAATGCTATGCTTATTAAATAGAAAACAAATGGAGGAGTGTGAAAATGTCATCTCTTTTTCATATTGTTTTGTATTGTATGATATTTTAAGAATTTTTAGGTCTCTCTTAGAAGATGCCTTTAAATAATGGCTATATAATTTACTAAAAATATAAGATTTCTCTCCTTTACCAATGTTATCTCTTTATTTAACTCTAAACAGCATAAAGTTTAGTTCCTAAATGCAGCCCCATGGGAATGACATTCATTTCTGCATGACAATTTTCAAGACTACAAACATCAATTTGTTAAAAATTATGATGAACAAGAAATCAGACAAAAATGCAAATTGTTATTAGAATATTCATTTGAAATATACTTATTAATAATCTTAACACTGCATGCAGTATTCAAAATTCCAATACTGTAATTAAATTAGCACTGTTTACGCATTCAGTATTTAAAGTCTGAAATTGCAAGCAATAACCATAAAATAACGTAATAAATAAATGATAATAACTAATTACCACAGAAATGGAATAAAACCATAGTAATAATCACAGCTTTTATTGACAACAGCTCCTTTATAGCACTCCAAATGACTGGGTAATTCTACAAAGATTATTTTTACTACCGACAAAACTTTTGGTTCTACCCATTAAATAAAGCAAGCCAGGCTTTCCCCCCTACTTATATGAGAGCACTATCTTATTTTTCTTTCTGTTTTGTAAATTGTCCATGAAGCAGTGCCTGCCTACTCATATTCATTTTGTGACCTGTACTATAGATTATAGAGGATAAAGTAATTGAAGACTACTTCAAATCATATAATTTTAAGATTACCAAAATAAGTGCATTTCCAAGGGAATAATTTTGACTGGTTAAATTACAAAAGAATAATCATCACACACACACACACACACACACACACACAAACACACACACATTTCCTGATTATTCCTTCTCATCTACCACCTAGTTTGCTCTTTTTAATTCTAGAAAACCAAAAGTTAAGATTACAGAAATTTTCTAGAAGCTAGGGAAGTGCTTGAATATATGATTTAGATAATACTTGACTAAGGGAGGGCTCTATGTGATTCCTAATGAACAATTTTCCTGTGCAGCATAGAGAAAATGTACGTGCAATCCACTATTTAAAATGGATGAAAGTTAAATATGATCCCTGATGAATTGTGTATTTAAATCAGAAGAGCAAAATAATAATACTTGTAGAAAAAATAATAGAAGAGAACACCTTTATTACCTTGGCATTGGTAATGATTCCTTAAACAGGATACAAGAATCACTGATCATAAAGAAAACTAATGACTAAATTGGATTATTATAAAATTAAGAATTTTGTTCTTCAAAACATAACTTTAAAAAATAAAATCAAGTCACAGAGTGAAAGAAGAAATAATATTCACAAAAGACAACAAAGGACCTGTCCCTCATGTAAGGGAGTATATATGTGTGTTTTCCTACGTTAAGTGTGTTTATACTCAATAAAAAAGACAACACACACACACACACAAAAAAAACGAACAATAGACTTGAGCAAGTATTTTACATAGAAGAATTTCCAAAGGTCAATAACCATATGAAAAATCCCTCATTATTAACAGAAATCAGTAAATGCAATATATACTGTAATTAACTACAACACACATCTCTGGAGTGCTAAGAAAATACATATTAATATCTTTTAGGGTTAGCAAGAAAGTAGAGAAATAGCTACTCACAAAAACTGCTTGTGAGAATGTAAACTGGAACACCATTTTGGAAAAATTTTTACGTTACTCATTAATATTGAAAAGATACATATTTTATGATTTTGTAATTACTCTCCCAAGAATAAACTCAAGAAAACTTCATTCATATGTGTGCCAAGAGATAGAAACAAACCGATCATGGCAATATTATTCATAATAGCTTTAAACTGCAATGATAAACAAACACAACAAAAATAAAAACAAAATAAAAAGCCAAAAACTCAAAATCCACCTACAGTGGAATTGGAAAAAAAAAATTGAATGTATTCATACAGTGGGACAATGTACTGCTTTGAAATAAACGAACTGAAACTACACATAACACATGGATGAATCTCACAATAATATAATTTTGAGTGAAAGAGCCTAGAGACAGCCTCTGTGATTCTGTGAATACAAAGTTTAAAAATAGAACAACAGCAGCCAGTTGCTGTGCTGGAGATCAAGGCAGTGTTTACCCTTCATGAGGGTGGAAGGCAGAGTGATCCAGCAGGAACATCTGGGGATTTTTTATTCTGGCTAGTTCTAGACCTGGATGGTGTTTTACTGATATTTACATAGTTTGGATAATTCTTTGAATTATACACTTACAGTTTGATACCTCTCTCTGGGTTATGCTTTAAATATATATATGGAGAGATTATATGGACACATGCTGAAATTTATGCTTCAAAAAACTTATTTTGTGACCCTAAGAATGTCAACAAAAATTATTTTTTTAGCCTCAAATATTCAATAAAATTCGGCAGCAGAAAGTGTATAGGCTGTATATGCTGATGAGGATGATGTACCACTAAAAATAGACAGCAAAACAATATATTCAAAATGCATTACACTGATTACATTTCATGACTAGAAAATATTTTCAATATAAAAGAAAAGCTAAAATTCCATTATAAAAATTAGAAATGTCTATCTAAGACATTTGAAAAAAATTCAAAGACAGATGACACCCATTTTTGGAGGGAATACATGAAAAAGTGTAAATTAACATATTGCTTCTTTATTCTTTTTTTTCTTCCAAGTTACTACTTCATTATTTTTAAACTCAATTTTGAAATATATTTTTAAATTATCAATTTTTTCATCCTTTATGGATATGCATACAACAGCCTTTTCTATAATAGCAACTTTTAACAACCAAATGGATTCCCACGAATAGGAAAATGAGAGAATTATGTTGTGAATTATGTTGTTTCTATATATGGGACATTGTGCAATTGATAAAATACAGAGTTAGCTCTATGAAGTCTATTTGTGAGGATTTCTACTATGTGTTATTAAGTGAGAAAAAAAATAAGATGCAAGATGTACATGAGTTTTTTTTAAGTGAAATAACGAATAAAATCACTATATGTGAAAAAATTATATTGATTCTTGATGGATATGTTGATGGATATATTGGAGTATGAATTCTGCATGCAAAGATGGCCAAGTTTTCTATTTCATTCTGTTTTTACAGACTACCCTAATTTTTCAACGTAAAAATATTATCTGTATGACCAACGAGGGGCTCGATCTCAAAACCCCGAGATCATGACCTGAGCTGAAATCAAGACTGGGTCACTCAACCAACTAAGCCACCTAGGCGCCCCATTACTTTATTTTATACTACAAACTTATCTTTATAGGTAATAGTTACTTGGCATAAATTTTTGCAAAGACTATTACTATTTAACAAGCATATAATATGTACCATGTGCCAAACATTGGGAGCATTTTACAATATGGGATCTCATAGTAACTTAAAAAAGTGTGTCAGGTAGTATAACTATCAACTTTTTAAAAAAGGAATAAAGGAGGGTTCAAAGGTATTAGGTCAGTTTCCCATATAACACTGATATTAAGTGGAAGTGTTGAACTCACTGCCCATAAATTTTACTCCAAAATCAGTTTGAATTTGTTCACAGGGAAGGAAAGAATAAACTCAATAGCATGTATCATATACTTTCCAAATGCTACATGTAGGAAGAAATTATCAATTTAATTTATATTTAATATAACTTAATATAAACCTCCTTACTGAATGTGTATTAGCTCATTTCCCTGCTCTAGGAATATAAGCTTTATCTCATACATGACATTCCCAGTCTATCCAGATATCTTCCTGTAAGGCAGTTGGAGGGATTAGAAAATTAAGTTTATGGAATTAACAACGGGATTTGTGGAGTGCTGAAATCTACATTATACAATAAGAACATATACATATTTCACCTTTTACTGTCTTATCAGTCCTCTGGTCAGCGTTCATTGTCCTGTCCCTGGTCATGGCCTCTGGCAGGATGGCATCTTGATTCAGGGACCCTGATATTAAATTCTTTTTTTTAATTTAATTAGACACTTTATTAATAAACACTTTTAAATACTGAGTTTCTATGCATTAATTTCTATAATTTTTAGTAGGACTCATTCTCTTCTATCCCAAGTTATTAGGATAACTTATTACTATTGTTCCTTGGCTTTATGTTAATGTCTCAGAACTGCACAAAATTGTAAACATGTGATAGAATTTCCATGAAATGGTGTTGTTCTTTCCACAGATATTCTTACACCTTATGGTTCAATCTTTCACATCTATCTTGCATATCCCCTTAGCCAGTCTTATATTTTTCTTCGCATTTATTACTGCTTGATATCATAGTCTCAAAATTAGAATATCTGGTAAACGAGCAGATTCTTGACTCCCGGTTTAAAGGTAAGTCTGGCATATAACTCCTTCATAATAAATATTTGTTTTTTTTAAAGATTATTTATTCATTTATTTATTTGACAGAGAGAGACACAGCGAGAGAGGGAACACAAGCAGGGGGAGTGGCAGAGGGAGAAGCAGGCTCCCCGCGGAGCAGGGAGCCCGATGCGGGGCTTGATCCCAGGACCCTGGGATCATGACCTGAGCCGAAGGCAGACGCTTAACGACTGAGCCACCCAGGTGCCCCCATAATAAATATTTGTAAAAAATGAATAAAAGAGGTAGTCATACTGAACATTTCCAACCTGTATCCAGGCATCCCCCCCATAAGAGCTTCCTCAAAAAATTGATATTTCTTTTTGTTTGTACTGTACAAAACTCTTTACAAGTGTTGTTGTTGTTTTCTGGCATCTAATGTTATACAGTAAATATGAAGTTAAATTAATTTTAAAAAAATGCCAAATAATTTAGATGAATGAATTCACTCTATGACATTCCTTCTGTGCATATTATTTTTTCTGTTAATATTTTGATCATTGTTTCATTGAAATTTTACGTATTTTAATTGATTCATTTAAAATTTTATTCTGACAAGTGGTTGATAGGCATTATCAGATTTCCACAAGGTACACACTCATAAAAGTTTAACAATCTCTGATCTAGAAATAAAACTGCTCGTTCACTGGCTGTGACTATCTTCAACTTTAGCAGATAATGTCTAAATATTTTTGGAAGTGCTATTACCAACGTATATTCACAAAGGCAGGATGTGAAGTTGCCCTGGAATTGCTATATATCCGCAGTATCACTTCCTATTTCCAGACCTAAAATTTTGCCTGTCTGATGGAGGTTTGAATTTAATTTGCATTTCTTTGATCCAGAGAATTTAAAACCTTTCCAAATATTTTTTTTCTTACTAACTGAATTTACCTGTAATATAGTTTTATCCAAATGTTGTCCTCATTATTCTACTTAGCTGTTTTTATATTTATCTGTAAGCTGTTATGATAATGGTATTTTTTCATTGTGTGTTAAAAATTGCAATCAAATATATACATTGCCATTACTGTCTGCCTCATCATGATTTATTTTTTCATTTTATATATTTTTCTGGTGAAGCAATATTTGATCATTATGGAATAAATTTATTTAATCCCTAATAATGCTTCATAAATATTTTTCCCATGATATTAATTTAGACATACCAGCTCTATTTGGTTCCCATTTGCATGCTTTATATTTTTATAGCATTTTTGTTTTTTTTAAGATTTTATTTATTTATTTGTCAGAGAGAGAGAGAGCACAAGCAGGGGGAGCTGCAGGCAGAAGGAGAAGAAGGCTCCCTCCTGATCAAGGAGCCCAATGCAGGACTCAATCCCAGGACCCGGGGATCATGACCCATGCCAAAGCCAGACGCTTGACCGACTGAGCCACCCAGGTGTCCCTTTTTATAGCCACTTATTTCACCTTTTCTTTGTTCTTTTGGTTAATTGCATGATTCATCTTCATAAATAGTTTGAATTTTTAAAAATAAGTCTATTCTAAAATTCTACTTTTTTTTTTCTAATGGAGCATTTGGTCCCTATAGAACTGATGTAATTACTAACATATTTTAGCTAAATCTACTACTTCATTTATGCATTATATTTTCCCTATTTTATCTGTGAATTTTCTTTCTTGAGTTTTTCAACTAGATTATTTTTTATCATTAATTTTATGGTCCTTTCACTAATGTGAAAGTTTTATATTTGTTCCATTTGCTACCCTCAAAAATAAAACATATATTTTTATTTTATCAACATAAAATTTTAATTTTAAAAATCCCCTTTCTCACCAATAACATTAAAAACCCTGTTACTTACACACTTTACAAATTACTTACATGCTATTTGTCCATGACTTTTAATTCTCTTATTTTAAATAAAACCTCAGAAGGCATTAGTATTATTTACCCATATTTTTATCACACTTTGGCTCTATATTCATTTTCTATTTTTTTTTTAAAGATTTTATTCATTTATTTGAGAGAGAGAGAATGAGAGACAGAGAGCATGAGAGGGAGGAGGGTCAGAGGGAGAAGCAGACTCCCTGCTGAGCAGGGAGCCCGATGCGGGACTCGATCCCGGGACTCCAGGATCATGACCTGAGCCGAAGGCAGTCGCTTAACCAACTGAGCCACCCAGGCGCCCCCATTTTCTAATCCATCAGTAATCATTCTCCGTCTGCCTGAGTTATACCTTTTGGAATTTTACTTGTTGAGGCTTTGCTGTAATTAACGTGTGTGTGTTTTAGAAATATGTTTTTATTGCATCCTTGTTTGTGGAATACATTATTACCAATCTTAGAATTATAGGTTGGTAATTATTTTTACCAACTCACTGGAAGATCATTTCTTTCAGAGAAGATTACCTTTTGTTTCTGCAAGGTATCAAAGTCTGTGGAAGTCAGAGACCATCATAAATGACAATTCCCCATGGGACTGAAAGTCCTAGCTACCAAAAAAAAAAAAAAAAAAATCCATGGAACAGATGTCCTTTAGCCATGATTTCTCAGGGATTTTTTTTTTTTCTGTTCTCTTCTGACTACTCCACTCTTATAGTCTCTTAGAAATGGGAGTTTATCATGGGGAAGAAGTGGGTTTCTTTCTTTAATTTTCATTCTAATTTTGTGACCCTTAACACCCTTTATTAGAAGTGGGTTTCCTATAACCCACCTAGACCTTGAACCTGGTCTTTCATCTTCTTTCCCCTTAAGGCCACTGGCTTAAAGCCTTAATTTGCTTTGACCTTAAAACTCCCTGAGGGTAAAAGTTATTTGGGAGGTATTTTTATTATCTCTCTAGATTTTGACATCCTCCCAAATTTAAGTGGTAATTATCTGCTTTCTCCTCAAGCTCTTTAACACTCCTAACAAATTAGAAAAAAAAAATAATTAAAAAAAATTTCATTGTTTTTAGCTGGAAATTTGTTCTGAATAAACAAACCACCATTCTCCCAGAGATTTATGAAGGCTTTGTTTGTCATACAAGCACCAACTACTGGGAATAAATTAAGCAGAGATAATAGTAAATATATTTTCAAATTTTCTTTTGGTAGAAAACTAACTGTACTCCTTCTTAGTAAACTTAAACTCCCTAAGCATTTGGCCACGAGTTTGTCCAAAAAACATAAATAATTAATGCTTTATTAGTAACCCCATTTACATAGAACCTTAAAAAATCCAGGTAAAAGAGTTAGTTTTTAATCACAAGATAGATGATTTGAATAATATACTCATTATAAATTAGAATTATTATCTTAATGATACAAAATAATATAAGTATTCCAGAGACTTTGTTATTCAGCCTGTATGGACTATAAAATAATAATAGACACCAAAGATATGCTATTATTTCTTTTTTTTTTTTTTTTTTTAAAGAGTTTATTTATTTATTTGAGACAGAGAATGAGAGAGAGAGAGAGAGCACATGAGAGGGGTGAGGGTCATAGGGAGAAGCAGGCTCCCTGCCGAGCAGGGAGCCCGATGCGGGACTCGATCCAGGGACTCCAGGATCATGACCTGAGCCGAAGGCAGTCGCTTAACCAACTGAGCCACCCAGGCGCCCGATATGCTATTATTTCTTAATAAAAGCAATCAAGAGTAATGTATCCTAGGTAACTATACTTATGGTGAACATTGCCTAATGTAAAGAACTGTTGAATCTGTATGTTGTACACCTGAAACTAATGTAACATTGTATGTTAATTATACATCAATTAAAAAAAGAGTAATGTATTCCATAATAAAGTTAGTAAACCATAGTAACTGACCAATTTTAGAATCCTAAAGAAAATAAGTAAAATAACTTAAATTATAGACTCTGGTCTCAAATTGTATATGTACATGCAAACACACACACACATTCCTTCCTATTTGACAAAAGTTGAGCATTCACATTTTTTCCAATTATTTTATTTTTTAAAAAATATTTTATTTATTTACTTAGAGAGCGAGAGCAAGCGAGAGAGAGAGCATGAGCAGGAAGGGGGCAGAGGAAGAGGGAGAAGCAGACTCCCCACTGAGCAGGGAACCTGCCATGAGTTTGATCCCAGGACCCCAGGATCATGACCTAAGCCGAAGGCAGACGCTTAACCGGCTTAACCAACTGAGCCACCCAGGCGCCCCACCCTCCAATTATTTTAAACCCTCAGATGAAATTCAAGATTTAGATATAATGTTCTTTTTTTTTTTTTTTTAGAGAGAGAGAGAGAGAGTGCAGAGTGCAAGCAAGGCAAGTATGTAGCCTGACTCAGGACTTGATCCCACAAACCTGAGATCATGACCTGAGCTAAAATCAAGAGTCTGAGGCTTAACTGACTGAGCCACCCAGGCACCCCTAGATATTATAGTGTTATTTAAAAAAAAAGAAAGGCAATAAAGAAAGAAATTAAAATAAACAAGACAAACTATAATAATAGCAATAAATAAACCAAATGGGAGCTTTAGGGGAATTATAGCTAATGGTGTGTCATTCCTAAAGAAAGTTGAAAAAACTGATAGAGGCCTGACTAATCACATACCTCCCAAACCATTACATGGGAAGTGTATTTTATTGGTGGACGTATTAAGGGAAAGAGAACCGCAAAAAGAAGGAAACTACTCTCTTTATCGAAGCCCTAATGCACATAAAGTATTTTAGAGTACATCTAGGTAAAAATAATAGCATCTCCTAAGGCAATATGCTTTTTAGAGTCTAGGGATTTTTCCCTTTTACAGAAGGGCTTTTTGAAACCCAGTGTGATTTTGGGGATACAACTCTCTTAATCTGAACACAGATAGTTTTACTGTTCCTAGTTAAATATTTAAAGATTCATTTATGGCATTCAGTTATGGCTCTTTAAATATGAGAGAATACATGACTTTCGTTATTGGAACTGAATAATGGACCATTGTTCTTTTTCTCTCGATCTAGTTCTAATATACATCAGGCATTACATGAACCTGGCACTTCTAGGAACATAAAAAGTTACATTCAACATTTAAAAGGATGTAGGAGTGTGCTTCTTGGCATAGCGTGCAATAGAATCCAACTCACAAACCTCCACTGCTTTTCTTCTCTCCATTAAAAAAAAAAATAGATGGTTATCTCAAAAGTTGCAAATAGAATAATACAAAGAAAAAAACTGAAATCACTTTGGCTCCTTCATCCCGTAATCATTATGAGTAAACATGTATTTCTTTCTAGGATCGATATATCTACCTATGACTGTCTTCACAATGGTGAAAACCCCACATGTGGGAGAAAATAAATTTTTCATAATCTATGTTTACATGTCATGGGCTCTCTAAAATTGAAAACACTGTTCTTTATTTTATTATTTTATTTAACTAATATTTATTGAGTTCCTGGTATTAGATAGGGACTATTATAATTACTGGGAATATAAGAAAGAGTCAAACAGAAAAAAATCTTTGCCCTCATAGAAATTAATCTGCAGTGGTGGTGGGCAGGGCCCAGGGCAGAACAGTGCACATGCCTCTGAGTCTACTCTAATTGTGTGATTTAAGTGACTTACCTCACCCTAGTCTAGGCTCCTGAGTAGGAGGAAAACTCTGTGATCTTAGGTTATACTAAAATTTCTTAGGTAGAGCCATGAAAGTACAATCTATAAAATGACATTAATAAATTGGATTTCGGGGCTCCTGGGTGACTCAGTTAGTTAAGCATCCGCCTTTGGCTCAGGTCGTAATCTCAGGGTCCTGGGATTGAGCCCCCACATAGGGCTCCCTGTTCAGTGGGGAGTCTGCTTCTTCTTCTCCCTCTGCCCACCCCCCCCCACCCCCGCACACACTCTCTCTCTCTCAAATAAATAAAATCTTTAAAAAAATAAACTGGACTTCATCAAATTAAAATCTTCTGCTTTTCAAGTGAAACTGTTAAGAAAATGAAAAAACAAACCACAGATTGGATGAAAATATTTGCAAATCATATGTCTCAAGAACAGCATATAAAGAACTCTCAAAACTCAGTAACAAGAAAACAACTCAATTAAAAAATAGGCACAAATACTTAAACAGACACTTTACCAAAAAGATACAGTGATGGCAAATAAGAACATGAAAAGATCTTCAATATCATTAGTCATTAGGGACATAAAGTTAAGCCACAAGGCCATACCACTACACATTTATTAGAATGACTACAATTTTTTTAAAAATGACTATACCAATTGTTGGCAAGGATGTGTTGGCACTGGGACTTTTGTACAATATTGGAAAAAAATGTAAAACGGTATATTCACTTTGAATATGGCTATATGTGATTTTCCTTTTATATCAATGTTTACTGCATAAAAATCACAAAACTGTGATTTATAACAATATTATTTGGATTTAATTTCATACACACACACACACACACACACACACATTTGCTTTTTCTGTTTCACCTTGTGATTGAACTGAATTGTCCTGGCAACTCTCTCTTTAAGCACCTTTAATAATACCACCTTCTCAGTCAAAAAATTTCCATTATTACATGCTTGCATAGATATTACTAGGCTTCTTTTCTATAAACATATGAGCATCAGGGAGGTATGATTTCTGGAATACTAGTGATGTTGGATTCAGTGAAACATCTTCCAGAATAGGCACTCTTCTTGCATCACACCAAAATTTATTTTTCTCTTTCAGCTTTATTGAGATGTAATTGACATACAGCAGCGTATGTTTAAGCTGTATAGCATGATGGCTTGACTTATATACACTGCAAAATGATTTCCACAATAAATTTTGTTAACATCCATCACCTCACAGAATAACCAACCGACCAAACAAATATTTTTTTCCTTGAGATGAGAACTTCTAGAATTTACTTTCTTAGCAACTTTCAAACATACCATACAGCAGTGTTCACTACAGTCATCATGTCTGAGATAGGCACCTCTAGTTAGGCCAGTTTGGGACTGGTAATTTCAGATGGCATCATTTACATGTTTGGTGCTTGGCATTCTGGTGATTTAGGTTGCCTGAGATGGACTTTTATTTCTCCAGGGTATCGTTACTCTCTAATGGCTTTAAATATCATTTTTGTAAAATTCAGCTTTCATAATTGTTATGGTCTATAATCTTAGTTCAATGTAAACTTCTCTGTCATCTTAAGAACAGAAATTTCAATCCCAAACTTAAAAACTAGGTCTTTACCATATAGATATTGGCATTTTTTATTTCTATCTTCCACGTATCTTAAATTTGACTTTATATTTTCTACATCCGTATCATTTTCTGTTAAGAAAAGAGTTTCTACACCAGCTCTTTCAGTTCAATAATTTATTGTTGGTGCTGTCCTATTTTTTTTAATTTAAAATTTACATTTTTTTATACTTGGTGTTTCCATGTGAATCTTCCTAATTGCAAGTACTAACTTCATGTCCTCAATAACTTTCGTTCATCTATAAGTCTATTCGGCTTGTCACTCTCATTGTAACAGTGGTTGTACTTCTCAATTATCTAATTATTTTTCCATTAGTTCATTTCCCTTGATGAGATCAGCCACTTTGGCAGTTAATATGTACCTGAGGAGAGTGGCGGGTGTCCAGGTCCCTCATGCCCTTCTGTTGAATTCAACTTGGTATGTGTCCTAAAGCAGACAGTCTTCAGTGCCACAGTTTGGGACTGGCCACCCCCGTTGGCTACGTACCACATCCTGCCTTGATCTATCCTGAACTTAGGCGCTGGTTTTCTTTTAAAAAATATTTTTTTCACCACGTCTGGCAGGTCCTGAGCAGGAATTTCTGATCAGACACTCATGTTCTAGAGATATGTTTATTTCCAATTCTGACACCTGGATCTCCTCCACACTCTATTGCCATTACCCTCACAGAGCAGGTCCGAGTCGCCTTTTTTTTTTCTTCTTGCCAAGAGTGACCCTCATTTTAAAAATTATTATTAATGTGTCATATTCTTATACCTCCCCATGGCTTTTGTGGCATCTCCAGTGACAGGCTTGGAACAAAACAGTTGCCTCAATTCTAGTTTATTGCTCATCATTTATTAAAAGTATACATCACTGATAGTCTATACTTAAATGGCATGATAATTTTTATTTCTTACTATGACCACAAAGTAAGTAAAATAATGACAAACAGCAGCTAGCACTCTGTTAAAATATATCTGCTTTCCCATTTTATTAATTAACCATGATTTTCCAACTTGCGTACGCATTATAATTAAACAGAAGACCTGCTAAAACACAAGTTCCTAAGTCCCTAACACCAGTTGCTGATTGTTACATCTGGGGTAGTGCCAGAGAATTTGCATTTCTAACAAGTTCCCAGGTGCTGAGGCTGCTGCGGTATCATTACTATAAAATAATGAGGTTTGACTTGTAACACGTACATTAGCACGACAGAAAGGCAGCTTCATCTGAGCCCAGGGTTTACTTATTGTCAGCCAAGTAAGTTTCAAAATTTTTGATTATTCTTTTAGTATTGTCTGGAAGATTTCGAACTGTTTCCACTATAGCCAATTTGATATACAGCCTCCAAAGACATGTACACAAATCCTGCATCTAAGAATTTGGTTGGATGGCACTCTGAGGGAAAGAGAGAGAAAGAGAGAGAGAGATTTTTAAGAAATTGGGGGCTGGCAAGTTAAAAATACGCTTGGCTAACCAGTAGGCTAGAAATTCTGGCAAGAAAGTTGCAATCTTGAGTTGAAGGTAGTCTGGAGGTCTGGAGGCAGCATTACTTCCTCCTGGGGGACCCTCAGTCTTTTCTTTAAAGGTCTTTGACTGATTGGATGGAGTCTACCGCCTTTATGGAGGATAATCTGTTTTACTCAAAGTACTGATTTGGATGTTAATAATTTCTTTTTTTTTTTCTTTTTAAAGATTTATTTATTTATTTGAGAGAGAGAGCACGCATGTGCACGTACGAGCAGGGGAAGAGATAGAGGGAGAAGAGTGAGAGAATCCTCAAGCAGATTCCCTACTGAGCACAGAGCCCAATGTGGGGCTCGATCCCAGGACCCCAAGATCATGACCTGAGTCGAAACCAAGAGCCAGATGCTCAACTGACTTAGCCACACAGGAACCTCGAATGTTAATTATTTCTAAAAAATAACTCCACAGCAACATCTAGACCAGTATTTGACCAAATATCAGGTACTATAGCATAGCCCAGTTGACACATAAAATTAACCTTCATTCTACCTGACATCCAGTTTGGTTTATTTGATGGTCATTTCCAATAGGATATCTGAGGGAGAGAGAAGCATGAGGTCAGGGAAATTAGCCTTTTGGTTTCCTACTGGATCCATTATCATAGATCTCACAGCTCCAGCCAAGGACACATTTTATACATGACCTTGTCTGTCCAGTTCTAATTTACTCTCATTTTCTTTTGCTCATTCCCATCATGGAATGATGAAAGACTATTCTACCTCTTACAAGTTCAGTGGGTAGAGTACCCTTTTTGGTTTGCCTAACTCTTCTCATATCTTTGAAAATAGCCCCCTTTTTATAAACTCTCCTCAAATTATCCAATTAGACCGTGCTCTCCTTTTCCTTTCAGAAATGGACAAACTACGGGATTGGGATTTAGTAGATTATTCCTGTGGATACTCTAATCTGTTTAACAAAGCTAAGGATGCTTCTTCCACTTTTTAATAATTTTCTTTTTAATTATAAAGACTACAACCATTCAGTATAAATCCCAGTTTTACCTTTGAATCACCTTTGTTTGCAAGGTTATCATTTCTCAACCCTCCATTGGCTATTAGCACCATGAAACAGACTTGATATTTGGAAATACAACAAATACTGAAATTGAGCTGATTAATACTACACAAAATATAAAATAATCTTTGCTATCAAACTGTTTCAATCATACCTGGCTCTGTTGGAAATACAAGACCAGGTTTTCTTTAGGTCAGTAATTGGTGCCATTTATGCAACTGTGGTTGAAAAATATGGTATTTCTGTACACTTTTTTCCCCCACATCCATGACTTGATTCTTCTAAATAGAAAATATATTGCGTCTTGCCTTGTTTGATAGGCTTGGAGTAGTCAGCACCACATCTGTATCTTTCCTATAGATCTATGCTCTCCAATTCTGCTTGCTGCTCAGCGTACTTATCCCCTGCACCCTGCCATATGACACAGCCTGCTTTCTTGCCTTTGCTTAGTCAGTTACTGACAGGATTTTTACAAGACTTTAATATAAAAATGACAGGAAAAAAAAACTTTGTGAGCTTCATATAGAATTTAAGGTAGAGTTGATAACATGACACATTAAAACCACAGTAAATGCAGTCTTTCCATTTATTTGCAATTGCATGCATGTTTCCCAAATGGAGATTTTAGAACCAAATAGCACAGGAAGTCATAAGTATTTTATGATTATTCATCTAAACTTATTTTAATAATAGCTATATAAAATCATGTCTACTGGCTGTAATATAATTTAACAGCAATTATTCTACTTTTATATATTGGATTGCTTCCACAGATTAACAATTAAATGACCCCTGATAATTATTCCTTTTTTGTAAACTTAAATCTTAATCTCTGAATATAGACAATAAATTCTTTTTTTCAAGATTTATTTATTTGAGAGAGAGGGTGAGCACAGAGGACGAGGGAGAGGGAGAAGCAGACTCCTCACTAAGCAGAGAGCCCAACGTGGGACTCGATCCCAGGACCCTGAGATCATGACCTGAGCCAAAGGCAGACACTTAACTGACTGAGCCAGCCAGGCACCCCTATAATAAATTCTCTATTACTATGTATATTAATTTGCTAGGGATGCCATAACAAAATATCACAGACTGTGGAGTAAATAACAGAAATTTATTTTTTCACAGTTCTAAGAAGGCTAGTAATCCAGAATCCAGGTGTTGGCAGCTTTACTTCCTCCAAGGCCTCTCTCCTTGGCTCTCAGATATCCTCCTTCTTGCTAAGTCCTCACATGGTCCTTCCCCTGTGTAGGCACATCCCTGGTGTCACTTGTGTCCCCAAGTTCTCTCTTTTTATAGAGGTATCAGTAAAATTGGATTAGGGTCCACCTGTATGACTCATTTTAAGTTAATTACCTTTTGAAGGCCCTATTTCCAAAGACAAACACCTTTTGAGATACAGGGGGTGAGGGCTTCAACATGTGGATTTTGAGGGTACACAATTCATCCCCAAACCCAATATTTCAGATAAAATAAGAATATATACCTGCATTTGCTCATTTGTTCAAACAGAGTACAGAAAGGATAAATGAAAAAGTAATGGGATGTTTTCCTACAGGGTTGTGTGGCAATGGTACAGCAAGGATGAGGATGGGACAGATTATAAGGAATGGGGAGAAAGATGACACTTCCTGAGTCTGCCTGTCTATACAGTGTAGACATTTGGAGGTAAGTTAATGTTTTAGATAGATAGATGATAGATAGATAGATAGATAGATAGATAGATGATAGATAGATGATAGATAGATAGATAGATGATAGATAGATAGATAGATAGATAGATAGATGATAGATAGATAGATAGATAGATAGATAGATGATAGATAGATAGATAGATAGATAGATAGATAGATAGATAGATGATAGATAGATGATAGATAGATAGATGATAGATGATAGATAGATAGATAGATAGATAGATAGATAGATAGATAGATGATAGATAGATTTACATATATAATGGAATCACCAGTGATAGAGGGGGAAAATGGAAAATAAAAATGATGAACTGCATTTCAAATGACTAACATAAGTTTGATATATATATATATATATATATATATATATGAAATATATATAACATCAAAATATGTACATGCATTTATTCATGTGTATCTACCTATGCATTGTATTCATTAGTAGCTCTTTATAAAATGTGATATATGAGATACTTTGTTTTCTTGTTTTGTTTTGTTTTTTAAAGAAAGGCAGGCTGCCACATGTAGTGCCGCATTTGGATGTGTCTGGAGTCTTGGAAGCTTGACTACCCTATGTTCTACAAATGGACCATGAGAGGTTGTTTGGAGGTTCTAGTAGGGGAGCACAGCTACTCCTATATCCTTGACTGAAGAATGGTCCTCCTCTATGGAGGAAGGT
The DNA here is from genome assembly GCF_004348235.1 of Phoca vitulina. Lineage (NCBI taxonomy): Eukaryota > Metazoa > Chordata > Mammalia > Carnivora > Phocidae > Phoca > Phoca vitulina. The sequence continues at coordinate 19,705,217 of NW_022589715.1, read as the reverse complement.
CATTCTCTTCCCAGCACGCAGCTTCAGGAGGGAAGCACATGGAGCAGTGAGGGAGGAAGGAGACACCTGCCTACCCAGCCAGATCAGCTGAATTAACCCTGGCTCTCCAATGCGGTGACAGATGTTGCAGCCAGATTGCCCTCACATCCAAAGATACTTTATATGTTTTATATATATTGTATAATTTAACAGTTTTGTTTTTCATATTCCTTGTAAATATTCTCAATTGTCACTTGACTTTTATATTTACTTAAAAGCACTTATGAGATATTATACATTTATGCAAATTACTCCCCTTACTTTTATTATTCTCTCATTACTTCTATTCATGGAAAAGCTTCCCATTTATAAGACCAAATGCAGGGGCATGGGGCTGGCTCAGTTGGTAGAACATGTGACTCTAGATCTCAGGGTTATGAGTTCAAGCCACATGTTGGGCATGTAGCCTACTTAAAAAAAATAAAAATAAAATAGTCTTTAAAAAGACCAGATGCATATTTAGTAATATTAGCATTTATATATTTATGGTTATATTCCATTAAATTTTATATTTATGTACATAATTATGCTTCTGTATTTTTATTTTGGACATATAGCAATTTTTCCTTTCAATTTCAACTGATGGGGCACCTGAGTGGCTCAGTAGGTTAAGCATCTGTTTTTGGCTGAGATCATGATCCCAGGGTCCTGGGATCAAGCCTGCATTGGGCTCTCTTCTCAGCGGGGAGCCTGCTTCTCCCTCTCCCTCTGCCTGATGCTCTGCCTACTTGTGGTCTCTCTCTGTCAAATAAATAAATAAAATCTTAAAATAAATAATAAAATAAAATATTCAATTTCAACTGATAGTCCTGGCCATATTTGAATGACATATTTATACCATATTTTCACAAAATATCTTATATAAGTATATATATGTATATATATTTATCTACAAAAATAAAATATGCTATATATTTATAATTTATAAAAATTACTGTGTTTGTTTCTGGACTCTATTTAACTTATTATTTGACTCTTTCCTTTGAGTAAAATCATAGAGAGAAAACATTTTTGTAAGAGCATAAACTTTTTTCATTGTGAGAAAAAATATTCAACTATTCAGGCAAATTTTCTAGTTTATTATGACAGTTTTTAAAAATTCTATGTAAGGATAGATTGCTGTGAGGACTCTGAAAAAATTGAAATAGATTTTAATGGATTCAACAAAATTAAAGTTATTTTATTAGCAAATACATTTAAAATATTTTTTCATTCTTTTTGTGGTTGCCATTGTTGTTTCAGGCAATCAAATCCATTTATCTCTTATTGTTACTAGCAGCTTATTGGTTTGGTTTGGTTTTTTTCTGAAGAAACTCAGGACTGAAAGTACATTTCCTGATTAAAATACGTTTGCTAAAATATTCCCATATTTAGGCTCAGAAGAGTGATGAAGTGGAAGGAGTAATTCTCTATATAAACTTTTCCCTTGGAAGAGTTCTGTTCTGCCATGAGTACAGATGGACTGGGATATGCACCTTTACGGATATGTGGGGGAGTTGTACAGTCATGCCTATAAACAGAGGCCAAAAAACACTTTGCTTACAACTCAAGGGGAATTCACTTATCTCAGCAATATACCAGAAAGAATGTCATTTATATGTATCAATGATTGGTCCCTTTATGTTTCTTCTGGGAGATACTACTGAATAATTTCTACTTCTTTGGTATTCAAAAGATGTTTTTATCTTATAGGATCATAAGACCAGAGATTTTACTGTCCTTCTCTAATTCTACTTGTTTATGTCCATAAATTGTCCATTGACATTTAAAATTTACTGTGGACATTTAGTGGAATACATTATCCTTTCATCCAAGTGTAAAAGTCCACTATCTTTAAATCAATATTCAAATTTACCTATAAAGCTCATCAGAGTTTATTCAAATATTACTGATATATTATTCAATATAATCTGCCAGAATTGCAAACATATTTTGTAGCTACTCTTCTCTGCAGAGGACTTCTGAAGTAATAGTCTTTGTAATAATGAAAACAATACCGTTAGTGATAAATGCAATATAAAGATTTATTAAAATGTAAGCATTTGAATCTCAAATATTATGAACTATAAACCCTTGTTTCTAGAAAGCTGGTATAGCATTAGGCTGTGCCTGTAATTCAACTAACCTGAGTTTGTATCCTTGTTTTGACATTTAATATGCTCTGACACCCTCATCACGTTTCTTACCTTGAATAACACTCTACTCTAGATTTTTTTAAACACTGGTCTCTCAGTATGATACATAATACCTCAAAATTATAGGTAAAGTAAATGCATAGGGAAGGATTGTGAGGACTTTACAAGTTTTCTTAGTCCTGGCCTCAGTTTGGATTCTCCACTACATGTGGTTATAAACCTGAAGAGAAGCACTGAAGAGTAGAGGAGAAAAGAATCTATGTGCATTACTAAGATAGATGGACTGTAGCTAATAAATAAATAATTTATACAATTTCTGAATCTCCCAGAGATTTTCATTTTGACAGCGGTATCATTTTGTTTTCCTTTGGACATTTAAAGAAGGCAATATGTATATTAGAAAAAATGGGTTTGAAAACACATTTTGGTGTTTTTTATTTAGTAAAGGAGGTTAGCTGTCAGTTGTTTTAGTTGATCACCTCATTTCTTTCTTTTAAATGTATCCTCTTTCCCTACAGAGAACACTGCATCTTCCAGCAATCACCTGAGATGCTAGGAGATTTTCATCCATGGGTGTTTAATATATTGTCAGTTAAGACGTCAACTGGGGGTGCAGGCTGCATAGAGCATTAATGTAAACAATTACGTTTTAAAATATAAACTATCATAACTATTAATCTAGCTGGGTAGTGACATGAGCAATTTTGCTTCTTAGAAAATTAACTGTATCAGCAGAGAAGAAAAAACTTTCAAGAAGAGTAATACTAAAGAAAAGTTTTACTGTCAGTTGTAGTAATTGAGGTGAGATATGGTGATTTGAACTAAGGGAAAGTAATAGAAATGGAAATAAGATAAATTCAAGAGATGTTAAAGAAAACATTTTGACAAAATACAGTGATTTAGAGGTTGGGAGTGTGTGAGCAAGAAAATGGCAATATTTCTGATTGGGAAGTTCATGGTAACATTAAGAGAGATAGAGAATACAGAAGTAGGAGTAGGCTTTGTAGACAGTGTGATTATTTCTGTTTGGACACAGTGATTTTTGAAGAGCATGTTCCTAAAACTTTGACATTTTTCTCCCCAGAACTTTTCTGTTTTACCTCCAATTTAACATCACTACTTACACAGATTTTTAAATTTTGTGGTTGATTTTTATTTAAGAAACATAATGTAACAGCCATATACATCAACATTGATAAATTATTTGTGTGTGTGTATGTATATTACATATATGTATATTATATATAAAGCCTATATAAATATTTTCTATATTCGCTGATATTTTAATTATTTTTTTAAGATTTATTTATTTGTTTGACAGAGAGAGAGGGTGTGTGCCCATGGTGGGGGGGTGGGGCGGGGACACAGGGAGAGGGAGAGAGAGAATCTTAAGCAGACTCTGCTGAACACAGAGCCCAACACAGGGCTCAATCTCACAACCCTGAGATCACAGCCTGAGCCAAAACCAAGAGTCAGATGCTTAATCAACTGCACCACCCAGGTGCCCCTTAATTATTTTTAAATAACATCTATTTTCACCATTTCAGTTACGGAATATTTTTTCTTTTAGTACTACTTCTCTCATGTTTTATAACTGTCACTCTCCTATCTGGCATTACTGGTCCTACATCGACCACTCACAATGACTACACCAAAGTCAGTTAATTGTAGATAAACTGAAACTATTTCTAGCATCATATTCAACTGTCTCTCAAGTTAGTGGATATTCAAAGCAACAAATCATTTTCCTAAGTGTATGGTAATTTTTTCATAATATGTACTTGTTGATCATTTGGTTAGTAGGGCTGCTACTTCATTTTCAACATTTTCAAGTAGTCATAATGAAATTTAAAACATGACCATAACTAGATTCAATTATGGCACTAGAAATAATAGCACCTGTCTTAAAAGAAATAATTCGTTCTCCATGTCACCAGAGATAGGATTCTTAAAACAAACCTCCTATAAATTGCTAAACATTTTTATATATCATCTGTTGGGTATTTATCCACTCTAAATAAAGAAGATAGTCTTTCCCTAAGCATGTTTCCACCACACGCAGACCTTTGTTCTCATGCCACTCTTGTTGAAAGGAACCTATGTTATAGTTGTAATATTTACTAAATATGAATCTAATATAATGAGCACATGTTCATTACTGTCGATAACTTTCCACTTGCTCTACTTTTCATTTTCAATGATTATAGAATATTCTTTTATAGTTTAGAATTTTTTATTCTTTAGGTTTGTGTTTTCCCACTTCTATTCTCTTTGTAAATTTAGTGTATTTTCAGAAGGGAGAATTAGAAACTTGTATTTTCACAACTCAACAACAAAAAGGTAAGTTATTCAATTAGTGAAATGAGCAAAGAACTTAAATTAACATTTCTCCAAAGAAGATATACAAATAACCAACAATCATATTAAAACATGCTTAACATCATTAATCATTATGGAAACACAAATCAAAACCCACTGGGAAAAAAATTGAGATACTACTTCATATTCTTTTGGATGACCATAATTTTAAAAAAATAAAATCATATATTTAAAGTATATGTTAGGATGTGGAAAATTGGAATCCTTACACTTTGCTGGTGGGAATGTAAAATGGTGCAGCTACTTGAGAAGCAGTTTGGTGGGTTCTCAAGTCAAACATTAAATTCCCATATGACCCAGTGATTACATGCATAGGTATATGTCCAAAATAACTGAAAATAAATACTTCAACAAATACATTCACATTCATGTCCATAGAAGCATTATTCACAATAGCCAAGAGTTGAAACAACCCAAATGTCTATCAATGGATGAGGTATTATTCAGCCATAAAAAGGAATGAAGAGAGTGCTACAATGTGGATGAACCTCCAAAACATTACATAAGTGAAAGAAACCAGACACAAAAGGTTACATATTATATGATTCTGTAGGGCTGAAGGCAGGCTGCCCCAAGATGGAGACCCAACCGGCTCAAGAGAAATTTTTGCCCGCCCTTAACTATATAGAAGAATCTAAGTTGGGGGTCTTTTCCAAAATAAAGATTATTCGCAGAGATAAATTTTATCTGAGTGACCCATATGTATGGCAGGGCAAACATCTAATTACTAAACATCTGCTCTTCTTATTGTCCTGTGAACTGCATTTCTTTCCTCTGAAGTGCTAGGCCATTGTCTCCTTAGTTCATAATGACATATATACCTCATTTTGCCTGTCTTTGAAATTTCTATGTCTGTGGGGATTCCCCATATGTATGCTATTAAATTTGATTTTTTCCTGTTAATCTGTCTCATGTAAATTTGATTCTCAGTCCAGCTAGAAGGACCCTTGAAGAGAGCAGGAATTCTTCCTCCCTGACGATTCCATTTATATAAAATATCCATAATAGATGAAATGACAGAGATAGAAAGCACATTGGTGGTTTCCAAGAGCTGGGTTGGGGAGTAGAAAGAGGAGTAAATGCTTAATGGGTATAGTGATTCCTTTTGGTGTGATGAAAATGTTCTGGAGTTAAATAGAGGTAATGGTTGCACAACATTGTGAAGGTATTAAAAGCCAGTAAATTCTTCATTTTGAAGTGGTTAATAGTTACGTGGATTTCATCTCATGATAATACTTATGTGGATTTAAAGACTTTAACATAAGACCTGAAACCATAAAACTCCTAGAAGAAAACATAGGGAAAAATTTCTTCTTATTGGTTTTGACAATGATTTTTTGCATTATTTAATTTTTTAAAATTGAGATGAAATCCACGTAACTAAGGAACCTTGTGTCTTTTACCCTGGTAAGAAATTATGCATTTTTCAAAGCGGGATGTGAAAGACACAGGGTTCCTTATGTACACCTCAACTTATGACTGGGACACCAACATGGTCCTTACACACTATTCCTTTTTTTTTTCACATGTAATTACTTAAATATACATACAAAATATTTTAAACTACTTTTCAGGAAGGAATTGTTGGTGTTCCTTTTGTTGGGTTTTGTGTTTTTTTCCCCTGTTGAAACAAAAATTTGACACTAGGGAACTCTTAGAAGAACTGAGCATCCTAGAACCAGGAAGGACAACATCATAGAGGATGACCAAATCCTTGCAAAAATTGAGCAAACTCTCCCTTGATGAATTAAAATTTTGTTCTAGAGATGTATCTATGAATTGAATAAATTGAAAAGGGTGAGCCTAAATTGTTCCTTTGAATGCATGCCAAGATCACTTGGGCCAACATTAATACAAATAATAATATATTTTAGTATCAGTAATGTGTGTGTGCATACTGTCATTTATTAGCATCTCCTTAAACCACAGCTCTTCCTTTTAAACTGTCTTGTCCATTAAAATCAGTGCTCAATACACCTGAAATTAATACAACATTGCATATTAACTATACCGGAATTAAAATTAAAAACTTAGTTAAAAAGTCAATGCTAGAGTGAGAGAACAAATGAGAAATTTTACTTAAATGTCCTCTTTTAATTCTATGAAGAAAATCTGTATCTGTGTTACTAGACCCTTTAAAATTTTTTTGTTGTTAACCTACAAAAATGATAGTAGTGAGAAATCTGTAAGGCCTCAGTAGAGGGATGATTCCTGGACTGGAAATTCTCAAAAGGGTAGCTCGTATTACAGTGTTTAGTTTTGCATTATCTTTAGCTTTTAGCAACACTATAAATTATTGTCTAAGCATTTAGATAATTCCAAGCAGGCTTAGATTGAGAAGCTAAATTTCTGTTTACTGACTACAGTCTCATCGTATCAGCTTTTGATATTTTAATAGTGAAATGAAAAAGAGGAAAAAATCCTATAATCTCTAATCACTAGTGGTATAGCAAATCTACATAATTATGTACCTAAATGATGTTCATGGAGTGAGAAAAACAAAGTCACTACTGGAATTGGGATGACATCCTTCCTCGCTAGTGCAGGGATGATATAATCATTTTGAAAATATTTTTTTATGGATCATGAATTCACACATGTAACTTCTCTCTCCCCATTAATTCCTCCATCTACCCTTGCTACACTCTTGGAAAATGCATATATAGAGAGAAGGAAAACAAATGATACAGTGAGAACAATTTTGAGAAATAGAAGGGAAAATTGTTTATGTGTTTAGGGGTTAGACAGTTGAAAGGTCACCTATGTAATAGAAAATTCATTTCAAGACTAGGAAGTTTAGTAGCCTGGAAAAATTCCCTGTTGAAATAAATAGCCACATTCTTCAGGACAGCAGCCTGTCAGAAGCAAAGAGCAATTTACAACTCCATACTGAATGAGCATGGGGAGGAGTGGATGTTCCTTGACACTTGCAACTGAAAAATGAACCAAAGGAATTCACACTGGTTTTAGGTCTCCATTGCTTTTAAAGACACATGGGGAATTGATACATATTTCTTATTCTGAAACAAATTTTTAAACATCGTGGGAAGACATGTCCAAATAATAAATTGGCTGGCAGTTTAGAGACAGTAGAACTCTATGGGCATACTGCCTATAGAATTATTATTTGGTTTATATTTAAAACTGTCAGTAAAGCCAAATGGCCTTCTTGCTTTCCTCTATATTAATCTGCATTCAGACTAATAAAAAAAAAGTATATTCCAATCATGCCCTTACTGAATTCATCCAATCATTTTTTAAAAGTTTATTTATTTATTTATTTTAAGTAAACTCTACATCCAACGTGGGGCTTGAACTCACAACTCTGAGATCAAGAGTCGCATACTCTACTGACTGAGCCAGCCAGGTGCCCCATCAGAGCATCTTGGAAAAATACATATCACAATCCAAATATAAATTTAAATTTAATCTCATTTATAATCTCCATTAAATAACTCCTTTTTAATATTTATAATGGATTAATAATGGGGTAAAATGAAATTTAAACTTATCAATATTCTTAACATGCTGGTAACTACTATTTGTCTATTGTGAACTAATAAAACCAGAATAAATAGCAACACAGATCTGATTTGCACTTTATTGAATCTGTTAACAAAAACAAATTCTGAAGTTTAATGATAGCTACACATTTTAAAAGCGAAATACCTGTATAGATAAAAAATATGTCTCTTTTATTTAAAAATGTTATTTCTCTCACTGAAAATTAAGACAAAAATATAAATCTTTTTTATTAAGCTTGCCTTTGTTCCTTAATAGAGCACTTTTTTCTTGTATTTTCCATATCTGTGAAAGATATTAAATGCTGGTTGTTGGCATCTCTTTCTCTCATAGGGGCTTTTCTAAATTATTCATGGAAGACAAAAAAGGTGTCTTATATCTAAGTATACTTACTTTTTAATTTCCTTTTTTTAATTAAAATATTTACAGTATTATATATTTTTCCCACGAGACTCTTTTTTTTATTATGTTATGTTAATCACCATACATTACATCATTAGTTTTTGATGTAGTGTTCCATGATTCATTGTTTGTGTATAACACCCAGTGCTCCATGCAGAACGTGCCTTCTTTAATAATTTCCTTTTGAATTCATAGTCAATATAGTAAAGATAGTGCAATTACCTAAACTCACCACTGTTTCCGTTTCTTAGCATATGACACCTGTCCAGAAGCATCAATGTTCATGATTGATGGACCAGGTCCTTTACTCAAGAGATTCCTGAATTTGGATGATGATTCTTCCTTAGGATCATCAAGTATAAAAACAAGCAGATGGAAGCCATGTGTTCTAAAGCTTTCATGTCACAATATCAACATGAATATATTTTCCCAAATAATCCTTTAGCTCAATATAATTCTGGTCTGAATCATGAATTATTCCTTTTTCCTTCACTCATATAATTTCTGTAAATCCACTAGAGTATTTTTATAGTGATTTTGTTGTTGTTTTTGCAACTAAAAGGAGAGAAATTGCCTGAAAATTCCTAACATTACACAAGAGAAATACATCTTTTGGCTTTTACTAGTACTACAGAACACTTTATCTTACTCTTGATAAGTAAGTGGTTTTTAAATCGCTCAAAATAAGCAATTATGCAATTGACAAATTAAATGCTTGATTACTGAACATGATTGAATTTTGTTAATTAGATCTCATAACATATATTTTGCATTTTATAATAAAAACTGGTGTATTTTCCACCAGAGGATTTCAAGTTGCTCAGCTAACTGTACATTTTAAGTTATAGAGAACTTTATTAATTTTCTATTCATTTCTGATTTGGATTGCAGGTGGGATGATTAACAAACTTACCTGTATTTTTAGGATTTTCTAAATAGCTTGTCAGATCATTCTCTACATTAATCATTTCCTCTAAATTGTGAAAATTTAGAAAGTGAAACTAAGAGTGTGAATTTTAGTGGTATTTTGTGTAATTCATCTACTACCCATGAATATGAAGCATAATGCCACATATAACACAATACGAAATATGGTAAAACTTTAAAGCTGAGAGAGTTGCCATCCTTGTTCTACTTCAGTAGATTCATGGCTGTTGTCAGTTGCAACATTGTAAACGTTCCTTACTCTGCACAATCACATATGCCAGGTGAGGATAAACACTCAGACTTTGCTGGAGCCATACTGTTCAACAGGCAGGAGAGGAATCACTGGCCTGACTAATCCAGCAAATAATAACGAAGGCAAAACAGAAAGCACCTCTTCTGCATTTGCAGAGTGGAGTTAAAGGTCTCTGCCAGCATCAGATTTGTGTTTATGATCACAGTCTTAAGTGAAAGTTCAGAGTATGAGAGTTATCCCATAGATAGAGCCATGCAAAGACACACTCCAGGGATCAAACTGTAGCTTCAAAATGGTGCATTATATTGTTCCTGTATAACTTAAATGTGACGAAATTATGAAACTTTTTGAAAAGATAAGGAAAATCACCTATTAGTCTCTCCTTTGAATGAAACTATTATTTGATATTTTCCTATCTCCTTTTCTATCTTTCCTTTCCCATTTTTTTCACATGATCAATTACAGAAAATATTTTAGTATGTGTTCTACATTCTTATTGATCAAAATACCATAACCTCTTCCATGTTTCTATACTTCTTATATTTATAGTTTAAATGCTCAGAATGTTTTTAATCAGCATTTCCCAGAAATAATCTAGCCATTATATTGGTTTATACTTTTATTGATATAAATTTTATTCTTAAAATTTAGTTATTTCAAAATCGTTCTACTATTAAAATAAATCCTTATTTTAATATATAATAAATGTGTATATAACTAGCAGAACAAATACAAATGTCAAATAATTAATAAATGCCCTTGTTCTTAGCATATATAATTATATTATGCTAATATTATTCATATTAGATTTTAAAAGTAAATTAACTTTTTCTGTTTCTAAATTGAGTCATCCTGTTTGATAAGCCAAGTGCCCTGGCTTCTTACACACAAAGTCTGAGAAGAAGAAAATAAGTTATATAACAAGAAAATCTGGATTCAAATATTTGGCTATTCTCACTACCTCAAGAAATGTGGGTAAATTAAAAAAAAATGTGGAAAATGTTTCCTTCACTGTGCCTCTGAGTTGTAAGAATCAAGTAGAAAGGATTAAGCAAAGGCTTTGTGAGATAATTAAATCTAAGCAAAAGTTATTCATAACTGACATAAAGATATTTTGTTTAAAATGAATGTAGAAGTATTAGCTATAATTATTTTCACTAAGAGTCCACCTTGATTTTTATTTTTTTTATTTTGCTGCTCACATATGCTTTTTCAGAGATTTGTCCTTTCACCTGAAGAGAACACTTCTTGATTATATCCTCTGGGACATGTTTGACATTCTCCCTCCTCTATAGACTCTTCCCCTCCATCCAGGTCTGTAATCTCCTAGCTTAACTCAATTCCCCAATCCTCTCCAACCTAACCCTCTACTGTGCCTGGCATGTGTTTTCAGTCATATATGATCTCTTTAATTTTCAAGTGCTTTTCTGAAGGGGCTCTATAAATGAAATGTGGTTTCTGTGTTTGTTTTGTTTTCCCATATTTCTAATAGTTGGTTTGCTAATATTTTCAATATTCCATAGACCTGAAGGTGGGGTAGATTTTTTCCTGGTTTCGCATTCCATTTTCACTCTTCATTTTTATACCCTAAACAGCCAGTTCATTCAAAGCTCATGCTTCTTCTTTTCATTTTAGTCTTCTTAGGACTTTGGGGTTTTTTCAACCTCATTCGTAAAAGGTTTTATCACCTGGCTCACTTTTTCTTCTTCACCAATATGGTGATAACTTATTTCCTTTAAACAACTTTACTCATTGTTTCTGCATCCTACCTGATCTTTTAGGGGAAACAACTAATTGCACATCCCTATTTATTCCCACTCTGCCCGTGGTTTTCGATGAAGCATTAAAAGAAAAGTTCCAAAAAAAAAAAAAAGTTCCAATTATAACATTTTCTCCATTGATACCTCATAGGCAGTGATGAATAAGATGGTGAATAAGAATATTATAAACCCCTGTAATCAATATAAATTTGGTGGCTTGCCTAATCTTGGCACAAAAAGGAAAACAAAAGAAAATTAAATTATAGTCATCTGTGTCCAGTTAAAATGGAATCCTGTTTTCTCTATTTCATACTAAAGGGAAGTTACTGAAATTTTCTAATTTAATTCAAATATCCCTGAAAGTAAAGCTTTAAAGAATTAATGAACTGAAGTCATTGTAAAACTCAGTTAAAATTGTTACAATAAGAAGAATATGTTGCCAGAGTCGTATTCTTTAGTCTGATGATAGATATATCTTCATCTTTTAAACCAGGTTAATATTTTCCTTCCTAATATTTTCATTCAAAATAATGCTTTACCCATTTTTACATTGTGAGCAAAAAACATTGTTATGAAAACTCCTTATAAATATAGCCATAAAAGTGAGGGAAACTAGTCATGAATCATTTCTGTATGGTACAAAATAAAATATATAGAATAAACAGATATTAGTCTTTAAATCTGAAATTTTATATCTTATTTAACAGATATTTTAATTCTAATTTTCACTTGCTAGCTCTAAATGAATACGGCTGACTGAGATTGATGGATTAGAGACAGAGTGAGAGTGCAAAAGGGAGGGAGGGGCAGAGGGAGAGGAGAGAGAGAATCCCAAGCTGGCTCCACACCCACTTGGAACCTGAGGCAGGGCTAGATCTCACAACCCCGAGATCATAACTAGAGTGGAAATCAAGAGTCAGATGCCCAATGAACTGAACCACCCACACGCCCCCTAAATGAGATTTAAATATATATTCACAATACATTACACACAAATGCACATAAGGAGAGAGAGAGAGATTGATACAGGGAGAGAGAGAAAAAGAGATTCTGAAATAAAAGTAATATATAATTTAATAAACACTCAAGGGATTAAGTGTCTTGTTAAGGGCACCAACATGTCAGAATTAGAACACAGAATTGAGCCCATGGTTTTGGTCTCATCACTGGAGGTCTGTACTGTATGTATATCACAGTAATCAACCTAGAATTTTCATTGTTTTGTTGTTTTTTACAACTTTATTTTCTCCACATTTAAGTCAGATGACTGGCCAAGATAGCTTCAATTCTATCACAAGAAGTGTGACATTCCTAACATTCATAGGAAGAATAATAAGTCAGAACCACCACTGTATTTGTGTGAACACTGAATAAGGCTGCTAACCTGAGCTTGTATCTGGAATGGTAGAGATAAATACTAAGAACCCAGATACCTTCAAGCAATCAAACACTCTAGATTACTGACATTCTTAATGGGACTTAGTTCCTAGAATTGATTTTGGCATCTGCATCACTACCTAAATATCTTCCTAAGGTTGAGTTGGCAAAAATCTAGTGTTTGTACAGTAATTGAAAGAAGGTAAATTCCAAGGTCATTACATTTCTTTTTCCCTCTCATTAAAAAAAAAAAAAAAAAATCTATAGCCAAAGGCACAAATACTGCGAAATTGCTCATATTCACAGCAGTCTGTATATAAATCAGTGCTATGATGAAACTACTCCTAAAACCTCGTTATGATTCTAGGCTACAAATGAGAAAATATGATAGGTATGTTATTTTCTGTCCTAACAAAACACAATCTAGTTTTATTTTTTCAAATGTTGAAAATATCACACTTTTTTGGTAGAATTAAGACTATAAAACTGGTAAAGAGAAATGAATCTAAAAACTAAATTAGTCAATGGATTGAAAGTTCCACTCACAGATATATGACAATTTTAATATCTTAATAATTAATAATTATTTCATAAACGCATATGGATTACTTTTTACAGATTAAGGAAAAATAAATTTATAAATAATTTCCATTTTTACATATGTATTTTATGCTTGATGCAGAAAACACTGGAAAAAATATAGGTTCTCACACATAAAGTCTGCATGTGTATATTTACCCTGACACTTGTCACCATACCAACTCCTTCTCTCATAAACAGGGTTTATGTTCTGGGTGATGATGTAATAGGTTTTATTTTTATTTTCATTACTTTCCAGGTTTTCTATAAAGAGCTGTACTTTTTACTTAGCAATGCATTATGAACATTTCCCACATTTATAATGATTTTTCAATGATACAACTTTTAACATTTTATTGCATTACGTCTTATACCGTGAATTAAATAGGAATACTTTTGTTTAAAAGATTATGAGAAACAGATCAGTGTAGACTACTGTTCAAGCAATTCTGCTTATGTTTATGATTTTTCCCTTAAGCATAAATATTTAGTAGTGAAATGTCTATCCTGAGAAACATATGGCAGATACAATTTTTAGGTCTTCATATTGTCAAATTCTACACATTGTCAAATTTATCCTTCTAGTCACACACACACACGCACGCATACATTCATACAAATATGCATATACTGATATAGATGTATGGATATACATACAAATGTAGATATTATTTTACATTTCTTTTTTTTTTTTTTTTTTTTTAAAGATTTTATTTATTTATTTGACAGATAGAGAGACAGCGAGAGAGGGAACACAAGCAGGGGGAGTGGGAGAGGGAGAAGCAGGCCTCCCGCCGAGCAGGGAGCCCGATGCGGGGCTTGATCCCAGGACCCTGGGATCATGACCTGAGCCGAAGGCAGACGCTTAACCAACTGAGCCACCCAGGCGCCCCTATTTTACATTTCTACCAGCAGTAAAGAGTACCCATTTTGCTTACTCTTAGCACCAACAATATTGTATTTTAAAACAGGCAAAGTATTATGGGCCAATTTAGAGACCTAAATTCCTGACTCATTATGGTTTAATTAGCCATCCCATTCATCATTACTAAAGTTGTAGGTTTTTTTTCCACACATCTATTGGCTTTAAATTTTTTTTAGTATTAACATATTATTTTCTTAATTGATATTTTTCTTGGGAAGTTTCTCTATACTTAGTGATTTGGAAATATTCTTAATATATTAAAGATGTTGGTGCTTTATTTGTCACATATATATGGATTGAGCAATTGTTCTTATTCCTCCACTAGATTCAATTCACCTTTATTCTTGGTTATAGCACCCCTGCTTTTGCTCTCCACCATCTATCTGCTTCTAGGGTGGGGCATGTGGCTCAGATCTAAGTCATTACAGCAGTATATCCATTGCCAGGCCATGACAATAATTCCAGTGATGAGCATAGGTCATAAGAAGATCCAGTCAGGCTGTGACCTTGGGGTTCTGTTTGATGTTTGGGGGAAAACGTTGTTCACTTGCTTCCTTAAAGACACAACGAGTGGTCATGTAAGTTGCCAAGACCTCCTGATCATGGATTCAATGAGGAAAATGATCAGAGAGATGGGGAAAACAGAATGAAGGAAAAGAAAGTGACCATTTTTACTCCATTTGTTTGCTGATCAAGCTTCATGTGATATTATAAATAAAATGGTTTTTGAATTGCATATTATTGGACCTTCTTTCCATGGCATTATATGAACTTTCATAGTTTAACTATTTTAATGGTTGAATTTTAGCTTGATTTATAAGGATCTTTATGGATCCACAGACCTTCATGCATTAGAAAGAGAATAAGGGGGAAATATTTAGCAGGTAGCAATAGCCAATAAATATCAACTTTATAGTATTATTCAAATAATATAAAGTTGTTATTTATTTGCTTTTGGTGACATCAATTTATAAACCTAATGCATCTAAATATTAATTTATATTCCTTATATCAAAACTTTAAGGAGCTCCTAGGTGGCTCAGTCATTTAAGCGTCTGCCTTTAGCTCAGGTCATAATCCCAGGGTCCTGGTATTGAGCCCCATGTTGGGCTCCCTGCTCAGCCAGGAGTCTGTTCTCCCTCTCCCTCTGCTGCTACCCTGTTTGTGCTCTCTCATTCTCTAAAAAAAAAGAGAAAAAAAACCCAACTTTTAAGTATTTTCACTGAAAACCTTAATTCACTTAAAATTTATTTGGAGTATGAGATAAGGGTGTAATTATCAGTTTATTCAATAAATCTTGTACATTTTTTTGAATAATGTGTCTGTAATACCAAATTTGGAAAGCTATATTAATTGTATTCTCAATATCTATTTTTGAACATGTTCTAGACTTTCTTTTATGCCCTATTAATCTATTTTGGGGTAGTGTCATTATGTCCTAATTCTTGTAGTTATAATGTATATCTCGCATCTTTGCGAATTTCTGAATATCTTGGTTAAACAAAGTTTGAAAAAATTTCCTTCATTTGTGAATTATGCATATATTTGAAATAGTGAATCCTACTACTCATTTTCATTCTCATTAAATATTTACTTACATTCCTCCTTAATTTTTAATAATGCCAGGTATTTAGATTCAGCAATTTGATTTAGATTCACATTAGAAAACATTTTTTTGTGGGGAGCAATTTGTCTAATTAGTATTTCATTGTATGTCTGTTTCACAATTTGTTTCACTATCTTCTTTTTTTTTTATTATGGTATGTTAATCACCATACATTACATCATTAGTTTTTGATGTAGTGTTCCATGATCCGAAGGGGTACGTGCACCCCGATGTTTATAGCAGCAATGTCCACAATAGCCAAACTATGGAAAGAGCCAAGATGTCCATTGACAGATGAAGGGATAAAGAAGATGTGGTATATATATATACACACACACACACACACACACACACACACACACACACACACCCACAATGGAATATTATGCAGCCATCAAAAGGAATGAAATCTTGCCATTTGCAACAACGTGGATGGAACTGGAGGGTATTATGCTGAGCGAAATAAGTCAGTCAGAGAAAGACATGTTTCACTATCTTCAATCGCTGAATATATCACTTGTCTGTAGTCCTCTTCAATTATAACTAAGCCTAATAAATAATGCCAAGCAATTATTCAAATATATCAGAAGTTTAAGTCATATAAATGAGATTACTAGGTCACTGTCTGTACATATGTGAAATTTTGCTAAGTATACTAACAGCTTCTAATGCCACAACCGATGTTTTACGTGCCTGTTTCCCTACATCCTTGACAAGATAGTTATTAAGCTTTTTAATTGTGGCAATGTTGTTAACAAAAGTGGTAGCATTGCAAATTTACTTTGTGTTACCTTCCTGATATACAAATAAGGTAGATTATATATATACCTTCTTTATATAAAAATAAGGTAGATTATATTTTCATATGTTCAAATATTATTTTCTTCCTTTTTTAAGATTTATTTATTTATTTGAGGTGGGGGAGGGGAGGAGAAGCAGAGAGAATCCCAAGCAGATTCCACACTGAGTGCAGAGCCCAATGCAGGGCTCGATCCCAGGACCCTGAGATCACGACCTGAGTGGAAAACAAAGAGGTGCTTAACTGACTACTCCACCCAGGCACCTTGCATGTTAAAAAACTATTTTCAATTCCATATCTGTATAATATGAGTTCTGAACCATTTTCTATAGGATTATCATTCTTTCCCTATCAGTTTTTATTAATAATCTTTATATATTTTGAGATTTATATACTATGGGGCTTGTCTCTGATACAAATTGCAAATGTATTTCCTACTTTATTTATATTTCATTCTAACTTATGTTTTTAAGATGTGCAGATATGTTTGCTGTTTTCATAACAAAATATTTTCTTAAATGGTTTCTTCTAGTGTATATTTCATTAAAATATTCAAATAATTTTTATGTTTCATGTGATTTTTTAGGTTGTTACACATGTAAATCCTTGATCCATTTAGAGTTTATGTCAGTATACGGTGGGAGTTTCCAAATGTATAGTTTTCCAGATGTCTACAAAATTATTCCAACACTATTTATTGAAAGTTATATCTTCTCACCACAGAACTAAAATGCTACCTCCTCCTTTATCAATTTATTTTTCTAGATTTTCTTTACTATTCACATTGGTCTTCTATTTATGTACCTATACCGTTCTTTTGAAATTTTATAACTTTTAATAGCTAGTAAGATGTTAGCCCTAATTGATCTTCTATTTAGAGCTTTCTTACTGCTTTTACAAGCTTTTTTTTATCCCCCCAATGAATTGTTTCCAGTCTCTCCATCCACACTATCACAACAAAAACAGTTGCTATGTTTAATTGGTTATCCCTAAAGGTGTTATGCTCACTGAACTGTGTACTCTTGTACCACAACCACTGGTTGTTCTTTGTATATAAATAAATGTCATAATTTATAGCCTATGTTATTATTGTGAATGGATTTTTACTGTAATTTTTCATGGCTATTGGTGTTATGCATGAATACTAATTATTTCTATTAGAAGTACTTGTAATTTGAGTGCCTTCAATTGTTTTATTTTTTAAAATTATATGATATGCATCAGATTATACTGCATGAGAATTATCCATTTGAAATGATTTGAAATTATTCTCCTTATAATGTTCTGGGTTTAGTGCCTTTCTTGCTATAACCTTTTGATAAAAAGTCCAATATTTTCTAAGTTTA
This sequence comes from Phoca vitulina, assembly GCF_004348235.1. NCBI lineage: Eukaryota > Metazoa > Chordata > Mammalia > Carnivora > Phocidae > Phoca > Phoca vitulina. Next base: position 19,687,168 of record NW_022589715.1, on the reverse strand, counting down.
CCAGTATGGTTACATTTTTCCTGCTTTTGAGATAATATTGTCTTTGTATTTTTTTTTTAAGATTTTTTAAATTTATTTATTTGACAGAGAGAGAGGGAAAGAGAGCATAAGTAGGGGGAGTGGCAGAGGGAGAAGCAGGCTCCCCATTGAGCAGGTAGCCCGATGTGGGGCTTGATCCCAGGACCCCAGGATCATGACCTGAGCCAAAGGCAGAAGTTTAACCAAGTGAGCCACCCAGGCACCCTGCCATTGTATATTTTTATAGAAATCATCCATATTACATTTTTTTTTTCAAATTTATTTTCACAGTGCTATATTCCATTTCACTGTGGCTTTTCCCTCTTGTTTTGTTTAATATTCCCAGTTTGGGTATATGTGCAATGAAATTGGCTCAATTTTTACATTTCAGAGGAATTGCAAATTTATATACACCATTTTTTTAAAGCAGTTCACCAATAAGTATCTGAAACCATAAACATATTCATATTATTTGTAAAAGTAATACCATTTCTGGGAAGTGATCCCAAAGTAATAAACAAATGTATCTGAAAGCTTTAGAAGTGGATATGTTCATTTCCCCATTACATATTATAGTGAAAATTCAGAAACAGTATAAAATATCACTGGCAGTCACAAAACTTGCAACATGTTTGTTTATCAAATAAATGAGGTAGCCTTTATGTTGGGACTAGGAACTCTAAAGAAAAATAAATCATTCTAGAAAGAGGAACCAGTCAAAATTCCCTAGCTATAAGAAGTGCCCTAGTCATTAGATGAGAGATGTATCTTTGTAGTAGAGTGTTTGTTTTTTGGATAAGTCTCTCAGCTGAGCCACCATTGGACACAAACCTAAGTCACAACACTAAAAGATTTTCACTAAAAAGCCTTTTAGACTTTGTTACACAAGTAGCTCTTTCTACATATGTTTTCAATAGACTATGCACAAAGAGGAAGTTGTCTTTCATTTGCTAAACTTCAACAAGAAACTGACTTATCTTTGGGCTTCCAGTGCCTTATTTAAAGCAGAAATGACTATTAAACTGACTATTTTATATCAGTGGAAATCTATTACTCGGACATTCATAGTAGATATCAACAGGATCTGGCAGAAAGACTTCCTTGTTAGCATCTAAGCTATAACCTGTGGGCGTTCCTTCAATTTCCTTCACAGGAGAATTTTGGGACTGTATTAAAATGCAGTATCAAGACAACACTGAAAAAATACTGAAAGCTGGAGAAACATAGTTTTTAGAGCTTTACTAACTTTCCCAATGTCACAGAGCTAGCAAAAAGTAAAATATTATTTGAACTCATCTTCTCTGCAGAGAAGGCAACAAATTGCTATTTACACATCACTCTGAGGTTTCACTTCAGAGAAAGAAGCCCAATAGCGGCTATGTTGTGGGAGTGGAGAAAACCAACAAAGCTGATGAACTTGCATCTGATTATTTATATCCCATGAGTGGGGAAAAAAATATTAAGGGTAAGACATTTCTTCTTCCTTTCAAATTTTCTTCACACTAATAAACATTCAACAAATTTCTGTTGATGGTTGACTGATTCTTTCTGTCACTGAATTTCAAATTTTTGTCTCCATGGATAGTAAAGGCTACATTTTCTGTTATATTCATCTTGTTTCTATATATTCAAGAACTTTTTTTTTCCCATTTCATTTGATGTTTTTGGCAAATTGCATGCAATCTTATGTTGTGACTTTCTTGATCTTGCACCTACAAGACTATGCAATTTCCTTACACAACTGGTAGTTTGAACTTTTGTTTGGCACACTCATTTTTGTTTCAAATTCATGAGCATTTCTTTGTGTAGTCATGTGCATTTTTTCCTTTCTGTGAATATGTCCATCAAATTCTTTTTCAAAAAACATTTATCAATATATTAAAAGATTTGTATCTGTTTATCTATATACATACACATAAATGTGTATATATATTTATGTATGTATTTATTTATGTGTCTGTGTGTATAAGAGAGAGACTGGTAATTAGTGATTGCAACCATATTACATTTAGTAAAATAGTTTAGTTAAACTATTAAACATTCAATCTGTAGTAAATTTATCAGAATACAAACATAAAACTTATGAAGCAGTAAGCTTTCCAATTGAGAATTATTATGTATGTCATAATGAATAAAATAATTTTAACATTGAAGCTTTTTATGACATTTACTTTTTGTATTCAAAACTTCTTGTCTAAATATAGCATTTAAATAATAATACTCTTTGCACTTACTATTTATTCTCAAATTATAATATACATTATACATTTCCTCTATTGTTTTCAAAAAAGAATGCACTGTCTGCTCAAATGTATTTTAAACTCTTAGGTATTTAGTAAGTACTGCGCCTTGTACTTTATTTTTATCACATATTCTGCACACACACAGAGTAGGTGTTAAATGAATAGTTATTCACTCTTAAATTAAACTATATAATTAATCAGAAAACTGCATTTACCAACCATGTTGAACATTTAGGATTATATTATATGTAATACTATCTTAGACTTGAGTTAGTTATAACTTCTACCTGTGCTGAAAGTATAGTCTCATTATCATAACCATTTATAGCATCGTTATAATAAAACATATTATTTAGTTATGCTAAGAAAATGTAAGATGTGCCATGAGTATGTTACCTTTAATGCAGCATTGCTTAATGAAAGGTTATAACGAGGTAGCTTATCTATTATTTTGCATTATCTATTACTCTGAACATTTCATCAGTAGAATATATTATTTGCATAATAATGAGGATACATACTCTGAGATATGCATTAGATCACTTTTGCACATTTGCTTTCTTTTCTACAGCTTTCTAGCCCAGGCTTTCTCCATAAATATGCATATTCTATTGTGAAGAATAGGAAATATTTATGCATTGGAATTCCTCTCAATACTTTAATGCTTTCTCAATTTTAAGTAATAGATTATTTTATCTTTAAATAATCAGGATGGAATGATTTCTAAAATATTTATTGATGAAAATACTTGGCAAACTATCTGAAAACAAAGAAATGCAAAAGCAATCTGGAAAACCATCCAGTGGGGGCATGGAAGTAATACAAATAATTCTAAAGCAAAGGGAGCCTTCTAAAATATATTCTTAGCGATATTAAGATTCAAAGGCAGGATTCCTAAACAATCATTTGGAAGAATAGAGTTAAGTGGGGCTTACAAAAATATGGAAAAACTGTCAAAAAGGTTAAAGGTTCAAGACAATATGGCAGATAGAATGGGCTGCTGTCTGTATCTCCTAAAATCAGCAGTGGGAAAAAAATAAATAAAAAAACATAACAGAAATTACAGGAAAGATTTTTTACAAGAAATGACATTAAAATTTTGAGAAACTCCTGGGAAGAACGGAGTATGATGAACTCATGAGAGAGTAGATGGTATTGTCTTAGGAAGAGAATACACCGAAGGAAAAATTTAAGTTGTACTGTTGTCACACCCTTAAATTATTTGGAAAAACCTTTAACTGACCTATTACAACAGAGATGACCAGCATCAGGCCTAAGCTGCTCGGTGTGAATGGGGTAATTCTGGGTTGCCACAAAACCTTATTGGGATGAAGAGCTGTAAAAAGAGATGTGATTGACTATTTTATGTCAGACATTGACAACTCCTTTTACCTCAAATTCCTCAGATTCCAGCAATGGCACATTAAACTGTGGAAACTGAATGGTGTGTTGGCCAACTCCAGGTCCTTTGTGTTTAAAGATTCACTCACTAGAGGAGTTGTTGCCTAATGAAGTAATAACAATCAGAGGTGATCTTCCGCAGTTTAATGTGGCCTCTCACTAAATCCCAGGGAGAGGGCCCCAGTCCTTCATATGAACTGTAGCTTTTCCATTACATATTACCAGACAGGAAAGCCAACATTGTCAGTGATTCAGCTTGTTTGCCAAAGTAACTACATACCTCGCAATTTCAACTACTATAAAAGGATGACTCAGGTACAACATGAACCAAAATTATTAGGATAGAACAATCTAGAAATTAAAATAATTATAATAAATACTTTCCAAAAACATAATGGAGGACATTAGAAATATGAAGCAAAAACATAGTCATAAAAAATTCATATGGGAGAATAAAGAATGAAGATTATAAATTAAATAAAGAACAACAAAAAGAACAAATAGAAAAAGTAAAGAACAAATTATTGAGAAAGAAGTTCAGACTAGACAAAAAATAAAATCTATGAAAGCAGAGAGGAAAGACAATGGGATAGAAAGTATTAAAGGGATAAGGATTATATATGGAAGACAGAGATAGAAAGACCAACACCAGGAGACAGGTAGCATTCTCATGTGGGTTTATGCACACTGTATACCGCATAGCTTGCATGGCTGCTATTTATATCCACACTCATCATACATTTGTATATTTATTACAACTATATCCTTGTAGATGGTAGTATGTTGTCTCGCAGTAGGTGAATTTTTTCAAAAATGCACCATTTATTTTTCTGTGCCATCCAAGATGGGGTAGGCTCACTAAAGTCAATCACTGTCATAGATACAACTAAAATTCCTGGAGAGAATACAAAAAGCAACTACCTGAGGACTCTGGAAGGTAAACATTATCAGAAAGACGGGACAGAGAAATCAAAATCTGAAGAACTACCAGTACAACATGCAGTTTCCTATTTTCTTTGCTGTTTTCCTCTTTTATCTCCATATTTTGACCTGAAGATGCCCAAATTGAAAAACTGTACAGTGGGCAAGGACAACAATAACCTATAAGCTACTAATCTTATTCTGACCAGAAGACTCAAAAACAGAACTTCTATGAGGTGGAAAGTGTGGAGAAATCCAAAATTTTTCCCCATTTATTTTCTTTCTTCTCTCCAGAGAAGACAAGCCCCAGTCACGGAGCTGCTACCAAAGAAGCAGCACATACACCCAAATTCCAAAGATACCCACTTTAAATATAATTATATCAATTGGTTAAAGAGGGGAAAGGATGGAAAAAGAAACACCGTGCAAATATAATATCATAAAGTAGAATTTAAAATAAAGAAAATTACCAGTGAAAAGAAATATTTATGATAAAAAGGGTCAATTCACCAAGAACTAAACAAAACTAACTGTCCACCCAACAAAAACACTTCAATATAGATAAATAAAAAACTGCCAGAAGTGAAATGAAAAGTAAACAAAACTAAAATTACATTTAGTCACCTAACTCCTCTCTAATAGATGGAATGAGTAGATAGAGAATCAGCAAGGATAGAGTATACACACACAATACTATTTTTTTAATTTCTAATTTATTTATTTGACAGAGAGAGACACAGCGAGAGAGGGAACACAAGCAGGGGGAGTGGGAGAGGGAAAAGCAGGCTTCTCGCTGAGCAGGGAGCCCGATGCGGGGCTCGATCCCAGGACCCTGGGATCATGACCTGAGCTGAAGGCAGACGCTTAACGACTGAGCCACCCAGGCACTCCACGCAAAATACTATTGACCAACTTGATCTAATTCCCATTTATAAAACAACCTATGCAACAATAGCAGAATATACATTGGTGGGGTTTTTGTTTATTTTTTTGAGAAAGCACCATTGGGGCTAGAATGGGACTTCTAAAAGATCACACACAAAGAGAATTTTAAAAATTAAAGCAGAGGTGTAGTTGCATAGTAATAACAAATTTCCCATTCTTAAAGAAAATTGAAAAACAGACTTAAATCCTAAGAAAGAGGAAAAGTGACATCCCTTCAAGTATTATAGTATCATTTAAGAAAAAAAAAAAAAAAAAAAACAAGGATATAATAGAAAGAAAAAAATCATCCACTAGGAAGAGGATTAATATTACCTCTAATTCTTAACAGTAAAACTGGATATAAGAAGATGACAAACTAAAACAAGAATCTTTTTCCTGGTTATTTTTGAGTATTTCTGGGGAAAAAAAAATCTAAACATAGATTTGTAAGTCCAACCACAATTTCATGAGTAATAAAATACACGTAGCCATACAAAACTTCAAAATGCACTGTCCAACATGTAGATGATGTAGCTTTCTGAGATGTAAAGTAAACCAGATGCAGAGCTTGAAAGTAGTCTTTATGTTAATGGGTAATTATTATCAGTAATTATTAGCTGCATTTCTCAAATTACTTCATAAGATACGAGGTCAGGCTAGAATTGGCTAGTTTCAAACACAAAAGAAATGAAAAATAGATACAGTATAGAAATGTGTGCCTTGAAGAGATAGAAAAGCTGAATGCTTCTGGACCCCAAATAGCAGGAAATTTCTTTTTTATAAAAGATTTAAATGGCAAAGTCCCTTTAGTACTTTTTAACTTAGTAACAGCAGAAATTTAGCCCATTGGTAAAGATCAGGTTAAGGGTTTGCCTTCCCACAAGCCAATTGCTTCAAATAGCCACCATTAAGTTGAGGACTGTGGGCAAGGAAGAAAAGAAATAAGCAATTTTTAAGAACTATATCTAGGAAAGCAGTTTTGCTGTAATTACTGACTCATGAAACTGACTCTAATAGTTTAGAAGTCTATTTCATTTTTGAGAGAATTATACTGATAAGGAAACAACTAACCTGATCTGAAGATATTTCAAATATTTAAACATCAAAAAACACCCAGGCCCTCTAAATTTCCCTGGCAGGAGGAGGATTACATTAACAATGCAAACAATAGCTTTATCTTCAAACTTGTGTTTTGTAAATGATGTCTGATGGGACATTCACATAAGCAGAGAAGTGATGTATACCACGTGTTCTGCGGTCTCCATCATATAGTATTTGAAATGCCCCATGAGTACACAATTCCAGTGGACTCACAATTTGTGGGAATTTTGCAAGACTCAAAGCAGGGCCAAATATACAATTTGCTGGACTCAATGCAAAATTAAGATGCAGGGCTCCTTACTCAAAGTAGGCACATTATATTTATTACTGAGTAAACAAGGGCACTAACAGTCCCAGGAAGTCATGCTTTCCATTTTAACCAGAGTTTCCTTCAAATGCAAGAAAGCAAAGGCATTCTAAGATACATGAATGATCAAGGAATCCCCTTGTAACCTTTCTGGCTCTTGTTAAATTCCCCCCATTAGCCAAACACGTACGTAGAAAACAATGTCATGAAAATAAAAGGAAGAAAGGTAAATGATATTTTATTGTAGTACATTATGAGAAATACTCCCCTATATGTCTGCTATTCTACTTTAATAGAGTAGAAATAAGTTATATAATCTAATACCCTCCAATAATGTCAAATTCCACAAATGCCAAAGAAACAGACCCTTACTACAGAGAACAAACTTATGGTTGCCAGAGGGAAGGGGGGTGGGGGCATGGGTGAAATAGGTGATGGGGATTAAAGAGTACACTTACCATGATGAGCACTGAGTGAGGCATAGAATTGTTGAATCACTATATTGTACACCTGAAACTACCATAACACTGTATGTTAACTATACAGGAATCAAAATTAAAAACAATAGTTTTTTTTAAATCCCACAAATGTCGATATCAAAAAGTCTGTGAGCTAATCATCCTATGCTATATTTTTCTATTGCTATCTTGGAAAAGTTATGTTTTAAAAGTTGTATTTAATTTAGTGTTATTTATAATAACCTTACATATTTGGGAGAGAAAACTGAAGCCCAAGAGTTTATCTTATTATTACAAAAATGATATAAGCACACTTGTACATGAAATCAGCTCTTGTGCTTATCAGTTCAGACTTTTTCCAAACAAGATAACTTTCCATATCATATCATAATGGATTTATTTATTTGGAAAAGATTGTGTATTCCTGGGACATGGTAGCTCTGTGTGGTGAGGATACAGAGCAGTTCTAGGAGAGGTAATGAGAAGAGAAACAATAAGAGAAGAGTGCATTGATTATATAATCATATTTATCAATGTTATTAAAACATTTGGTAAATGTGTATGTAAAATTAAAGGAAAGTTGTTTTCCTTTGTCATATCTTTTAGTAGACAATGAAATTCAAACTATAGGTGAAAAATAGCATTTCAACTTAAGGCAATAAGAGAGAAACTTGACTGACATGTTTACGTACTGTCCAGGAATAGTTCATGAAGAAAAGAGATAAAATGCACAACTTATTTACATACTAAAATGTATGTAAAATTTTAACTAATTATTTCAATATACTACAATTCTTCTAGGTAAAGACTATGAATGACATGTGATTTCTTGTAACTTTAGTTAGAAGAATGGTTTGCAACTGAAAATGTGGTAAGTATTTTTGTGCATCTATGCATCATTTGTACTTAATCCCTTTTTCAAAATCAATTTTAACTGCATAACAATAGATTGAAAATAAATCTTTACAATGCAGCAAAATATTCAGATACTGCTAAAGTACACTTTTACCATCACTTTCAGTCTCCTTGACTCCAACCATTCTCCCCAATTTATCCATTGTTGTTATTTGTGATACATATCTGTAGGTAATGTTCTATGCATTAAAATATGTATTTGAGGACTTCTAATCCTTTGCATCGTTGCATGGTCAGTAAAGTAAAATATTTAATTAGCTCTTAGAATTATAAGAGACATACATATCTTAATTATTTTATATAAATTTAATTTAAACCATAAACTATTCATATTTTTATATGTATGCATATTCATATTACCCAATTGGAACCCTATGTCTTTTTTTCCATAATATTATCTATAATGCATTTTAAATGGTTTCCAGTTTTGATGTCTTTAAAGTGGATGAAAAATCTTTAAATAATTGCAAAGCAATTTGGATGAAAAATCTTGTTTTATGAGGTTTGTTATAAGACATTTTTGGCTTTTTTAAAAATTTAAATTCAGTTTTTACAGAAATGTTTTCTTTTGTACTGATAGAGTTCTGTAAAATGTAATTAAATTAGATAAATCCAATAAAAAGTAAAACATAATGAAGTTAAACAACTAAAACGATTTTGTAGGAACAGTTTAGGAAACAGGTTGGGAAATAATGAACCTTGGTAAGCAAAACTCTAGGGGTAAGGAAAGAAGTACATAGTCACATGAGAAATTACCTTTCTAATAGTGAGATTTTAATATGCCATAGGCAACTGTCAGTAAAGAAAAATGGAGAGCACACTTATTTATTTATTGGCTACCACAATAATATAAAAGAGCTTCTGAAGTAAGTTTCAAAATCGTTTCTAGGGGCGCCTGGGTGGCTCAGTCATTAAGCGTCTGCCTTCGGCTCAGGTCATGGTCCCAGGGTCCTGGGATCGAGCCCCGCATCAGGCTCCCTGCCCCGCGGGAAGCCTGCTTCTCCCTCTCCCACTCCCCCTGCTTCTGTTCCCTCTCTTGCTGTGTCTCTCTCTGTCAAATAAATAAATAAAATCTTAAAAAAAAAAATCGTTTCTAAAGTAAGTCACAGATTTGTATGTTTTATAAAGTTTGTAAATGTGTGTGCACACATGTATGTCAACATATGCGAGTGTGAATAAATATATAAATGTTCATATATGTATATATGAATACAAACATATAAATAGTACTGAGAGTAAAGGTGTTTTATAAACTTTTGTGGTAAATTATAATCTATATCATATGATACTCCTTGAACAATGTATTTGGGAGAGTTCTCCATGTTACTGAATACAGGTGTGAACTTAAACTTTCTAATAGCTGCTTTTGTATATCTTAACATAAAAATGCCAGTTTCATGGATCCTTCCATTATAGATGAATATTTAATTTGTTTCTTATAATTTCTGACTACTGAAGACAGGACTTAAGTAAACATTTTGCAGCATCTAATTGTACACATATGGAATTGCACATGCAGATGCCAATCAATTGCATTACTGGATCTGGACATTATTTCAACAGCTACTGATAAATTATCTTTTTTTTTAAATTTTTTTATTGTTATGTTAATCCCCATACATTACATCATTAGTTTTAGATATAGTGTTCCATGATTCATTGTTTGTGCATAACATCCAGTGATCCATGCAGAACGTGCCCTCCTCAATACCCATCACCAGGCTAACCCATCCTCCCACCCCCCTCCCCTCTAGAACCCTCAGTTTGTTTTTCAGAGTCCATCGTCTCTCATGGTTCTTCTCCCCCTCCGATTTCCCCCCCTTCATTCTTCCCCTCCTGCTACATTCTTCTTCTTCTTTTTTTCTTTCTTAACATATATTGCATTATTTGTTTCAGAGGTACAGATCTGAGATTCAACAGTCTTGCACAATTCACAGCGCTTACCAGAGCACATACCCTCCCCAGTGTCCATCACCCAGTCACCCCATCCCTCCCACCCCACCCCCCACTCCAGCAACCCTCAGTTTGTTTCCTGAGATTAAGAATTCCTCATATCAGTGAGGTCATATGATACATGTCTTTCTCTGTTTGACTTATTTCGCTCAGCATAATACCCTCCAGTTCCATCCACGTCGTTGCAAATGGCAAGATCTCATTCCTTTCGGTGGCTGCATAATATTCCATTGTATATATATACCACATCTTCTTTATCCATTCATCTGTTGATGGACATCTTGGCTCTTTCCACAGTTTGGCTATTGTGGACATTGCTGCTATAAACATCGGGGTGCACGTACCCTTTTGGGTCCCTACTTTTGTATCTTTGGGGTAAATACCCAGTAGTGCAATTGCTGGATCGTATGGTAGCTCTGATAAATTATCTTTTTAAGGGGCTTAATTAATTTAAATTTCCATGACTACTATAAAAGCCTATATCCGTATCTCCACAGACTTGTTCAATTTATTAATAGTCAGTTGTCTTATTTTCCTCCAATTTGATTGGTAGAAAGTGGTATCTCACTGTACCTTTGTTTTGCATATCATCAATAATGAGTATATAAGAACATGTTAGGGACTGAGGGGTTCTCTCTCCTGTGAATTGCATTTTTAAATGCTTTCTTCTGGATTCCTGGCCTATATTTATTGATAGGTAAGAGTGTTTTCTAAATTATATTTTATACTATAAATCTCTATATGTACATATGAAAGTATTTCTACATATTTGACATTTCAAAAATTAACTTATATTTTATCAGAAAGGTTCCTAATTACTTTATATTTTGATAACATTTTTATTCTCATAGTTCCACTGCCATCTAAAATACTATTTTTCTAATGTTAAAATGATTTTATTGAATAAGTACTGATAAAAGAGTAAAAACATTTTTAGACACACTAGTTGTGTACATCAGCCAACATAATTCTGAATTTTTGAGTGCCAAACTGTTTATATTCATCTCTATACATTTTTACATTTTTTATAGGATGAGAACTTGTTCATACAATGAATAAGTCATGGGGATGAAAGGTACAGCATAGAAAATACAGTCAGTGATATTGTAACAGTGTTGTATGGTGACAGATGGTAGCTACACCTGTGGTTAGCACAGGGTAATGTATTTACTTGTTGAATCACTATGTCCTACACCTGAAACTAATGTAACATTCTGTGTCAATTATACTTAAATTTAAAATTTCTTTTAAAAATTTAAAAAGTAGGAGGGGATCAAGATGGCGGAGGAGTAGGAGACCTGGATTTCGTCTGGTCCCAGGAATTCAGCTAGATAGGTATCAAACCATTCTGAACACCTACGAACTCAACAGGAGATCAAAGAAAAGAATAGCAGCAACTCTCTGAACAGAAAAGCGACCACTTTCTGGAAGAGTCATTCTATCCCTTCACTGTAGTTAACCTTGTTTTGTTATATATATAAGTTATTCTCTCTTTAAATTTTGGGATACAGTTTCTTCTATCAGACCAAAATATATCCCAAATCTCTAGTGTATGGTTTTCTTCTAGTCTCCTACCTGACCACATTCTCTCTCTTTTATTTTTTTTTAAATTTCTCTTCTTTCTTTTTTCACCAACTTTTTATCTTATAAATTCCTTTTATAAAATCTTCTATACTTTTCATCTTTACAGTCATATTCCATCCCTTCATCGTATATACCCTTATTTTTGTACATGTATGTTTTTCTTTCTTTAAAATTTTGGGAGGCACTTTCTTTTAACAGACCAATATATGCCCCAAATCTAGTGTGTGGCACTGATGTATGCACCAGCCTGATCATAGTTGATCGTATTCTTTTTTTTCTCTCTCTCTTTTTTTTTTCTTTCTTTCCCTTTCTTTTCCCCTGATTTCAGGTCTGTTCTGATTTGTTTAGTGTATATTTTTCTGGGGTCATTGTTACCCTGTTAGCATTTTGTTCTCTCATTCATCTATTCTCTTCTGGACAAAATGACAAGACGGAAAAATCACCTCAAAAAAAAAAACAAGAGGCTGTACCGACAGCCAGGGACTTAATCAATATGGACATTAGCAAGATGTTGGAACTAGAGTTCAGAATGACAATTATAAAGATAATACCTGAGCTTGAAAAAAGCATGGAAGATACTAGAGAAACCCTTTCTGGAGCAATAAAAGAACTAAAATCTAAGCAAGTTGAAATAAAAAAGGCTATTAATGAGGTGCAATCAAAAATGGAGGCTCTAACTGCTAGGATAAATGAGGCAGAAGAGAGAATTCGTGATATAGAACCCAAATGATGGAGAATAAAGAAGCTGAGAAAAAGAGAGATAAATAACTACTGGATCACCAGGGCAGAATTCAAGAGATTAGTAATACCATAAGATGAAACGTTATTAGAATAATTGGGATCCCAGAAAAAGAAGAAAGAGAGAGAGGGGCAGAAGGTATATGGGAGCAAATTATAGCAGAGAACTTCCCTAATTTGGGGAAGGAAATAGGTATCAAAATCCAGGAGGCACAGAGAACCCCCCTCAAAATCAATAAAAATAGGTCAACACCTCGACATTTAATAGTAAAACTTACAAGTCTCAGAGACAAAGAGAAAATCCTGAAAGCAGATCTCAGGATAAGAGATCTGTAACCTACAATGGTAGAAACATTAGATTGGCAACAGACCTATCCACAGAGACCTGGCAGGCCAGAAAGGACTGGCATGATATCTTCAGAGCACTAAATGAGAAAAATATGCAGCCAAGAATACTATCTCCAGCTAGGCTGTCATTGAAAATAGAAGGAGAGATAAAAAGCTTCCAGGACAAACAAAAATTAAAAGAATTTGCAAACACCAAACCAGCCCTACAAGAAATCTTGAAAGGGGTCCTCTAAGCAAAGAGAGAGCCTAAAAGTAACGTAGACCAGAAAGGAACACAGACAATATCCAGTAATAGTCACCTTACAGGCAATACAATGGCACTAAATTCCTATCTTTCAATAGTTACCCTGAATGTAAATGGGCTAAATGCCCTAATCAAAAGACACAGGCTATCAGATTGGATAAAAAAACAAGACCCATCAATATGCTGCCTGCAAGAGACTCATTTTAGACCCAAAGACACCTCCGGATTGAAAGTGAGGGGGTGGAAAACCATTTACCATGCTAATGGACATCAAAAGAAAGCTGGGGTGGCAATCCTTATATCAGACAAATTAGATTTTAAATCAAAGACTATAATAAAAGATGAGGAAGGACACTATATCATACTTAAAGCATCTATCCAACAAGATTGTAAATATCTATGCCCCTAACATGGGAGCAGCCAATAATATTAGCCAATTAAAAGCAAAAACAAAGAAACACATCGACAACAATACAATAATAGTAGGGGACTTTAACACCCCCTCACTAAAATGGACAGATCATCTAAGCAAAAGATCAACAAGGAAATACTTTAAATGACACACTGGACCAAATGGACTTCACAGATATATTCAGCATCCCAAAGCAACAGAATACACATTCTTCTCTAATGCCCATGGAACATTCTCCAGAATAGATAACGTCCCAGGTCACAAATCAGGTCTCAACCGGTACCAAAAGACTGGGATCATTCCATGCATATTTTCAGACCACAGTGCTTTGAAACTCGAGCTCAATCACAAGAGGAAAGTTGGAAAGAACTCAAATACATGGAGGCTAAAGAGCATCCTACTAAAGAATGAATGGGTCAACCAGGAAATTAAAGAAGAATTAAAAACATTCATGGAAACCAATGAAAATGAAAACACAACTGTTCAAAATCTTTGGCATGCGCAAAGGCGGTCCTAAGAGGAAAGTATATAGCAATACAAGCCTTTCTCAAGAAACAAGAAAGGTCTCAAATACACAACCTAACCCTACACCTAAAGTAGCTGGAGAAAGAACAGCAAATAAAGCCTAAACCCAGCAGGGTAAGAGAAATAATAAAGATCACAGCAGAAATCAATGAAATAGAAACCAAAAGAACAGTAGAACAGATCAATGAAACTAGGAGTTGGTTCTTTGAAAGAATTAAAAAGATTGATAAAAGCCTGACCAGACTTATCAAAAAGAAAAGAGAAATGACCCAAATAAATAAAATCATGAATGAAAGAGGAGAGATCACAACCAACGCCAAAGAAATACAAACAATTATAAGAACATATTATGAGCAACTATATGCCAGCAAATTAGATAATCTGGAAGAAATGGATGCATTCCTAGAGATGTATCAACTACCAAAACTGAACCAGGAAGAAAGAGAAAACCTGAACAGACCCATAACCAGTAAGCAAATTGAAGCAGTAATCAAAAATCTCCCAACAAACAAGAGCCCAGGGTCATGGCTTCCCAGGGGAATTCTACCAAACATTTAAAGAAGAATTAATACCTATACTTCTGAAACTGTTCCAAAAAATAGAAATGGAAAGAAAACTTCCAAACTCATTTTATGAGGCCACCATTAACTTGATCCCAAAACCAGACAAAGACCCAATCAAAAAGGAGAATTACAGACCAATATCCTTGATGAACATGGATGCAAAAATTCTCACCAAAATACTAGCCAATAGGATCCTACAGTACATTAAAAGGATTATTCACCAAGACCAAGTGGGATTTGTCCCTGGGCTGCAAGGTTGGTTCAACATCGGCAAATCAATCAATGTGATACATTAATAAAAGAAGGAACAAGAACCATATGATCCTCTCAACAGATGCAGAAAAAGCATTTGCCAAAGTACAGCATCCTTTCTTGATTAAAACTCTTCACAGTGTAGGGATAGAGGGTACATACCTCAATATCATAAAAGCCATCTATGAAAAACCCACAGCGAATATCATTCTCAATGGGGAAAAACTGAAAGCATTCCCCCTAAGGTCAGGAACGCGGCAGGGATGTCCACTATCACCACTGCTATTCAACATAGTACTAGATGTTCTAGCCATAGCAATCAGACAACAAAAAGAAATAAAAGCCATCCAAATCGGCAAAGAAGTCAAACTCTCACTCCTTGCGGATGATATGATCCTTTATGTGGAAAACCCAAAAGACTCCACCCCAAAACTGCTAGAACTCATACAGGAATTCAGTAAAGTGGCAGGATATAAATTCAATGCACAGAAATCAGTGGCATTCCTATACACCAACAACAAGACAGAAGAAAGAGAAATTAAGGAGTCGATCCCGTTTACAGTTGCACCCAAAACCATAAGATACCTAGGAATAAATCTATCCAAAGAGGCAAAGAATCCATACTCAGAAAACTATAAAATACTCATGAAAGAAATTGAGGAAGACACAAAGAAATGGAAAAACGTTCCATGCTTGTGGATTGGAAGAACAAATATTGTGAAGATGTCAATGCTACCTAGAGCAATCTACACATTCAATGCAATCCCCATCAAAATACCATCCACTTTTTTCAAAGAAATGGAACAAATAATCCTAAAATTTGTATGGAACCAGAAAAGACCCCGAATAGCCAGAGGAATGTTGAAAAAGAAAAGCAAAGCTGGTGGCAGCACAATTCTAGACTTCCAGCTCTATTACAAAGCTGTAATCATCAAGACAGTATGATATTGGCACAAAAACAAACACATAGATCAATGGAACAGAATAGAGAGCCCAGAAATGGACCCTCAACTCTATGGTCAATGAATCTTCGACAAAGCAGGAAAGAATGTCCAATGGAAAAAAGACAGTATCTTCAACAAATAGTGCTGAAAAAATTTGGACAGCCATATGCAGAAGAATGAAACTGGACCATTTCCTTACACCACACACAAAAATAGACTCAAAATGGATGAAAGACCTAAATGTGATACAGGAGTCCCTCAAAATCCTAGAGAACACAGGCAGCAACCTCTTGGACCTCAGCTGCAGCAACTTCTTCCTAGAAACATTGCCAAAGGCAAGGGAAGCAAGGGCAAAAATGAACTATTGGGACTTTATCAAGATAAAAAGCTTTTGCACAGCAAAGGAAACAGTCAACAAAAACAAAAGACAACCAACAGAATGAGAGAAGATATTTGCAAATGACATATCAGATAAAGGGCTAGTATCCAAAATCTATAAAGAACTTATCAAACTGAACACCCAAAGGACAAATAATCCAGTCAAGAAATGGGCAGAAGACATGAACATATATTTTTCCAAAGAAGACATCCAAATGGCCAACAGATCCATGAAAAAGTGCTCAACATCATTTGGCATCAGGGAAATCCAAATCAAAACCTCAATGAGATAACACCTAACACCAGTCAGAATAGCTAAAATTAACAAGTTGGGAAATGACAGATGTTGGTGAGGATATGGAGAAAAGGGAACCCTCCTACACTGTTAGTGGGAATGCAAGCTGGTGTAGCCAGTCTGGAAAACAGTATGGAGGTTCCTCAAAAAGTTGAAAATAGAGCTACCATATAACCCAGCAATTGCTCTACTGGGTATTTACCCCAAAGATACAAATGTAGGGATCCGAAGGGCTATGTGCACCCCAATGTTCATAGCAGCAATGTCCACAATAGCCAAACTATGGAAAGAGCCTAGATGTCCATCAACAAATGAATGGATAAAGAAGATGTGGTGTATATATATATATATATATATATATATATATATATATACACAATGGAATATTATGCAGCCATCAAAAAAAAAACTGAAATCTTGCCATTTGCAACAATGTGGATGGAACTAGAGGGTATTATGCTAAGCGAAATAAGTCAATCAGAGAAAGACATGTATCATGTGACCTCACTGATATGAGAAATTCTTAATCTTAGGAAACAAACTGAGGGTTGCTGGAGTGGTGGGGAGTGGGAGGGATGGGGTGACTGGGTGATAGACATTGGGGAGGGTATGTGTTATGGTGAACGCTGTGAATTGTGTAAGACTGATGAATCACAGACCTGTACCTCTGAAACAAATAATACATTATATGTTAAAAAAAAAAAAAAAAGAAGATATTAGGAAGGGAAAAATGAAGGGGGGGAATCAGAGGGGGAGACGAACCATGAGAGACTATGGACTCTGAGAAACAAACTGAGGGTTCTAGAGGGGAGGGGGTTGGGGGGATGGGTTAGGCTGGTGATGGGTATTAAAGAGTGCACCTATTGAATGGAACACTGGGTTTTATATGCAAACAATGAATCATGGAACACTACATCAAAAACTAATGATGTAATGTATGGTGATTAACATAACATAATAAAATAAAATAAAATAAATTTAAAAACTAAAAGATAAAAGGATGAAAACTTTTCTATTTTAAGGCTATAACAACATTTATTTACAACTTTTTGGTATGTTTGTAGATTTTGGTGCTGTACAAAGCAATACAATAGACATCAGAGCTTACACACATCAATTTTTAGATAAATTATTCCCTTGGTGTATTGATTTGTAAAAAAGAAATTTTGGAGGACACATTGATGGTATTGATACATTAACCAACTATTGCTCCAGAAATTTTGTGAAATAATTGTGTTCTATCAAAAAAAAAAAAAATGATTTTTTGTTGTTGTTGTTTTTCCAGAATTTAAAGACACATTTATTTTTTGGGGGGGTATTTTTAATTTTTTTAAGTTTTAAAGTTTTTATTTTAATTCCAGTTAGTTAAGATAAAATGCAATATTAGTTTCAGGTGTACACTATAGTAATTTAACACTTCCATACAACACCCTGTGCTCATCACAAGTGTACTCTTTAATACCCATCAACCATTTAACCCATCCGCCTGCCCACCTGCCCTCCAGCAACCCTCAGTGTATTCTCTAGAGTTAAGAGTCTGCTTTATGTTTTGCCCCCCTCTCTCTTTTTCCCCCCATGTTCAGCTGTTTTGTCTCTTAAATTCCACATATGAGTGAAATCACATGGTATTTGTCTTTCTCTGACTTATTTTGCTTAGCATAATACTGTCTAGCTCCATCCACATCATTGCAAATGGTAAGATTTTGTTCTTTTTTATGGCTGAGTAATACTCCACTGTACATGTATGTGTGTGTGTGTGTATGATATGGATGTATACATATTATATATATACCACATCTTCTTTATCCATTCATCAGTTGATGGACACTTGGGCTTTTCCATAATTTGGCTATAAACATCAGGGTGCATTTACCCTTTTCAATTAGCATTTTGTATTCTTTGGGTAAATACCTAGTAGTGCAATTGTTGGATCTTAGGGTAATTCTATTATTAACTTTTTGAGGAACATCCATACTGTCTTCCAGAGTGGCTGCACCAGCTTTTCCTCTATGGTCAGGAACAAGACTGGTATGCCCACTCTCACCACTGTTATTTAACATAGTAAAGGCTGGTTTCCTAACACTTGTGAACATAACAAGTGTCCTCTTTTATCATTGTACATTGGATGTCTGAAAATAAAATTAATTATCTTGATTAGAAATTATTTATCTCAAGAAAAAATATTTAATATTTATTTGGGTAGCTATGAAATGCTGTCTATCATTTCAAATTGTTTAATAATTATTTGTCTGATTTATTAAGTATTCCTATTTCTTCTTGTGCTAATTTTGTAAAAATGTGTATATGTCTAGTGATGTATAAATTTCATCTAAGTTTTCATTGTTAGCACATTTCATAAATCAACTTGTTACTTTTATCTATGATGCTTTTATAGTTACATTCCATTTTTCATTCTTTATTTTGTTTGATTTTAAAAATATTATTCTACATTTGTATTTCTGAGCAGTATATTGCTTAGCCTTGTAAGATTGGAACTTTTTATAAATAGAAACACAGTATGTATGCTGTAACTTTGGATTTGCTTAATATTATGTTAACATATGACTTTATGTTGATGAATGGAGCTATTTTTCATTCATTTTTACTACTCTAGATTTTTTTTAATATATCACACTTTGCTTGTTCATTCTCCTGGTAACACATATTTGTATTATGCACTGGTTTTGCTATAACTAAAAAATGCTGTCATGAGCATCTTTCCTTTTGAGTAATTAGAGTGTATATCTAGAAGTGGGATTTCTGCATTGCTTCACGTGTGTGACTTCAATTTTATTTGCCTAATGCAAACTGTTTTCAAGTGTGGTAACTTTATTCCACAAGCATATATATAAGACCCATGGCTACATATCCTTGAAAGCATATTTATTTTCATTTTTTTTCATTTTGATGTCCCAGCTATATCTAAAGTATACTAAAATAATGTTGCAATTTGGTTTTAGTGTACATTTCCTTACAACTATTGAATATCAGCATCTTTTGACATTTTAATTAGTCATTTGTGCTTATTTTTCAATGAAATGCCAGTTCAACTTTTGTGCAAATTTTCTATTGGTTTGTTTTTTCATTTTATTACTGATTTATAAATCTCTCCATATGTTTTCATAAATTTAAGGTTTTGCAAATATTTTCCCAGTTTGTAACTGGCATTTTAAAGATTTTTTTCATACACACATGCTATTTTATAAGTTTAGTTAAATTTACCACTCAAATAACTGATCAGTGTATTGTTTTTAAAATTCATCTCTACCTAGAGAAATAAGACATTCTCATTTATTTTTTGAAAATTTTAAAAATTTTGCTGTTCTTATTTAGGTCTCTAATCTACAGAGGTGGTTTTATAAATCGATTACATGAAATAGTTGTCCTATTGATTATTTTCCATATTCAGCAAGCATTCTCAGCAATATCTGTTTATATTTTGTCTCTTCTCCATCAATCAGTAATACTTGATATAATAATAGTTATAAGAAACCTTGAGAATTAGGACACAATTTTCTATGGGTTTCTCATATTTCTACATATCCCGTGAACAAAGGTACTGACAGCCTTTGTCCTGACTATATTTTCAAGAATTTTTTTATAGCAAATAACTTGGGAAGATAGACATAAATGTGCTTCTCAGAGGAAGAGGGAAGTTTTGTTGTTGTTGCTGCCTGTGGTATTAATGATAATGTGCCCCTCCCCTGGGGCAACAGTTAGATATGTTAGCTAGCAGGTCTCTTTAAAAGCTTAAAGGGGGTGCTTGGGTGGCTCAGTCAGTTAAGCGTCTGCCTTAGGCTCAGGTCACCATCCCAGAGTCCTGGGATTGAACCTCTGCATCAGTCTCCCTGCTCAGCAGGGCATTTGCTTCTCCCTCTCCCTCTTCCCCTTCCCCCACCTGCTCACTCTCTCTGTCTCTCAAATAAATAAGTAATATCTTTAAAAAATAAAATAAAGAAGCTTAAGGTTCCTCAACTGTGACACAAGTCATGGAGTATGCACCACATAATTTGGACTTTCCCACATACCCTGGTAAGATTTGGGGGACAAGGGGAACAGATATAAGCATTAAGCTCATGCTACCTCTGTGTCATGAGTAATAAAGTATTTTGTCTTTCACCAAGGAGTCTCACATCTTCTGCTAGTATCTATGAAACTGTGCCAACCTAAATTTAGTTTGCCCATAGATAAATGTCAGACCCTTCGCATAATTCTTGACAGTAAACACTCAGCAAAAATGATGTGAGAATTAGAAAAGAATAAAGTTTTGGTAGTCATTTCAAGGTAATAAATAAATAAATACATAAATAAGCAGACATCTCATATATTTTGAAACAAAATATTCAAAGGTAATCATGTACATCTTAATCTCTGATTGGATATGTCATTAAAATTACACACTATTACAAATCATGAAACCATCTGATTAGATTATCAGTGTTACATACACAGTTCTCAACATTTCAAAATAGTGACTTGATTAGTTAAGATATGCTCCTCCCCATATAGAATTAGTCCTTCAAATTTATAACAACAAATAAATTATATACATATGTTGTTCTATCTCATCTCTTATTTTCCTTCTCAGAACAAATGCTTTTTCGAGTTTGTGTATTTATAAGCAGAATAAACTTGGCAGAGTGTCAAGCCAAAAGTGGCTGGAAAAGAGTCTACAAGAAGAATAAGATATATATAAAGAGAAAAGGGAGGTTGAAAAATAAGTAGGTATGAGAAAGTACAAAAGTGTGAATGAATTTTAAAGGGAAAATACAAAAACTACTAATAAAATGACCAACAAAATATTGGTAATTGCTATCATCTTGTGGAAGGACCCACTTTGAATGTACATGTTAAAAGAAAATCTTGTTTCCTCTACACTCACAATTCTCTGACACCAAATGTGCAGGTTTTTTTCCCCACACCAACTAATCCTCCAACTCTCCGGACATTAGAGTGTCCTGTAATTCAATTATGACACTAACTACCTGGAGCTATCTCAGACCCCACAGGTCCTGCAAGACTGTCCCCCACTGTAGACACCAATCACAAGTTGCAGGTTGTCACCCGTACTTCCGCCCAACCAAGTATAAATTGGAAGTTCTCACAATTCACTGTAACAACTCACAGAACTCAGGGAAAGATTTACTCATGCTACCGGTTTATTATAAAGGATATGATAAAGGATAGAGATGAATCAGCAGATGACGAAATACACATGCCGAGGTTTGGAAGAGTCCCTGTAAAGCTGGGGTGCACCACCCTCCCATGTGCACCAATCAGGGAGCTCTGGAACCCTATAGTTCAGGGATTTCTACGGAGGCTTCATCACATAGACATGAACAATTATTAACTCAATTTCTGGCCCATCTCCCCTTCCTGGAGGATGGTGATTGGTCTAAAAGTTCCAAGCTTCTAATCATAGCTTGGTTTTTCTGGTGACCACCTCCTTTCTGAAGCTATCCAGGAACCACCCCCCGCCCCGCCCCGCCCCCCACCCTCCCTCTCTCCAGAACTAGTTTGTTAGAACAAAAGATATTCCTATCCTATAGCCCAAGAAATTCCAGAGAATTTAGGAACTGGGTATCAAGAACTGGGGTCAATGACCAAATATTAGAACAAAAGATGCTCCTAGCACCCCTATTACTCAGGAAATTACAAGGGTTTTAGAAGTTCTGTGTTAGGAATTGGAGGCAGAGACTAGATATTTATTTTATTTATATTTATAGGTTCAAGATAAGAAAATAAATCTCTTATCTAATAATTTAAATGATATGACTTTAATGAGTATTTAATCTATATTTAATACCTAATTGCCATAATCACTTATCTGGAAGGTACTATTATCATTTGTATTTTTACAAATATACTAATAAACTTCTAAAATATACTAAGGCATGAAAGTTTTAAGTTACTTGCTCACATCTGGTAAGTGCCTGAACCAGAATTCCCATCTAAGCGTTTGACTCCAGAGTTTACAATTGTTAACATCATATCTACATTACTGTAGTGATATCTACAATATTTTGGATAAAAATAATTATGGATTATTTTATATGCAATACATTGATTCTTTAGATATGTGCTTTTCCTTGTTCCACTTCACATCATATAGAGACAGCTGAATTTACCCACTTGAACAGAAAAAAATAATTTTAAAAAGCAGAAAGTTTGCCAGAGTATTAATAATTTCCTGCAAGTGCTATAAAACTTGACTTTAAAGAAATTATTTTGATATATGTGCTATGTTTATTACCTTACAAAGAAAGAGCACTTCTAAGAACATCAGAGAATGCTAATTTAATTTGTATATACCACAAAGATACAAATGAGTTTGTAGTTTGAAATAAATTTATGTCTGGAGGACTCATTAAAAGTAATTTGTTATTTTTTCATCTTAATGAATTGTATTAATAGCAATAATTATACATCCTACAGTGCTATGACCAATGACAGCTCACTCTTTTCTATAAAGTACTTTAAGAGAAAGCAGCAGATCAAAATCTTCATATTGATGCAAAATGTTTTTAGTACATTAATGTTCATATGCATAAAAATATAAAGGCTTACATGTTATCATGCAAAAAGTAAAAATGTTAGAATAGAGTATGTTCTTCCAGCCCCTGGCTTAGTCTTTCAAATTTCTTGAGATCATCAAGAAATATAAAATAAGTAAAAATAGACTATCAGTGAAATAGACTAAATTTCCCCCACAAATTTGACATTTAAAAATTACTCCCAGACATACAGATGGCCAACAGACAAATGAAAAAATGCTCAACATCACTAATCATCAGGGAAATGCAAATCAAAACCACAATGAGATATGACCTTACACCCATCAGAATAGCTAAAATCAAAAAGACAAGAAATAACAAGTGTTTGCAAGGATGTAGAAAAAAAGGAACACTTATACACTGCTGGTAGGAATGTAAATTGGTACAGCTACCGTGGAAAACAGCATGGAAGTTCCTCAAAAAATTTAAAACACCATATGATCCAGTAATTCTACTACTAGGACATATATTTCTCATATGTATATATACATATATATATATATCTCATATGTGTGTGTGTGTGTGCATACATAGCCATAAAAAAGGGTAAGACTGTGCCATTTGCACCAACCATGGACAGACCTAGGGAGTTTTATGCTAAGTGAAATAAGTCAGACTGAGAAAGACCAATACCATATGATTTCACTCTTATGTCTAATCTAAAAAATTGAATAAATAAATAAAAAGCAGAATCAGCCTTGTAAATACAGAGGATAAACTCATGGTTGTCAGACAGGGGAGGGAGGATGGACAAAATGGGTGAAGGGAAGTGAGAGATACAGGCTTCCGGTTATGGAATGAATAAGTCATGGGAATAAAAGACACAGAATAAGGAATATAGGCAATGATATTGTAAGACAATGTATGGTAGCTGTACTTGTGGTGAGCATAGCATAAGGTATAAACTTGTGGAATCATTATGTTGTACACCTGAAACTAATGTAACATTGTGTGACAACTACACTCAAATTAAAAAAAAAAATACTCCCAGATATAAAACAGGAAAAACCAGCTTGAAAAATTAACCAACGAAAGATGTGCGAAGCAGAAGTGAGTACATAATACTCTAAGAATGATCACACTTGTGGCCTCTAGTATCACCCTGGATGAGAAGGCTAAGTAATCAGACTTACCAGAGAAAAAACTTAATTTTGTAGAAAACCCTGCCAGGTACATGAAGAACCAGGGCATTCAGGACATGAATTTCATTGAAATACTGTTTAGCTTTACATTTGCTTATATGAATGTGCAGGCACAATGGGAACATTTTCATGAGTTTTTGGTAATGTGCCTCATTGTGCCGTTGATCCCACCTAGTGTGGCTTTGCTCTAGATAACTTCAGAAGCTCTGTCATTTGGAAAAAAGAAACTTAAGGCAGAATGAATTTATCTGCCATGGCTACATCAGTATGGAATGTCTGTCTTACTGCCACCAGCCATTAACCTCATCTAAGGGCAAGACGAATCAAACACACTCAGGTGGCAGAGAAAGAAGATGAGAACTGGGTCTTTGTTGACATCAGTGGGTGTTGACAAAGAAAGTTTCATGCAAATTGTTTCAGGATATTCTGTTATTTGAACTCAGAACATCTGACTACATGTACTGGCCTCTTGCATTTGCTTCTCTAGAAAGTTTCCTGGTGACCTGACCACATTGGCAATATTGTTTCTGGTACGTAGAAGGTTCACATCTACTACCTGAACTTCATAAACTATGATCTAAGACTTAAAATCTGTACCTCAGTGGCATTTTGATTTTTATTCTCAAGATGGCAAAATTTGCTGTACAAAGATATGCTCCTTTAGCTTTTGTACTTCCTTTGCACAAATATTTATTAAAGGCCTACTATGTACTAGGCACAAAACAAGCTACATTAATTAGCTTGTCTACACATAGGTAGTGTAGACTAATCATGAAAAAATACTGTAAGTGTTTGAATAAAATCCTGATTCTTGCCATTCAGCATTCTGAGATAGATTTATTATGGTTATTTTTGTTATGCATTCATTTCTCTAAATAACCTTTCAATCCCTCAAATACGGGGTCTTCCACTTGTGCTTTTCTGCAATCTGACAACAAGTGAGGGAGGAAAAAAGTTCAGAGTTTTACAATTTGTTTCCTACTTTGGACACATTCTCTGAAACCATCCTCAAATTTGTGCCACGTCTCTAGAGGAAAGTATTGCACATCCTGGGAATCTGAAATTGGTCTGACTCCTTCACCAGGGGCATCTCCAATATCACAATTGTTTGGCTCTCTGGAGAATATCAGCATCACTGTTTCTTAATCTTACACTAGAGGGAAATTTGAATATGTAATTAAGTGATGCAACCAACCTGTATCCTTTAGCCTGACCCTGATAATTTCACAATTGAACAGATTTCATCAAAGTATATGCATCTGCTTTTGTTTGTCCATAACACAAAAATAACATATAAATACAACATTGAATATCTTTGTAGAGCAGGTATTTTCAGGTAAAAATTATGTGCTGCTTTGTCATTTTTGCTTTCTGTTAAAGCACAGCATCTAAATACCCTATGAACAATATCAATAACAATCAATCAAAAGACAATGGATTTGTTAGACTCTGAAGTGTTGACACAGGAGAAGCCAAGAACATAGAGGCAAAAGGAAAGCCTTTAAACACATGAGGAGAACAGAGACAAAATGGAGCCATACATGCTGAGTGGGACTTCATATGGACAAAAAGAAAGAAAGAAAGAAAGAAAAAAAAAGACTGTGGAAGGAATGCATAGTACTATTAAGAATTCGAGATAGTATTTCTAAAGTTGATATTTGATGGCTCCTTACCCAAGACTCACTCCCTAGAATTCTCGCTGAAGCATACAGATTTCTTTTGTGTAATGGCATCCCCACTCCCGTCTCTAGTTCCATGAAGGACTCCCATTCTCCTAGCCACAGAATTCAGTTCTGAAATGATTATGAGATCCAGTTTAGACCATGTGGCATTCAGAACATTTCACTAGGGCACTGAGGAAAGAAGCTTTGTCTAGCTCCTTGAGATCTAAGAGAATATTGGAATAGTTGGAATGGTGTTTGGATGGGAGCTCAGGAACTGCTGCATATACTTTTACTCATCAGATGAGTAGTCTTAATGGTGAAAGTGACTCACAGAGGAGAAAAATGCCAAAAGCATCACAGAAAACAGAGAAATAGAACCAAAGTTCTGAGATGTGAATGTTGAAATTAATGTGATTGAATCCAATTCTCCCTCTTGGCTTTTCAGCTACAAAACTAATTACCTCTTTATTTAAAGGATGCCTTTAAATAAAACATGCATACATTTAAATATTACATACATACATATGCCCTACATGTGCATATATAAACATATATACACATATTGCATGTATTTTGTGTGTATATATATGTGTATTATATATATATATAATATCATATGTCATATTTAACTATAAGATTCTTAAATTATTTAAAGATTGGTACAAAATTGAGATTACTGGTAAGCCCTAAAGTAGGTAAGTAATAATGATTTCAGATTTCTAGTCACTTAATATATGAATAAATAGCATTATAGTACATATACATTTAACTTATTTTACAACCTCATTTATTTTTTTCATGTATTTTTAATATAAAAATTTTAAGAAGACATTTCACCAAGCATTTACTATGTCTCAACTATTGATCTAAATATTTCCATATATTAAAGTCTGTAATCTTTATGACAATATTATGAAGTAGATACCTTTATTATCTTGATATTATAGGAAAAGAAATCCAAAATATTGGCCACCAGCATCCATGAAATTAACATTCATTTAGTATGTGCAATAACAGTTTGTAAAAAGAAACTGTGAAATTAACCTGCATCACAAGTTAAGATTTATGGTTTACCCATTAGATAAAAATAGCTTTGGTTTTCTTCCTCTCACTGTTTTGGACTTGTAGTGCAAAAAGTTAAGCATTCATTTCCCCATTCCACTTTCTGCCTGCTTTAAATACTCTCATTCCCCCAGCAGACATGAACAAATGAATATGCATGCATCTTTTCAAGAATATAGTATTTTTTTCTTGTATGTTTGTGTTGTATAGATGCATAAATGGTAATGAGCAGTGATAATTCAATAATAATTTCTTTTTCTTATTTTTACTCAACTTCCATTTTAAGATTTATCCATATGCTGTATTTGCCTCTAATTTATACATTTTATTTGCTACATTATGACAACGTATGTACTCTATATATCTCACTGTTGCATTATTTTTTATTTTTTTAAGTAACTGATCACTAGGATGGTTCCAATTATCTGCTTCCATATACAATGCTGTGTGATAAATATCTCACAAATATCTCCTAAAAGGCAGATATCTCCTAAAAGGTATGATGTTTCTTGAATATACACAGAGGTTTCTCTTTTAATTGCTTATTAATAAGCTTTGACCTCTTTGTATTGTCTCTATTTTTTATTTGGTTGATATAAACTTCTTGTATATTGTAGATACGAAATATTTTCCAGGTACTCATTTTTCAAATATCTTCTTTCTCTATTATCCCAGCATTATTTTTTCAGTTGTGTCTTTGAATAACAATATTAATGTGGTACACAGAGCCAGACTTTTATTTTTTGGCTTTAGGATATATGATTTCAGATGTTTCTTTAAAATCCCTTACCCAATCCAAGGACACACATAAGCTTTCCTTGGCTTTATTCTAATAACCTTACGTTTTACCATTCCCATATAAGTCTTTGTATATGTTTAGTGTTAAGTAGAGATCCAAAGTTATATATATTCTTTTTCCATGGGTCAGTTTTCCCAACATTAGCTCTTAAACAATCCAGCACTTTACTCAATTTCTGTGGTACTTTTTTTATAAAACAGATTCATTCATATGTGATTTATTTCTATTTTTAAGACCTTCACCCTGTTCAACAAACTGATTTGTTTAATGTGATGTTTACACCACATAGTTTTACTAACATGGCTCCTTTAAAATATGCCTTCTCAGGTGGGGAAAGTCTTCCAAATTAATTTTTTAAGTGACTGGACTATTGTTGAATAAATGATTTTCCAAATGTATTTTAGAATTGTTTGTTGAGTATTTATTTTTCAAAATTCATCAGGAATTTTAATTTAAACCGTGCTGAATTCATGGTAATTTGGCTAATGACAATGGGTGATCTTAACTATTCTCAATCTTAAGAAAAAATGTATCTGAAGGGTTTCTACTAAATATGACATTTATAAAAAGTTTTATAGTATACATAATATTAAGGCAGTTACCCTCTGTTCATTGCATAACTAGGACAACATTCTTCAAATACATTTTACATCTATTTTAAAATAAATGGATGGGAAGCTTCCTGAAGTATGTGCTCTGTTGGGGCAGAATGGGTTCAGAGCATCCAGAGTGCCATTTTACAAGTCTTGTTTTTTTAGTTTTGGTTTTTTGGGGGTTTTTTTGGCCTGGCAACTCCCTGTAAGCCCAAATTAGACAGCTTGTCTTTATTTGATCTGAGTCATAACTCACCGAGCTCACTCAGAGTAAACAGTCTTTACCCTGGGGTACTTGTTAAAACCATCAGAGACAATTATTTCATACTACAACTGCTTAAACCAATAATAATAGTTGGGGCAATTGGGAACATGACCAAAAAAACTTAAAAGAAACAGTTGGGAAATGGGATGTATATAAGAGACTTTGAAAAATTCTGACATACTGTTTCTTGGCCTTTTAGCTAAGATCAAGTGAAAAGCTTGTTTTCAACAAAAATTATGAGATATGCAAGGAATCACAAAAGTATGGTACACACATAGGGGGGAAAAAAGAGTGAAGGAACTGTCCCTGAGAAAACTCAGATGTTAAATTTATATGATAAAGACTTTATATCAGTTATTGTAAGTATCTTACAAGAACTAAAGTAAACTATGTCTCACAAACTAAAGGAAAATATGGGAATTATTTTGTTTAATATAAAAATTTTTACATATATTTTCAGATGGCATACTATTAGATACACAAATTCCTAAGTATTTCACACACACACACGCATGCACAAAGCTACTAGAAGTAATAAATGAGTTTAGTAAGATTGTACAATACAAAATCAATATAAAATATCAATTGTATTTCCATACACTAGCAATGAACAATCCAAAAATGAAATTAAGAAAAGTATTTTGGGGCTCCTGGGTGGTGCAGTTCATTAAGCATCTGACTCTTGGTTTTGACTCAGGTTGTGATCTCAGGGTTGTGAGATAGAAGCCCATGAGAAGCCCTGGGCTCAGCATGGAGTCTACTTGAGACTCTCTGCTTCTCCCTCCCCTCCCCCAAAAAAAGTAAAAAAAAAAAAAAAAAAATTAAACAAAAAAAAGAAAACTATTCCATTTACAAGAGCATATAAGAGAACAAAATGTATAAGGATAAACTTAGAAAAAGGAGTGCAAGACTTATACACTGAAAGGAACTATAAAACATCTTTGAAAGAAATTAAGGAACACCTACATTTATAAATAGGAAGACATTCCATATTCGTGGACTGGAAGACAATATTGCTGAGATGTCAGTAATCCTCAGATTGATTTGAAGATTATCAAAATTCCACCTAGTTTTTTGTTTGCAGAAATTTATAAGCTGACCCAAATTATTTATAAAGAAATTCAAGGGACCCAGAATAGCCACAATAATAAAAACAAAGTTGGAAGACACATTTCCCAATTTCAAAACTTTCTACAAATTACATTATTCAAGAAAAGGTGGCATTGTCATAAGGGTAGAGACATAGTTAACATACCTCATCTCTTGATGAACAATGTTGTAGAGATTACTATTCAAATGATAATAAAAGAAAAAGATTACTGGAACCCATGAACACATAATGCAGAATCAAATATATCAAACAGTATACAAATACTTAAAGGAATATATTAATTCTGAAAATGATCTATTCCACAGATCTGAAAAATGTTTAGGAAACAGTTTTGAATTCTCAGAAGAATAAGTTATTGATTAGTGATATGGGGAACAATTTGAAAAGCTTTCCCAGAATTCGCAGGACAAAATGAAAATTTACAGAAAAAAGATGCAAGTGTATCTATGGAGGCTGCAAACCAGCGATTTAAAATGCGGATTGCTGGTGATTACTGATAGAACAGAACAAATAGGGCAGAAGTGGTAGCCAAAATTATAGGGTGCATATGCTTTCTAGACCAAAAAAATCCACTGCAAGTGTAATGAAAGGGTTCACTATGGTCCATGTAACATCATTCTCAAGACACCTACATGTAAACAAATAGGAGTGGGGAAGAAACCTCATTCCATAAAATGTTCAAAAGCCGAGTCAAAAATAAAGGTTAACTTTATACTTACAATAACAAATAAACTGAGATTCCTCACATTTTCTGTTGAAACCCAAATGACAAAAGTATAAAGCAATTTAATGTTAAAAAATAAAAGCTTGGCCAGGTATTTTCTGTGCAGTCGTATTATCTTAAAAGATAAAAGCCACTCAAAGAAAAGAGAACTCAAGAAAAATGTGAACCTATTAACTTTCTTAAAATATTCCATAAAGATCCATTGCAACCAGTTGACAGAAAAGGCAAAATTAATACCCATAAATGGAAAGACTGAAAAAAATGTATAACAATGAGCAAGTTTTAGTGATAATTCAAAAATGACATAAATTATTAATTTCATTAGAACTGTAACAGCAAATTATAATTAAAAAAATGATATAGCATATTGGGCCTCTAAAACTAAAATAGATTGTAATTACCAGTTATTTATTCCTTTCTCATATGCTGGTAACATACTTCATTTTTTGTTACCTATCCTTCCCCTACATGATAGAAGTTTCTATCAGGATGTATCATCCCCCCTTCCCAAAGTTAGGCACAGGAAGTTGTTTTAAACACATCCTCAAATTCACATGTCACAAAATATGTGAATCGTTGGAAGATGGACTGGCTTATTGACTCACTTTTAGTGAACACAATATGTCAGAAGTACATTGTGTAACTTTCGACACTAAGTTAGAAAAAGGCAATACAACTTCCACCTGGCTCGCTCTCTCTCTGGAGCTCTGAACTGACATGTAAAAAGTCTGGCTCCCCTAAAATTTTCATAAAAAGGGGAGCCTGGTTGGCTCAGTTGGTTAAGCCACTGACTCTTGATTTCTGCTCAGGTAGTGGTCTCACTACCTGTGAGACCACATCTCAGGGTCCTGAGATGGAGCCTGGAGTTGGGCTCCGAGCTTAGCCGGGAGCCTGCTTAGGATTCTCTCTCTCCTCTCCCTCTGCCCCTCCTCCCACCACACACACATTCTCTCTTTCTCTTTCTAAAAACAAAAACAAAACTTTCATACTGAGATGTCAGGTCGAAAGACCACATAGAGCAAGAAATAAAATGCCTGAGAAGTCTTGTCTGTTCTATTCCTAAATTGTTCAACTCCATCTAGAATAAACCTCTAGACATAGGACGGTGACTTCAGAGGATTCCAGACTCCTGGCTCTGAGATGCCCAGCAAACATCAAGTGAAGAAGGTAAGGTTTCGTCATCACATCCTATCTGACTGACCTCCAGAATCCATGAGCAAAATGAATGATTATTTTTCAAAGCCAAATGGGTAATTTTTTTAAGAAAGTTATGCAACAAACATAGGCCAACTTTTCAATTAGAAGACTCCACTTAGACATTGTGATTGGTTTAAGAATGATCACATGGTTCAAGATAAGCCAATCAGAATTGTGATTGCTCTCTTGCTTCTTTAATTTGATGTATTCTTTTGTCAGGATAGTGGAAGGAGGTATAGACATGGAAGCCCTACATGTGAGATAATAAAAAACAAGTTCTGTGTTAAACTGGAGCTCTAGAGCCTGTATTTATAAAGATGAAAAGTGACATATTTACTAGTGACATATTCAAATCCCGCAATCCATCCTCACCTGAAATAAGCACAGCAATTTAGCTTTCTCAATATGTGGACCAGAGAGTACTCTTTTGTGACTTAATCTAGTTTGAATCAGTGTCACTTTTAATCAAGCTTACTGAATAATGCAAGAGTACAATGTGTTTTGTTGTTCTGTTACAAATGGGATTCCCATAGATTTCTTCTAAGCAGCAAACGTTCATTTTTATCAGTGATATTCCTCAGTAAGTCTCCAAAGATACATGAAACCCTCCAAGGGCTTCCCTCCATCAAGGAAAAAAAAAAATCAGTTTATTTGCTTAGAAATGATTTTAGTGATAAAAATTTAGAGACTTTTTTTAAAGGATGCTACTTTTTTTGGATCAGCTGAAATTGTGAACTATTACAAGTCAAAAATTACAATCTGAAAATGTCAAAAGTTTGAGCAACTGACAGTGGAATTCTGATCTGCCTAAAATAATGGAAAAGAGATATCTGACGCTACCTCATTTACATATTCATAAAGGAAGGAAAGGAGGACTGCAGATATAGTTTCCCATTTATTGGTGCTGTCAGATCCTAATAATGTAAGCCTGATATTGTATAAAATTCCATATGCATCAAGAAGCTATTTTTAAGACATTAAGAAATTAATTGTAAGTTTGTTGGAGGAACAAATGAAAAATGTTTTTCTGCTTTAAAATATTAAAAAACTGAGGATTAATATTTTAAGAGACTAGTTTTATTCTCCATTTCAAGCTCAGGGAACGTAACTAAATA
This sequence comes from Phoca vitulina, assembly GCF_004348235.1. Taxonomy (NCBI): domain Eukaryota; kingdom Metazoa; phylum Chordata; class Mammalia; order Carnivora; family Phocidae; genus Phoca; species Phoca vitulina. The sequence goes on along the minus strand of NW_022589715.1, from coordinate 19,654,418 downwards.
GAATAAATTATGGAACTTAGAATTTTAGAGAGAAACATAGATAACCATACATTTGTGGTACTATTGTCATATCTTTCTTATTTTAACCCTGCAGAAGCCAGTCATGTTTCCTCATAGGACACACACACACTCGTCTGATTTAATTCCTCTTAAAACCCAATTTTTCCCTGGGCAAAAAACTTATATCTTAAATTTTATTTATTTCCTGTAAAAAAAGTATATTGTAAAATTTAAAAGGATCTGGAACATACAACAGAGGAAAAGGGCTACGTTGGAAAAGTATAGGTCATTTGACATCATCTCTTTCTGATGCATCTGATGCCATCTCTCTTTCTCCTTCCCTCCTCTTTTCCTACCTACTCAATCTTTGTTAGACACAGATGCCCAGCAAAGTCACAGGAGAAGAACTAAGAATAGAATGGAGATAAATGTTTTCAAAGATCCCTGACAGAGTGGTCTGGGCAGAGTTTCCCAAGGGAGCCTCTTCAATGGTCCCCCTGATAAAGAGGCCCCTAAATGGAAAGCCGGGGCTAGGAATTCAGATATGCAAAGGGGCATGGACAATGAGGGAGCCATCAGATCTTGACTGCAACTCCCTTTAGAGACTGCAATGCAATGGCTCTGCCCCAAGTCTGGTGTTGGCAGAACCATTTTCCCCCCTGGCGACTGGTGAGGTAAAGCCTTTGCAATTGCCTGTGGTTGAACCTAAAAAATCAGGCATCTGGCCTGGAGCCAGACAACTCAGTTCTGTCTATGTGAATGATAGTGGAGACAAAACATTAGCCAACTAAGTTTGAAGCTTTCAAAATGAGCACAGGCCTTAGTTTGACATGTTGAATAGATCATGGCAGGAAGTAAGTCTGTGTGTAGGGGAGTGCTTTATTCCAATTTTCTGGTCAGTGAAAGTCCCCATGAGGCAAATGTAAAATCCCAGTGAGGGGGCGCCTGGGTGGCTCAGTCGTTAAGTGTCTGCCTTCGGCTCAGGTCATGATCCCAGGGTCCTGGGATCAAGCCCCGCGTCGGGCTCCCTGCTCCGCGGGAAGCCTGCTTCTCCCTCTCCCACTCCCCCTGCTTGTGTTCCCTCTCTCGCTGTGTCTCTCTCTGTCAAATAAATAAATAAATAAATCTTAGGGAAAAAAAAAAATCCCAGTGAGGAGGAAACAGCTCCCCACTAAATGACTATGGCTGATTAGAATAAATGTTTCTCACCATATAACAGAGAGGTGTTTAAAGTATGATTTAATTTGATGAAGAAAATTAAAGCAATGGAATATTTCTTAAGCTGCTCAACAAAAATATACCTATTCTATGACTATAAAAATGTACCAGTTAGGATTGAATTTAGTAGAAAGTTAGGACCTGGCTAAAAATGATTACAAACACAAGGTCATTTTTGTATTGCTTAACAGCATGTCAGGGGAGAGGTGATTCCAGGTTTTATGTAATGGCTCATTTATGCTTTCAAGACCCCAGGCTCCATTTCAAGATCCCTACAGTGCAGGTTGTCTGTTCTTACACTAAATGCTTCATGATCATTAGATTAAAATTAGTGTTCTTGACACCATATCCATGGTCAAGTCAGGAAGAAGGGACAAGAGGCAGAGTAAGTAGCTTCTTTTTTGCTTGATCCTTTAAAAAGAAGCAAGAATTTTCCAACCAGTCCCCTTAGATGACTTCTACTTATATGTTCTTGGTTTAAACTGAGTTACACAACAACCACTGTTAGTGGCAAAGTAGGCTGGAAAACCAGGTATCTCCATCAAGCTTCAACAAGAAGTGCCAAGAAAGAAGTCAGTTAGTGAAATTAGACTATCATGTGTGACAATCACAAAATAAATGCATACCTAAACCATGGCATATTAAAAACTCTTTGAAAATCTATAGCTCTATTTTAATCCTTTAATGCTCATGGCAGGTATCTGATTTATATAGCAGTGCTTACACATATTTAGCTTTAAAAATCAGCATTACAATAAGTTTAAAGTCAATGACTAAAAATGACATTTTGATATTATAGCATGTCTCATATAGGCAAATAGGGTATTAAAGAAAAAATGTCAAGAAATATCAAATGTTAACAAACAATAATTATTCAGTTCATTTTCCTAAATATAGTTAAAGGGATAAATTATCACTGACTAACAAAATGAAGAAATAAATAAATTTTTAAAAGAATCCATGCTTACAAGGCAGTCTATTGTAGATATGCCGGCAAAGATGTTGTTTTTATGTTCCCATGGCATAGATAACTTTTTAATTCATAAGCTTAAAATACATACACCTATTTGTGTATTTTGAGGATAATAAATATAGAAAATACATCATCTAATGCATATTCTCTGCCATACTCACAGGTGGAAAATATTTAAGGTTTGCACATGTAAGATTTTCATTTAAAATCTCCACCAATTACAGTGACTTCACTATGGAATGCTAGAACTTGGATCTTAAGGAATATCAATATTTCTGATTTCAAGAAAAAAACATATTAATCTTCTTAAGGAACTCTTCTGTCAGTATGGTATAATTCCAAGCATACAAATCTTCAGATAATCTTTATCTGAAGATTTGTTGATTGACAACTAAAGATGATCCAGATAGTCAACAATTTAGGTAGATATTTTTTGGTGATTAATGCAATACCATAATCTTCAAATGTAAGCTATTTTGTAGGAATAATTTTATTTATATTTATGCAGAGTTATTCAGTTCAAACTCTTCTGTAAAACATGTCAAAATCTGTATTTGTAAGTGAAGTCTCTTATCCTCTCTTTTACGATCAACCAAAATTGTTTCTCAACTTCAACTATCTCTATATCTCCCACATCAAAAATGTGTATAGTCTTATACATAGTTGTTGGGACTGTAAAGTGGAACAACTACTTGGCAAGTCTCTTGGCCATATCTGGAAAGCCACGTATACCCTCTGACCCTGACACAAAAGTATATAAATGTGCATCAAACATGTGCATAAGAACAATCCCAAGAGCCTTATTCATTCTTAGTAGGTTGAAATACTTCTCAAATCCCTATCTGCAAAAATGAATAAGTGAAAAATCACATACTGACACAATGAAAAATCATATATTCATCAGCAATGAGAATGAGCAAACCATCGCTACATGAAAAAACAGGAATGAATCTCACAAAATTGTGAGCAAAAGAGTTCAGATAGAATAGAGCACTTACAATATGATTCCATTCATATGCAGTTCTATGTATTTTGAGAGAAGACAAGGCCATAGTTACTCTTATGGGAGAGAGTTGCAGAATGCACAAGTGGTTGTTGGGGACTCTGGAGTGCTGGCACAGTTCATTTATGGATGTTGAGTCCTGCATACATGAGCACGTTCTCTTTGAAAATTAATTGAGTTGAGTTCTTAAGATTTGTGTACTATTCCATATATATGTTATATGCCTAAAACTGTTTATAAAAAATAAATAAAAAGTTTTTGTGTTAATTTTACAAAACTAATAGGAAGGAAATTTAAAAGACAAAGTATAAAACTTCATAAAGATTACAATAATAATACCATCATTGTTTAAATCTGTGAAAATTGGAAAACAAACAAAACTCCTCCCAATTCCCCAACAACAAACAAAGCAGTCTTGCATATTTGGATTTTGATGTGCGAATTTCATATAACACTGAGGTAAAATATCAGGAAATCATTCAATCTAATTGGCTTTAAGAAAGATATTTATCTCTTATGAAAGTATAATACCAAAGTTGAGAGCCAGTAACAAATATGTAGTCTTGAAGTCAGATTCTAAAGTGTACTACATAAATTAAAGCCCTATTTTTAGGAATTATTATAATTCTGAGCATATCAGTATTTTCACTGTGTGAATAATAATTGACACTAAGTCTAAACTGCAGAATTTCAAGAAAGTTTTTGTGATATAACTGCTTTGGGGACTGTTATTGTGTCACTGTTAAAACAGCATAAACATTAGTTTGCCTGTGGATAGCTGATCATGTAGCCAACTGACAAAATTTAGTAAGTCAGACTCCTTATTATAAGTATGCTTCTTGAAATCCTTGGTTTTTGCATTCACATTGCATCTTCCAGGGGTTCTTACACTCAGAAAAAGTGCAGAAAATAATCATCATTATTAATTCACAAGCAAGGGTATTACATTATATTTAACTTGAGTTTGTCGTACAGGAAATGTATCTTAATGTTGATGTTCCTGATATAACCTAGAAGAGGAATGGGCAAAACTCTTTGCCCTAATACAAAATACTCAAGATAGGGTAATAACTGGGCGCCTGGGTGGCTCAGTTGTTGAGCAACTGCCTTCGGCTCAGGTCATGGTCCCGGGGTCCTGGGATCGAGTCCCATATCGGGCTCTCTGCTCAGCAGGAAGCCTGCTTCTCCCTCTCCCACTCCCCCTTGCTTGTGTTCCCTCTCTCACTGTGTCTCTCTCTGTCAAATAAATAAATAAAATCTTTAAAAAAAAAAAATAGGGTAATTACTTTGGTCTTAATTTTTTTTTTTTTGTCATAATATTTTTCCTTTGAAATGTAAATATCAAAGCCATTTTTCTATAGAGTTAGGGGTGGGAATCTTGAAAAATACCCAAATATCTTGCCAAAGAGGATAGATTGTGTACAGACATTTAAATTATTATAAAACATTATGCAACTACTTACAAGAATGATGTAGAAATATAACTGTTGATTGGAAAGATGCATTATATATTAGGAAAAGAAATCCATTGACAAAATATTGATATTATCTGATCAAATTTTTGTAAAGTGGAAGAATATGTATGTGTGTGTTCATTTCAAAACTAATATGGAAAAATACAGACCAATGTTTAAAGTTTATTGAAAAAAAAACAAAAATTACTGGGGCGCCTGGGTGGCTCAGTCATTAAGTATCTGCCTTCGGCTCAGGTCATGATCCGGGGTCCTGGGATCAAGCCCCACATCGGGCTCCCTGCTCAGCAGGAAGCCTGCTTTTCCCACTCTCACTCCCCCTGCTTGTGTTCCCTCTCTCGCTGTGTCTGTGTCAAATAAATAAATAAAACCTTTAAAAAAAATAAAGCTAATTTGAAGTTGTTAACTTGAGGATTTTTGTCTTGTTTTGTTCTCTCCTGGTTGTTTTAACTATAGAGGATGATGATTCTGTACACTACAGCACCAAAGAAAAGAACTGTGGGCATATATTAATACAAGTTTTATAAATTGAGTTTTATGTTATAGTACCAATTTTGCACTTTAACTATGCTATGTCTCTCTCAGTCAAATAAATAAATAAAATCTTAAAAAAAAATTATGGATTTGTTTTGGCTACTTATTATTCAATAGCAAAAATAACATTAACTTGGGGGGAGGAGCAAGATGGCGGAGGAGTAGGAGACCTTAATTTCGTCTGGTCCCAGGAATTCAGCTAGATAGGGATCAAACCATTTTGAACACCTACGAATTCAACAGGAGATCAAAGAAAAGAATAGCAGCAACTCTCTGAACAGAAAAGCAACCACTTTTTGGAAGGTAGAATGTGTGGAGAAGTGAATCCAAGGCGATATTAGGGAAGATAGATGGCGGGGGGAGGGAGCCTCCATCAGCCACTACCAGCAAGTGGTAGAGCAGCAGAGCACAAAATCGGAACTTCTAGAAGTCGACTCTGCTGAGGGACGTTGCTCTAGTGGCTAAGTGGGGGGGAACCCTTGCTGGGACAGTTTGGTCTCAGGACACTCGGGGTCACAGAAAGACAGGGGGTGCCTGAGTGTGGCAGAGCTCCCAGGTATCGGAGCAGGGAAACCAGCTGCAGAGACGGAGCCGAGGAGCGGGCTCTCAGCTTGGGGTTGTCATAAACTGATCTACGGCACAGTTGAGCCAGTGCTCTTCCAGCAGGGACCCAACAAGCAGCAGATCCAGGGTGACTCCCCTTCCTCCCCCCGGGAGGAGAGGCGTGGGAGTGCACCGCAGGAATCTGCTGGGTTTGGAGACTCCAAATGGGGTCATGTGCCAGAGATAGAAACACCTGGTCACAGGCCCAGTTAGCACAAAATGCGCCCAGAGACCGGGGAGACGGGAGTGATTGACTGCTTTTCTCTGGGGGCTCATTGAGGAGTGGGGCCCCGAGTTCTCGGCTCCTACAGGGTGGAGATTGGGAGGCTGCCATTTTCACTCTTGTCCTCAAAAGCTGTACAGAAAGCTTACAGGGAACAAAAGCTCCCGAAAGCAAACCCAAGCAGATTACTTAGCCTGGCCCCCGGCAAGGGTGGGGCAATTCCGCCTCGGGCAAAGACATTTGAGAATCACTGCTACAGGCCCCTCCCCCAGAAGATCAGCAAAAACAGCCAGCCAAGACCAAGTTTACCGAACAATGAGAACGGCAGAACACCAGCACTAGGGGAATCCAGCACATAGAATTCATGGCATTTTTCCCATGATTCTTTAGTCTTTCAAAGTTAATTTTTAAAATTTTCTTCTTTTTCTTTTTCTTTTTTTTTTTTTTTTGAATTTTTCTTTTTCCATTTTTCAACCAACATCTTATCAATCCCTTTATTTAAAAAATCTTTTTTTATTTTTCATTTTTAGAGTCATTCTATCCCTTCAGAGTAGTTAACCTTATTTTGGGTATATATATATATATATATATATATATATATATATATATATATATAAAGATGAAAATTATAAAAGATTTATAAAAGTAATTGATAAGAAGTGGGTTGAGAAAACAAAGAAGAGGATTTAAAAAAAAAAGGAGAGAATGTGATCAGGCAGGAAACTAGAACAAAGCCATACACTAGGGATTTGGGGTATATTTTGGTCTGTTAGAAGAAACTGTATCCCAAAATTTTAAAGAGAGAATGACTTATATATATATATATTTTTATCTTTACAGTTAAATTCCATCCCTTCAGGGTACTTACCCTTATTTTTGTACATATATAAGTTTTTCTTTCTTTAAAATTTTGGGAGGCACTTTCTTCTAACAGACCAAAATACGCCCAAAATCTAGTGTGTGGCACTGATCTATGCACCAGCCTGATCATAATTGATCATATTCTGTTTTTTTTTTTTTTAGTCTTTTTCTTTTTCTTTTTTCTTTCTTTCCCTTTCTTTCCCCCCAGTTTCAGGTCCCTTCTGATTTGTTTAGTGTATATTTTTCTGGGGTCATTGTTACCCTGTTAGCATTTTGTTCTCTCATTCATCTACTCTCCTCTGGACAAAATGACAATATGGAAAAATCACCTCAAAAAAAAGAACAAGAGGCAGTACTGACTGCCAGTGACCTAATCAATACGGACATTAGCAAGATGTTGGAATTAGAGTTCAGAATGACGATTTTAAAGTTACTAGCTGGGCTTGAAAAAAGCCTGGAAGATATTAGAGAAACCCTTTCTGGAGAAATAAAAGAGCTAAAATCTAACCAAGTAAAAATCAGAAAGGCTATTAATGAGGTGCAATAAAAAATGGAGGCTCTAACTGCTAGGATAAATGAGGCAGAAGAAAGAATTAGTGATATAGAAGACCAAATGATGGAAAATAAAGAAGCTGAGAAAAAGAGAGAGAAACAACTACTGGATCATAAGGGCAGAATTCGAGAGATAAGTGATACCATAGAACAAAACAATATTAGAATAATTGGGATCCCAGAAGAAGAAGAAAGAGAGAGAGGGCAGAAGGTATATTGGAGCAAATTATAGCAGAGAACTTCCCTAATTTGGGGAGGGAAATAGGCATCAAAATCCAGGAGGCACAGAGAACCCCCCTCAAAATCAATAAAAATAGGTCAACACCCTGACATCTAATAGTAAAACTTACAAGCCTCAGGGACAAGGAGAAAATCCTGAAAGCAGCTCAGGAGAAGAGATCTGTAACCTACAATGGTAGAAACATTAGACTGGCAACAGACCTATCCACAGAGACCTGGCAGGCCAGAAAGGACTGGCATGATATCTTCAGAGCACTAAATGAGAAAAATATGCAGCCAAGAATACTATCTCCAGCTAGGCTGTCATTGAAAATAGAAGGAGAGATAAAAAGCTTCCAGGACAAACAAAAACTAAAGAAATTTGCAAACACGAAACCAGCCCTACAAGAAATCTTGAAAGGGGTCCTCTAAGCAAAGAGAGAGCCCAAAAGTAACGTAGACCAGAAAGGAACACAGGCAATATACAGTAACAGTCACCTTACAGGCAAATCAATAGCACTAAATTCCTATCTTTCAATAGTTACCCTGAATGTAAATGGGCTAAATGCCCCAATCAAAAGACACAGGCTATCAGATTGGATAAAAAAACAAGACCCATCCATATGCTATTTGCAAGAGACTCATTTTAGGCCCAAGACACCCCCAGATTGAAAGTGAGGGGGTGGAAAACCATTTACCATGTTAATGGACATCAAAAGAAAGCTGGGGTGGCAATCCTTATACCAGACAAATTAGATTTTAAAGAAAAGACTATAATAAGAGATGAGGAAGGATACTATATCATACTTAAAGGGTCTATCCAACAAGAAGATCTAACGATTGTAAATATCTATGCCCCTAACATGGGACCAGCAATTATATAAGCCAATTAATAACAAAAGCAAAGAAACACATTGACAACAATACAGTAATAGTGGGGGACTTTAACACCCCCCTCACTGAAACGGACAGATCATCTAAGCAAAAGATCAACAAGGAAATAAAGACTTTAAATGATACCCTGGACCAAATGGTCTTCACAGACATATTCAGAACATTCCATCCCAAAGCAACAGAATACACATTCTTCTCTAGTGCCCATGGAACATTCTCCAGAATAGATAACATCCTAGGTCACAAATCAGGTCTCAACCGGTACCAAAAGACTGGGATCATTCCCTGCATATTTTAGGACCACAATGCTTTGAAACTAGAACTCAATCATGAGAGGAAAGTTGGAAAGAACTCAAATACATGGAGGCTAAAGAACATCCTACTAAGGAATGAATGGGTCAACCAGGAAATTAAAGAAGAATTAAAAAAAATTCATGGAAACCAATGAAAATGAAAACATAACTGTTCAAAATCTTTGGGATGCAGCAAAGGTGGTCCTAAGAGAAAAGGATATAGCAATACAAGCCTTTCTCAAGACACAATAAAGGTCTCAAATACACAACCTAACCCTACGCCTAAAGGAGCTGGAGAAAGAACATCAAATAAAGCCTAAACCCAGCAGGAGAAGGGAAATAATAAAGATCAGAGCAGAAATCAATGAAATAGAAACCAAAAGAACAGTAGAACAGATCAACGAAACTAGAAGCTGGTTCTTTGAAAGAATTAATAAGATTGATAACCCCCTGGCCAGACTTATCAAAAAGAAAAGAGAAATGACCCAAATCAACAAAATCATGAATGAAAGAGGAGAGATCACAACCAACACCAAAGAAATACAAACAATTATAAGAACATATTATGAGCAACTCTATGCCAGCAAATTAGATAATCTGGAAGAAATGGATGCATTCCTAGAGACATATAAACTACCAAAACTAAACCAGGAAGAAATAGAAAACCTGAACAGACCTATAACCACTAAGGAAATTGAAGCAGTCATCAAAAATCTCCCAACAAACAAAAGCCCAGGGCCAGATGGCTTCCCAGGGGAATTCTACCAAACATTTAAAGAAGACTTAATACCTATTCTTCTGAAACTGTTCCAAAAAATAGAAATGGAAGGAAAACTTCCAAACTCGTTTTATGAGGCCAGCATTACCTTGATCCCAAAACCAGACAAAGACCCCATCAAAAAGGAGAACTACAGACCAATATCCCTGATGAACATGGATGCAAAAATTCTCACCAAAATACTAGCCAATAGGATCCAACAGTACATTCAAAGGATTATTCACCACAACCAAGTGGGATTTATTCCTGGGCTGCAAGTTTGGTTCAACATCCTCAAATCAATCAATGTGATAAAATACATTAATAAAAGAAAGAACAAGAACTATATGATCCTCTCAATAGATGCAGAAAAAGCATTTGACAAAATACAGCATCCTTTCTTGATCCTTTCTTGATCAAAACTCTTCAGAGTATAGGGATAGAGGGTACATACCTCAATATTATAAAAGCCATCTATGAAAAACTCACAGTGAATATCATTCTCAATGGGGAAAAACTGAGAGCATTCCCCCTAAGGTCAGGAACATGGCAGGGATGTCCACTATCACCACTGCTATTCAACATAGTATTAGAAGTCCTAGCCACAGCAATCAGACAACAAAAAGAAATAAAAGGCATCCAAATCAGCAAAGAAGAAGTCAAACTCTCAGTCTTTGCAGATCATATGATACTTTATGTGGAAAACCCAAAAGACTCCCCCCCAAACCTGCTAGAACTCATACAGAATTCAGTAAAGTGGCAGGATATAAAATCAATGCACAGAAATCAGTGGCATTCCTATACACCAACAACGAGACAGAAGAAAGAGAAATTAAGGAGTCAATCCCGTTTACAATTGCACCCAAAACCATAAGATACCTAGGAATAAATCTATCCAAAGAGGCAAAGAATCCATACTCAGAAAACTATAAAATACTCATGAAAGAAATTGAGGAAGACACAAAGAAATGGAAAAACGTTCCATGCTTGTGGATTGGAAGAACAAATATTGTGAAGATGTCAATGCTACCTAGAGCAATCTACACATTCAATGCAATCCCTATCAAAATACCATCCACTTTTTTCAAAGAAATGGAACAAATAATCCTAAAATTTGTATGGAACCAGAAAAGACCCCGAATAGCCAGAGGAATGTTGAAAAAGAAAAGCAAAGCTGGTGGCAGCACAATTCTAGACTTCAAGCTCTATTACAAAGCTGTCATCATCAAGATAGTATGGTATTGGCACAAAAACAGACACATAGATCAATGGAACAGAATAGAGAGCCCAGAAATGGACCCTCAACTCTATGGTCAATGAATCTTCGACAAAGCAGGAAAGAATGTCCAATGGAAAAAAGACAGTCTCTTCAACAAATAGTGCTGGGAAAATTGGACAGCCACATGCAGAAGAATGAAACCATACCATTTCCCTACACCACACACAAAGATAGACTCCAAATGGTTGAAAGACCTAAATGTGAGACAGGAGTCCATCAAAATCCTAAAGGAGAACACAGGCAGCAACCTCTTGGACCTCAGCCGCAGCAACTTCTTTCTAGAAACATCGCCAAAGGCAAGGGAAGCAAGGGCAAAAATGAACTATTGGGACTTTATCAAGATAAAAAGCTTTTGCACAGCAAAAGAAACAGTCAATGAAAGCAAAAGACAAGCAACAGAATGGGAGAAGATATTTGCAAATGACATATCAGATAAAGGGCTAGTATCCAAAATCTATAAAGAACTTATCAAACTCAACACTCAAAGAACAAATGATCCAATCAAGAAATGGGCAGAAGACATGAACAGACATTTCTGCAAAGACGACATCCAAATGGCCAACAGACATGAAAAAGTGCTCAACCTCGCTCGTCATCAGGGAAATCCAAATCAAAACCTCAATGAGATACCACCTCACACCAGTCAGAATGGCTAAAATTAACAAGTCAGGAAATGACAGATGTTGGCAGGGATGAGGAGAAAGGGGAACCCTCCTATACTGTTGATGTGAATGCAAGCTGGTGCAGCCAGTCTGGAAAACAGTATGGAAGTTCCTCAAAAAATTGAAAATAGAGCTACCATATGACCCAGCAATTGCACTACTGGGATTTACCCCAAAGATACAAATGTAGGGATCCGAAGGGGTACATGCACCCCAATGTTTATAGCAGCAATGTCCACAATAGCCAAACTATGGAAAGATCCAAGATGTCCATCAACAGATGAATGGATAAAGAAGATGTGGTATATATATACAATGGAATATTATGCAGCCATCAAAAGGAATGAAATCTTGCCATTTGCAACAATGTGGATGGAACTGGAGGGTATTATGCTGAGCGAAATAAGTCAATCAGGGAAAGACAAGTATCATATGATCTCACTGATATGAGGAATTCTTAATCTCAGGAAGCAAACTGAGGGTTGCTGGAGGGGTGGGGGGTGGGAGGAATGGGGTGGCTGGGTGATAGACACTGGGGAGGGTATGTGCTATGGTGAGTGCTGTGAATTGTGTGAGACTGTTGATTCACAGACCTGTACCTCTGTAACAAATAATACATTGTATGTTAAAAAAAAAAAAAAAAGAAGAAGATAGCAGGAGGGTAAGAATGAAGGGGGGAAATCGGAGGGGGAGACGAACCATGAGAGGCTATGGACTCTGAGAAACAAACTGAGGGTTCTAGAGGGGAGGGGTGTGGGGGGATGGGTTATCCTGGTGATGGGTATTTTTTTTTTTTTTTTTTTTTTAAAGATTTTATTTATTTATTTGAGACAGAGAGAATGAGAGAGAGAGCACATGAGAGGGGGGAGGGTCAGAGGGAGAAGCAGGCTCCCTGCCGAGCAGGGAGCCCGATGCGGGACTCGATCCAGGGACTCCAGGATCATGACCTGAGCCGAAGGCAGTCGCTTAACCAACTGAGCCACCCAGGCGCCCAAGGGTATTAAAGAGGGCACGTACTGAATGGAGCACTGGGTGTTATACACAAACAATGAATCATGGAACACTACATCAAGAACTAATGATGTAATGTATGGTGATTAACATAACATAATAAAAAAAATATTTCTTAAGAGAAAGCATACTTAGAATTAAAATATAATGATGAAGGGGGGATCAGAGGGGGAGACGAACCATGAGAGTCTATGGACTCAGAAACAAACTGAGGGTTCTAGAGGGGAGGGGGATGGGGTGATGGGTTAGCCTGGTGATGGGTATTAAAGAGGGCACGTACTGAATGGAGCACTGGGTGTTATACGCAAACAATGAATTATGGAACACTACTTCAAAATCTAATGGTGTAGTGTATGGTGATTAACATAATAATAAAAATATAATGAAAGTAATTGGTTTATCTGATTCATTTTCTCTATATGGTGGCTAAGAGAATTAGTTGCTACACAATATTCTTTCTTAGTATTTTGTGGAGGACCGTGATGCACCTAGCTGAAAGATTATATATCCTAGCTTCCACTGCAACCATATGACTAAATTCTATCCAATAAGATAGAAAGAGTAGTGTTGTATGAGACTGCCGAGAAGATGGTTTTGAAGACGCTGACTCACAGGAATATAATTCATTTATCTTTTGTACTTCCTTCTTCCTGCTACACAAATACACTTGTAATGGCTAAGTTCAGTAGCCATTTTGAGCACATGCAAATTTAAGAATAAAAGTAAAATGCTAAGAAGAATACAGTAGGATAAGAGAAGGAGCCTCTGTTTTTAGTTACTGTTGAACCAGAATTGTTATATAGAATTATAAATTTAGCACATAAAATTGATACAAAGAGGAGAACATTCTCCTACATAAAGGTAACTTTATATAGATGTAGATTCAAAAATAATAGATATGATTCAATAATTTAAACATTTTCCTAATCAAAATATTAATTTATCAGTGATTTTTAAAAAATATTGTTATTATCTGATGTTGTTTTATCAAAATAAACTTCAATCTAAGAAAAGGCATTATTTTCAACACAAACACACAAAAACATACATACAGAGTGAGCTAAAAATTACTGTCCTAGATTTTTTGTTTCAAAATGTGTATAATTTTACTCATTGTAATTAAATTTTCTCCAAATGTTTTGAGATTTTTCATGCACATAAAATGTCTTTGAAGGATGTTTGCTAGATTATCTTTTGAACAAAAATGTAAAAACCACTGAAAGAGGAAAAGAGAGAGGGCCATTTTGGATAAACAAAGAGGTAGAAACACATATATACACATACATACTCTTCCAAAAGGTACAGGCAATCCTTATTTGTCAGGGATATCTTTGGTATTGTGAAGTGGTCTTGACTTCACAGAGATCTTTTGTAAAAATGTATATTTTAAAATTCCAATCTGCCATTGATTTCTATTCACAGTAGACATATTTTTTCACTATAATCAGCTGCCAAATGTAATGTAAAACAAAAACTACTATCTCTATTTCTATCTGTATATGCATAATTTTTTTAAGTTCCTAGAAGTCATTTCCTCACCAAAAAGCCTTTACTTTTACAGTAAAGTTAATCAGGTGACAACTATTTTCAGACCACTCTGCTCGATGCTAACTCAAGTAAACACGCTTTGACAGAGTTAGAATGGTAAAAACACAGACATGGAAATAAGAAAAATGTGCATTTATATCTTGACACCACGTCATCTGCAACACTAATATTTCTGTGAATATTGAATGACAGTGAACATAATGTGTTTAAAAACCAATAGCAACTATTTTATAAAGTTATAGTTTTGTTTGAATCAAAAGTTCAAACTATTTAGTCATTAATTTAGGAAGCTATGCAATTTGAGTATAAGCTGTGATTTGTTCACATTCAATTAAGATAATAAAGTTTAGCTTTATTTGGAACTCTATTGCCTATGCATAGAGTCCCTAAAATTAGAATTTTGATTAGACACACAGCATGATAATTGAACAAAAATATTGAAATAAGAAGTGTCCAAATCTGGATTTTTTTTTTCAACAACAATGTACTGTTCTACATTTGTTTTATATTTGTAGACATGTATGTCACTAGGTAAAATATATCTGTGGTTTAAAAAAGTGTTTGTGATCCTAGGATCTTTGTTTTAGAATTACTTTTAATGAAGATGTTGATATTATTTGCTACTGATAAAATGTGTTTACCTGAAGCTCTCCCCAGTTGTCCAGGTACAGTCACTGAGTAGCTGACAGACTTGACAGTGGTGGTGTCTCCCAGAGGATAATGCCCTCAACAGTCAGTGAGCACAACTGATCCTGTTATCTCGTCTGTCTTGCTCGGCTCTCGGAGGCTTTCCACATGTTTTGTGTTGGTCTAACTTAGTAATTGATTTGGAATAGCATCATAGGATAGATTCCATCTTCTTAGAATGACTAAGCAAGGGAAGTCAGCCAGCAAAGCCTGGCAGCAACTGACAAAAAATTGTTACGGCACCAGCGAACACAAGGGCAAACCCCAGACAAAATTCTGAAATGTGTAACACTGGCCACCTGCATCCATCTATTCCTCTCTTTCTTCCCTCCCTCCATTTACTATTTCTCCTCTTTTTTTTTTTTTTTGCCCTATTAAAATGTTGTATCAGAAAATAATAGAATAAAAAGTCTGACTGGCAAATGGAAAAAAAAATCCTAGACATATCAGGACTTTTGGCTTCTGGATGATGTTAAATTTGTAGACCAATCTCATTTTTAGACTGAAAAAAAAAGTCATGTTAATAAATGCCAGGTTCTACTTCTAGCTCTGTTCCTGATTAAATAAATGACTCTGAAGTTGTTGACTTGTCCTTGTAGATATCAGTTGCTCAGTTGGAAGATGAGGTAAACTTTATTAGAAGTGCTGGAAGTGGCTCTACAGAGCCCTGGGGCTCTCTGTGAAGACTTATATAGCCATTATTGAATGAAAAGTCAGGGACTGTCCATTATATATAATTCCAGAACAAAATACTCTCCACCTCAAAACTGAATCAGGGGCTCTATATCCTAACAACACTTTTAAAGTCTACCATATTGAAAATCGCATTTTACCCCCAGATGTCAATATTTTCCAGACTAGGTTTTAGGCAAGTTCAAGGTACCCGGGGACTTCCATATTTCCCAGGAGAAACTTCAAGCTCATTACTTACTCAGCAGATGACCAAGAATGGAGGAGTTCATCCATGAGACAAGAAAGTAGATACACGTTTTCTTTTTTCAAAAAGGTCACAGACTTCAACCTTCTAATGTAAACCATTTTAATATGTATTTCTACTCTATGTAAAATATATCTATCTACACTGTACTGTTCCCTCTTGAAGGCTATAAACAAATGTGAGTACTCATTTTAATGGTTTAAAGGAAAACAAAAGCTAGAAGTAACAAGAAAAAAATATCAAGTTAATGTTTTAAGGTTATCAACATATCATACAGATCTGGCAAAAAAAAAAAAAAAGCAGAGTAGAGTACATTTAAGGGTGTTCAAATGGGAGAGATGATTTGGGTCTAGAGAAAATAAGAAGTTCAACATTGAAATGGAACATTGGGTGACAGTTGGTCTTTGAAAGCAAGTTCAAGCACATTTCTTTTTTTTTTTTTTTTTTTTTTTGCTTTTGTGTGGATTGCTTTTTTTTTCCCATCTTTTTTTTTTTTTTTTTTTATGTTATGTTAATCACCATACATTACATCAAGCACATTTCTGCCAGGAAAAGACATCACACTACTCCCCTCACTCCTGCAAGCTTAACATCTCAGGGACAGAGGGTGGTAAACTGTCTTTAATGTAGTTGTAAGTCATGTTTGTAAAACATAAATGCACTTGGTATGCATGACTTCATTTGCATTCTCATAGCTATATTGACAATATTGACATCATTTCTTGGTAATGAAACTTCATTTTCCAACAAGTAAAATTAATATCTAAATTTAGGGAAATACTAATATTTAATTTCACTGTAAAAACTTCTGATTTTTATCACTTAAAGTGTAACATATAATTTTATCAGAAAACTCTCTGGTGCTCTAAAATAAAACTGGAAATAATTTTCACTGTGTGAATTTTATTTGGACATATTTCAGGGGCATACAAAGAAGTTAAAAGCTAATTTTCATTCTCTGTCTTTCTTTTCTTTATTCTAGAAATAGAAATTTCAAAACTGCCAGGTCTCTATGAGAAAGATGGTAAAAAGCTCTTATCCAAAGTGCAGAAGCTGAGCCTGGCCCTGACTTTAACAGCTTCAGCTAGGTGCAGTGAGTTCATCTGGAGACTATGACAGTTCGTGTACAACCTCTTAGTGGAAATAAGAACAGTGAACCAATAGACCTAAATGTAAGCGAATTTGTTTTGGCACACAATGAGTTGATTGTCACTTATTTTACTTCTTGTATGAGAGGTAAGATAAAATTAGTTTTCAGAGTTTGCTGCCTATGATTTAGAAATTTAAAGGGCATGATAAAATCTCTAGCAAAAAAAAATGTATTTTGTGTTTTCTGTTTTCAATTAGCAAAATAATTGCCATTCCAAAGTAAAGTAGCACCTGGATATCAGTCCAAATAAATTCTTTCCCAAATTCTTACTAACAGAACTCAATGATACTTTTTTTGTGTGTGTTTTTATGTATAATTGTAATAAATCTCCATTAACTAAGGTAAAACATACATGCCTTATACTGAAATCTTGTACTTTGAGTAATCCATGAGTAATATTGTTGTTTACTTGCAAATCTCAAGAGAATCACTAAAAGGAACTATTAGAACAAACCAAGTAAGCAGTCATTTTAAAAAGTCTAATTTTTAGATAGTATTTATCTATCAGATCAACCCACTTAAATGCCAAGGCTATGAGAAAACAGGCACTCTCAATCATTAGGGGAAATGGACATTTTCTAACTAAATTATGTATGCTTTTATTCTTTGACTCAGAAATCTAAGTATGTAGTTTAGTTCTACATATATGAAACAATATGCAAAATTTTACCTATTTTGATATTTGCAGTTGTAAAATACATAGAAGACTAGTTGAAGAGACAAAGATATATTTATTTAGTTGAATATTGTATAGCCATAGAAATGAAGAAAATTAGGTATACACAGAAGTTAATTCCTAGGACATATTATTAAATATAAAAGCAATATACCAAAAACTATGTGTATGTGTATTAGTGTACATTAATTTTTAAAAATAAAGACAGGAATGGTGCCATAAATGATTAGGTATGAGAGTAAGACTTCTTTAAGTAGACTGTTTTTTTATCGTTTTGAAATTGACACATGTACATATTTTGTTCATCCAAAAAAGTTTTATTCAGCAAGAATGATAAAAATCAAATGTAAAATTGAATACAAAAGCAAACAAATGAACCTATCTATATAACAAATTGCTAATTAAACTGTACCTCCAATAAAAAGTTAATTTAAGTGACTTGTATCTCTTTGTATCTATAGTGGGATATAGTCTAAGAACAAAAGAAATTGTAAAGAAATATTGAATTTATCTGGTAAGACTGCTCTTGGTGGAGATATTAATATAATAATTATGAAAGCATTCTGCATGCATTTTAGGATAGAGCAAATAAATAATTTTTTTATTTCTCTGGGACCCAGGTGTATTACTGTAGGAGAAGATAGACAAAAATATGAAATGGGAAAAAGGTGAAGAAGTGATGGTGAAATTGAATTGGAGGTGTAAGGTAAACACATGATTTTTTAAATATTTTATTCCTAGTGCTATACACTGAAAAGACCTAAATCCACTGGTACCGCAGAAGCAATGAGCACGCCCAACATATTCACATCTTACATTCTAAATGTATTCCCCATTTAAAAAGATATGGGCTCTCCTTAAAGGAATGATTGATATCAGAGCTGAGGCAGGGAAAGAATATTGCCCTAACACATCCCTTTGAGTCAACAGCAAGAATATGCTTAGAAACTAATAAAGTTATACTAAAAGGAACAAGATGGCATGAAGGGATTTCCAAGGGATAAATTTTGAGCACCAGAAAAAAAAAATCATGCTGATAATGGATTATCACGTATCCAATGACAACATCAAAAGAATCTGTAACTCCTAGTGATTCTCAAAATTATAAAGGAGGCTGAGATGAGAGGGAAAAGTCCTTCCCTTCAAAAAGCCAGCATCAATATAGAAAGATGATCTGATTTAGAGATTTAGAATTTTTACAATCATTGAAGTAATTACTGGCACAGACAAATTATTAGCAGTATCAAGACACTGAACATTTGTGAAAAACTCTTGGGTGACAAGGTCTTTCAAGAGTCTCAAACTGTTACTCCAAATATTACTTGTTAATTATAAGAAAAAATATATTTTTACAGTAGAAACATCTATTACATGCTTTCTGATATGCAATGAAAAAAATACATCAACTATAGAGTATTCTTGCAAAAATTTAAGCTGAACCTAATAATGAATATTAATCACAAAATTCCAGACTGAAAAATTTTGTAATTTTAATAGGCAATTGGCCTATATTCTTTTAGAAGTTGAAGAAATTATTTAAGAATGAAAAGAGATTAAAGGATGCTAAAGAGACATCACAATCCAGTGCATGACATTATTCTTGATAGCACTGTGGATAATTTTTAAAAGATTTTTTTGGACAAGTGAAAAATTTTAATATGGTCTCTATATAAGAAATTTTTATTGAAATAATGATAAATATCTTGGGTTATAATGATACACAGTAATGTATGTGTATGTCTTTGTTTTAGGTGATATATTCTGAGATATATTAAATATTTTAAACCTGAAAACTTTCATCATTCTATTAAAAAATTAATTTTTTCAAAACTCAGTACTTAGAATATTTAAGAGCAGATATTTACACAATAATGCCTGCAATGATATAAATCAATAGAAAAATTATAAGAGCTAAATGAAGAAAACTTTAAAAAATTGTAATGGAAGGGGCACCTGGATGGCTCAATTGGTTAAGCATCTGACTCCATTTCGGTTCAGGTCATGATCTCAGGGTTGTGAGATTGAGCCCCACGTGGGGATCCATGCTCAGCCGGGAGTCTGAGATTCTCTCTCTCACCCTCTGCCTCTCCCCAACTTCTCTCTCTCTCTCTCTCCAAAATAAATAAATCTTAAAACAAACAAACAAAACAGAACTGTAACAGAAGAAATAAAAGAGATTCTATCCTGGAGATATACCAGGGTGTAAAGCTGAGAGTCTTAGTGTTGTTAAAATGTCTTATACGACCAGATTAAGATTAGTCTATGTAATATCATACAATTTACAACCCTAACAGGATTATTGTTTTGCATAAGTGCATGCGTGTGCACACACACATACACACAGACACAGTCAAAAATTTATTTGAAATTCAGATGAAATATTATAATATAGGTATTGAATTTTAATAATTCTCTAGGTAAAATAAAAAAGTGGTCATGGATAGCTTAAGCAAAGAAAAATAGTTTTTAGGACACTGAAACTTAAGATTTGAACAGTCAAGTCTTGGACAGTCTAGAAATAGGGGAGCTCCAGGCAACTCAGGACCTCATGAACATTCTTTCCTAAAGGCTAAAATTAAAATAATTCAAAGCTTCCAGCATGATAATATTTGTGAATGTTAGTATCTTTCCCTTCTGGAAATACAACAAAAGAAACAAAGATACACCTTTAAACAAACAAAACAATTAGTTCTCACTGAAAATGGTGACAGAAATAATCCCCTGACCAAAATTAGATAAGGATTGCCAAATCACCTGAGATTGGTTAAAAGCCCCACATAAGAGATTATAATTTAAAAGAAGGTACAGAGAATATTGAGAGAACAGCAGCAATTATCTCGAAAATGCCAACAAATCCCACTTTTTTTAAAAAGATTTTTATTTATTTATCGAGAGAGATAATGATAGAGAGAGAGCATGAGGGGGGGAGAGTCAGAGGGAGAAGCAGACGCCCCGCTGAGCGGGGAGCCCGATGCGGGACTCGATCCTGGGACTCCAGGATCATGACCTGAGCTGAAGGCAGTCGCTTAAACAACTGAGCCACCCAGGCACCCGAAATCCCACTTTCTTAAGAGAAAGGAATCATACTAATAAACAGAATCAGTATCCCATCTATACAAGACAACTGTAGGAATTGGTGTGAGCAATAGCTGTTGGACTCTACTGAAGAAGCAAAATTAGAAATGCCCATAGAATCCCACTGGTCAACAATATTTGCAGAAAGCAATTTTTTCCATGCCAACAAAGGAAAAAACCTTTGTGAAATGTATTCTAAAAACACTCTGGACCCACTCAGAAGTAATATTTTCTGGATAAAACATGTTCAGGAAACTCCACTAGCATAGTACTAGCACTGAAAAACTCTTAAGGTGAGAGTCTACAAAAAAAGAAAAGAATAATTTGCCAATTTATAAAAGTAAATCATTAGAAAAAAAATGATATAACAGATCTAATACATGTTTCGACCAACTATTTCACAATTAATTAAAACCAAGAGTAATAAAGCAATTGCTCCCATGATAGAACTCTACAAATCTGTCATGGGACAATACATGGACAGAATGGTAAGACAATGAAATATGAGTTGGCAGAGTTCAGTAAAGAAGTAAAAGAATTAGTGAAACATCATGGGAATGAAGATGCAAATGGAAGGAAAGAATATACACTGTGGAAGAAACAGTTAAGAGACAGGTGTATAGAAATTAGCTGAGGGGGAATAAAATTAGCTGAGGGCTGCTAGAGGGGAGGTGGGTGGGGGATATGCTAAATTGGTGATGGCTATTAAGGAGGACACTTGTTGTGTTGAGCACTGGATGTTATATGTAAGTGATGAATCACTAAATTCTACTCCTGAAACCAATATTACACTATACATTAACTAACTAGAATTTAAACAAAAATCTGAAAAACAAGAAATTAGCAAAAAAAAAATGTAAAAGGAAATATTTTTAAAAGACAAATAATATATAGATAGATATAACAGATGTGCAAAGTTGATCAAATAGATATGTAGATATGCCTAGTACAACAGAATAGTAGATATGCCTAATTATAATACATGCATAAGAAAGTCTAAACAATAAAAAATATATAATATGAAAATGCTTTAAATAAATGAAAAAATAAAACTGTACATATGTAGACACCATGTGCAAGGATAACAGACATAGAAAAGTTGACATCACAATATAATCTAGTATAATGATTAGTCTTCAAATATAAAGGTATTTTTCTATGACCAAGATAAACATAGCATGTAACTTATAGGAGGAAAAAATAAAGATTGCCTCCGATTTATTTACAGCAAAATTCAATGACACAAAAGAGTATAGCAGTATCTAAAAACAGTCAAAAGGAGACATTGTGAGCCAAGAATTTTATATTTAGCCAATCAGTCCCTCAAGTTTAAAAACTATGGAAAAACAATTTTGAACGTTTGAATGTGTAAGAATTTTAGGAATATTTAGCTCTTGAGACCATGTTAAGCATTCCAAGAGTTTACCTGGAAAATTATGACAGAAGAGCTGACAACAAGCTTAATTTTTTTTAAAAGATTTTTATTTATTTATTCAACAGAGAGAGAGCACAAGTAGGCAGAGCGGCAGGCAGAGGGAGAGGGGGAAGAAGGCTCTCTGCGGAGCAGGGAGCCCGATGCAGGGCCTGATCCCAGGACCCTGGGATCATGACCTGGCCAAAGGCAGATGCTTAACTGACTAAGCCACCAAGGCACCCCAACAAGCTTAATTTTTTAACCTTAGACTAAACCGAATACTGGTATTAGCGCAATAACATAGAATGCCTCAATAACAGGAAAATAATTAAATTCTGAAAAATGGGGAGAGAAAAGTGGACAATTCTATGGATCTAAATAATAGCTTCTAAGTATAAATCATAGAATTGATAGAATTCAGTCTTTATGTCCCTCAGGGGAAACAGGGTACCTATTCAATCTTGATTTAGGGTCCCATTTTGATATTAATCAACAATGGCAGAAGTAACCATATATATGCTTGCTATTTCAGTGTTCATCCTTATATAGAGAAGGCAATTTTTTTTTTTTTTAAGAGCAATTCTTGATGAAGAATCAACTATATTAGCTACAGGAACTTAATCTAGCATTTTAATGTCTTTATAATCTATTTTTATAATTTTGATTAAGGTAAACTCACTTGAAATAAGAGAAAATGGAACAGAGACACATCCACTGAAACAAAAATATATGGGCTAAATATTCTTTATGTACTAGCTGTGGGACAATGGGTAAGTTATATAATGTCATTGTTCCTTGGTGTTCTCATTTTTAAATAAGAATAATTTCTTATTAGGCTTATTATGAGGACTAGATGAACTAATGGATGAAAATCCTTGATATTGTATCTGGTATATATAATGAGAGTACCTAAGAGTTAAGTGTTATTATTATTGCTGTTATTATTACTATTTTCTCTATGACTTGGGTTTGTTTTGAAGCAGATAAAATGCCAATTTCATCATACTTAACTACAATAGACTCTTCATTGGTCTGACCCACTAAGGATTTTTATACAAGAGGTTTGGTCTTATCACAGAGGGATTAATTTATTTCCAAAAACAATTTAAAAGGCTCAGTATTAACCATTATTGATTAAACTACTTTATCTTGATTAGTATGACAAAGTAGCCTAAATCTAGCAATCTAAATAACTATTTGGAAGTGACAATTGACTAGTTCAAAAGAGAGAGTTGTAAACATGAAGAAAAGTACCCCTAAGAAAAGTAGGGAAACTATTCAAGAAAACTTTTTTAAAAAGTGGATGAAATAGTTTATCTTATAGATTTAAAATATTTTCTAACAACATATGGTTGTTACATTAGTGTTGTTCTTATCTTTACAAATAGGCAGATAAATGAAATAAACACAATGTTAAAACATTCCAACATGTAAAACAATTTAATGTAGGTTGAAAGTATGCTTCCCTTTAATGGGAAAGAATGAATTATTCAATAAGTGGAATTGCAAAAATTGACTCAACTTTTAGATAAATTTTAACTTAAATATATAACATATTACACCTCTAGGTGGATTAATGTTTTTATTGTAAAACATAAAACTATAAAATAAGAAGTATGGAATCAGTGACCAAAATACAGACAATCTTGACCCATCTTTCCCTCTCAACTCTCTGCTTGGAATAAAATCACAAATGTAGTTAATGGTCTCATTTGATGTTGATAAGTGAAGTAAATTACTATGCCAATATCCTTGACTAGGGCAGTTCAGTGATTCATTTTGCTGAATCAAAACTAATACAATAGAGAGATATGGGGAAATGCTTGCCAACCTTGAAAGCCTGAACTAAATCTTCATTAGGTTTTTCTTCCAGCAGAGTCTGGGCTAAGGAATCCATAGGGAAGGAATGTGGTCTGCTGGCTTACAGCAGGTAGTCCTTGGAAGGATTGCCCAAATTCACTAACTGTAATAAACCTGGCATGTGCCTGCACAGGTGGAATAGATAGTACCACATCTGAGTGATTGGAAGAACATAATTCTTCAATGGCAGTGACAGGTGACAAAAAAGCTTCTTTTTAATGACTCAGCAGAAGGTAACAGATGTCCAGGTCATTAGATGCCAGGTGATAAGAAACAAAACTTCCTCAAATTCCATTGCCCATATTTTTCTCTGCCTAAGCCATTTCAATAGTTTGCTTATCTGGGTACTGAAGTACCATATGAACATGAAGAGGTGAAGAAAAATTATAAATCATTTCCAGTGAATCAGTAATATGAGCAATAAAGACAGAGAAAAACAGAAAAAAAATATTTTTGAACTCTTAGCCCTATTGAGGTTAATTTGTATAAGTAGAAGAGAAGTTTAACAAAATACATCAAGATAGTCAAGGATATTCAATGTATAACCCCAACAATTCTTTCTAATGGGACGATAACATCATCTTTGAAAAAATAAATAAAAAACTGAAGACAGAAAATTTATTATCTGAGAACCTTAGAGGAAGGAAATATCTAATAACAAATAAGAGATTTTACAACAATAAGAGACAATAAGAGATAGAAAATGTGAAGGGCAAAATATCTAAAACCTAAAACTTAGCAATTCCAGAGGAGAAAATTAAGAAATGGTGAAGTAATAATTACAGAAATAATTTTCAACAATCCAAATCTCAAGAGTTACTTAAATTTTCAATGAAATACTCTCAGGGGAAAAAATGAAAGTAAGTCATGCATACATAAGATTAACTAATAAATTTTCAGATTCCAAAGATAAACAGAAACTATTAAGAAAAGTCAAAAAAAAGAAAAAGAAAAAGAAAAAAACAATAAAAATTAAAAGGAAAATAATACAGAAGAAAAAATAAATACATCCCACTATGAGAATAAGTGAGAAATACCTGGACTACCCTTTCAAAAAGCTTACTTGCAGAATTAAAGTAAAATAAAATCCATGAATTTAAAATTGTAACAATAAAATGTGGTATAATACTATATAATACAAATACAAATAGTATTTTATAATAGAAAAGTAACATAGAAAAGTGAAATTGAAGACAATGTCTTCACTAAAAGAATTATTTAATTATAAAATATAAACCCAATGTAAAATTTGCAGGAAACATTCAAACATTCATTCATAAAAATAACTTTATGAAAATGAATTCATAGATATTTTAAATAAATTCTTTCAGTGAAAAATATTTTCTAGTTTTTGATACAATTATTGCTTAAAAGAGATTTTTCCAAATTTCCAATTGTCTTTCTAGTTTTCCTTATCAATATTTTTATTTCCTGCAAATTTCAATTTTATTGAATATTGTTAGCCAATGTGGCCTTAAAATCTATACTGATGAAAATTATTATAATTTTGTTTGTTTCTCACTACATATATTTTCATGTGGAAATTTAAATATATATAAAATATGCAAATTTATATATATAATTTTTGTCTTACATAATATACAATATATTATATGTTCTCTGACTGTAGGACAATCCTTTATATATAAATAGCTTGCTATTTTTATCATCAAATATTCTTCAAATTCTTGAATATGTTGTTTATTTGATACTCATATTTTCTGTGTGGGAAGCTTTCACATCTTTCTTTAGATTATTTCTCAGGATTCCATGGTTTTCAATGTAAATTATATATTTTTAAAATTTCATTTTATAATCATTTCTTGTATGTTTAAAACTGCAATTGATTTTTGTACATTAACCTTCTAGCCAGTGATCATATTAAACTGAATAATTCAAATTGGTTATAGATTTCCCAATATGTATATAATGATAACAAATATGAATTATGTCATTTGTACTTCTTCCTTTCAGTATTTATAGATTTTATTGGGGCACCTGGGTGGCTCAGTCGTTAAGCGTCTGCCTTCAGCTCAGGTCATGATCCCAGGGTCCTGGAATCGAGCCCCGCATCGGGCTCTCTGCTGGGCGGGAAGCCTGCTTCTCCCTCTCCCACTCCCCCTGCTGTGTTCCCTCACTCACTGTCTCTCTCTGTCAAATAAATAAATAAAATCTTTAAAAAATATATATATATATTTATAGATTTTATTTTTCTTCCTGTATTGTACTAGTTAGGATCTCTAGAACAAGAAGATATTCCTTACCATAATGCTAAAAACAGGAGGCATGACTTACATATTAATAGACATAAATGTTTTGAAAGGAAAATATAAATGAGATAAAATACAAAAAACTAGAGAATTTATGACCTATAAGGTAGAAAAAAAGGATTAATATTCTTACATGTAAAGAATGTTTTTAAATTACTACACAAAAAGTTGGAAACCAGGCAAATGTTTTGAAAAGTTAATTCACCAAAGAAGAAAATCAAATAGCCAGCAACCTTGGTTATTGTCAGTAATTGCCAGTGAAATGTGGTAAAAATATATAGAGTATTAAATCACTAAGAAGTTGCAAAAATTCCTAGTAAGACCACGTTATGTCTGAACTGAACATAAGAACATATTTTTGGGGGCACCTGGGTGGCTCAGTCACTTAAGCCCCTGCCTTCAGCTCAGGTCATTATCATGGAGTCCTGGGATCGAGCCCCGCATCAGGCTCCCCACTCAGCCGGGAATCTGCTTCTCCCTGTGACTCTCCCCCTTCTCGTGCTCTCTGTCTCTCACTCTCTCTCTCTCTCAAATAAATAAATAAAATCTTTAGGAAAAAAAAAGAATATATTTTTTTAATGGTAGAAGGATGTTATTTACAATCACAAGATTATTTTCATGGTATGGTAAGGCCTCAATTGTCCCCCCCCGCCCAAAATTCCTATGTTGAAGTTCTAACACCTGGTACCTCATATGTACTGTACTTGGAAATAGGGCTTTTGAGAGGTAAGTAAGGTAAAAATGGTAAATAAGGTAAAATGAAATCATATGTGTGACTCCTAATCAAATATGACTAGTGTCATTATAAAACAAGATGAAACCAGAGAGGGAGACAAACCATAAGAGACTCTTAAGCATAGGAAACAAAGTGAGGGTTGCTGGAGGGGAGGGGGGTGGGGGGATGGGGTAGCTTGGTGATGGGTGTTAAGGAGGGTATGTGATGCAATGAGCACTGAGTGTTATATGCAACTGATGAATCACTGAACTCTATCTCTGAAACTAATAATACAGTATATGTTAATTAACTGAATTTAAATTAAAAAAGGACCCCCCACAAAAAAAAAAAAAAAAAAAAAAAAGAGGAGATTAGGACATAGACAACACAGTCCAAGGGACAACCAAGCCAAGGAGAGAAGCTTTAAAAGAAACCAAACCTGTGGACATTTTCATCTTGAACTTCTAACCTACAAAACTGTGAGAAAATAAATTTTTGTTGTTTGTTATTTTAAAGATTTTTTATTTATTTATTTGAGAGAGTGTGTGAGAGAGAGAGCAAGAGCACTAGCATGGGGAGGAGCAGAGGGAGAAGGGGAAGCAGACTCTCCACTGAGCAGGGAGCCTGACACCTGACTCCGGGCTTGATCAAGGGACCTGAGCCAAAGGCAGAAGCTTAATCAACTGAGCCACCCAGGCGCCCCAATTTTTGTTGTTTAAACCAATCAATCTTTGATATTCTGTTATAGCAGCCCTATCAAACTAATACAGAGGAACTAAGAAAAAAAGAAAATGATATCGCTTAAACATCTGCATATCTGATATGGTAAATATTCTTAAATGATGTCTATGTAAGTACTTGGAAATATTTTATGCATTTTAACTTATTCATGAATCTTTTCAAGGAAGGCAAAAACACTTTGAGGATCTGTCTGCTGATTACAGTTCCATATCAAATCTCTTACATAATCCACGTAATAACAAATTTTTCAAGATTCTTAAGTTGAATTTATTTAAAATGGAACCATTTTTGAAAAGCTGTGATGCAAACTCTGAGTAGAGAAATGTTCCAGATTTTGTAATTTTTTTCTAGGGTTATATCGTTTCCTGCCTTACCTGCCTAAAATGATAGCACTTTTTTTTAGCAAACTTAACAGAATATTTCCCATTCAGGCACTTTAACTTTTATATAGTTTCTTTTCGAGCTTCATCGACTTACACACTTATCACATGATATAATAATGCTAACAAACACCTAGCATAAATATGCTTGCAGTATTAGTCTGCTTAGGCTGCCATAACAAAATACCATACACTGATGGCTTAAACAACAGAAATTTGCTTTTGTTATACTTTTGGAGGCTGGAACGTCCAAACTCAAGGAGCCAGCTGATTAAATTTCTGGTGAGAGCTCGCTTTCTGGCTTGCAGACAGCCACCTTCACTCTGTATGCTCACTATGGCCTCTTAGTACATGAGCATGGAGAGAGTAAAAGAAAGCTCCTCTTTCATTTATAAAACCACCAATCCTTTTGGATTAGGGCTCCACCCTTACAACCTCATTTAATTTTAATTACCTCCCATAAAAGCCCTATCTCCAAGTACAGTTACACTGGGGGCTATAGCTTCAACACAGGAAAATTTGAAGGCTCACATTTCACTTACTAACACATGGTAAGTGCTAGAGAAATGGTTGGAGCAGATGTGTCCAGACATGTCTTGACTCACTAGGCACACCAGGGGCTTTAGTTTGGAAGGTTTTACAGGTGAGGAAAATGCTCATTACTCTTGTAGGTGGGTTAGTTGAGTACCAGTTAAGAGTTGTACTATAATGTTTAATTATGAAAGTGGAAATGAATGCAGGAGGTATTAAATAAAAAGTATTTAGAGTATTTATGTAAGGTCTGATTATATTAAGATACAAAATATGTATTTCTAAAAGCTTTTAAAGAGGGCATTCCTGTGGTCTGACAACAGTCACGGTCTGAGACGCCTTGCTTCCTGCTCATTTCCAAGTCTGTTTCCCCAGGCTTCCAAATGAGTCTGTGATTCCCTGATACCATTCCAGTAATTTCATCTTTTACTTCAGAGAGCTAAAAGCTATTTGTAGACAGGAAATGTGACTGATACAAAACTGTGACCATTTGTGTGTCAAAGCAAATGGATCTTGAAGGCAAAGCTGAAATGATGCTGAAAGTAGAGAAAATTCTACTTAGCTCACTCTTGTGGTTCTGCCATCTAGTATGTACTATTGCGTGTGTGCACTGACTGCAGAAGAATATAGGGACCTGGGCTGAAAATTATTTCTACTCACCCGAATTTTCTACTTTCTGAATGAGTATGAATGAATTTATGGTTGAATGAGAATATCATATTTTTAAAACACAGTATCATTTTCTCTCTGTTCTGTTCACAGAGCATTGATATGCTAATTACCAAACACCCTCTTATTTATTAAATTTGTTTCTCAACAAGGCATTTTTGCAAACTTAGTTAAAAAATACCTCATGGCAATTCAAACCACTAAAAATACATTTCTATAAAATGTCTATGATCCATATTTTTCAGTAATTGCTTCCATATATATCTCTTATCAAACTATAATGCATAATTTGCTAAGAGATATCAGGATCATTTAATTTCCCTCAGCCTTTAAAAAAAACTTATAAAAATATGTTATATATATAGCAGTTTAATTTTAAAAGAAAAGCATCCAGAAAAAGTGACTTACAATTAAATTTGCAAGCAAAATGATTGTAACACTTCAAATATCAGTGTAAACAGATCACACACTCATATTCAGAAATTTTGGTCTTGAGATAATTTTTTGAATCACTAACAAAACCTATATTTTTTAACTATAGCCATGTAAAAAAAATAGCCATACTAATCTGAGAAATGTCTTCTCTGCAGAATAAAAAGTATAATACAAAGAGAATTTTGCCTTATTAATCTTAACCTTCAAAATCTATGAGTTCTCACCAATTATGCTTCAAATGAAAGTAATTATGCAATAATAACATTGACAGTATAAAATATTAAAGTTCTTTATAAGGAAATAACTGTCCTTTGTCATGTCCAAAGGGATAGAACTGCAGACATGAATGGTCTATCATTAATGGATCATTATATGTTATAAAATACCAGTATACCTAAAAATATATGGGAAATATTATGTTGTGTGGTTATAAATAAATTAGTTTTATAATTAGTTTTTCTGTAAGTAATGTTTCATATTTTGATAACATTAATAAATATAATCTAGTAATATGTATTTAGAGAAATCTTTTTTTTTTTTGAGAAATCTTTAATTAAGAAAAAATTAGCAGTATGTTCATAGTGAGAGTTAAATCTATTGGACCCTCTATGGAGAGTCATGAGAAACATTTTGGGATCAGTATCATAATGAAAATAAAGTGGTGTATCTTCTTAATGATTTAAAAATAAAGTAATACTTGAGACTAATAACAGAAAAGTGATTATAAATGTAATATTACTCCAATAATGACAACAAATGGATTGATTACAGAAAACAAAGTCTATCCTACTTCACATATATTTAGTTTTCTAGGATCAGAGATACTACCATGATTATTTCACTTGGTATACATTTCTTTTTCTTTTTTTAAAAAATATTTTATTTATTTGAGAGAGAGAGAGAGAGAGATCATGAGCAGGGTTGGGGGTAGAGGGAGAAGCAGACTCCCCACTAAGCAGGGAACCCGATGCAGGACTTGATCCCAGGACCATGGGATCATGACCTGAGCCGAAGGCAGACGCTTAACCAACTGAGTGACCCAGGCTCCCCACTTGGTATACATTTCTTAAGATGATAAATATTCTGCCTCTGGCCAAGTGCAATCAGCTAAGAGCAGTTCTGATGCCATTAAGATACTGAATCTCATACCTAATTGTGCCTCCCAAAAATCCATCCAAAATAACTAATTTAAGATCTGTAACTCTATGAACCTAGGATTCTTTTGTAAATTTTCTTCTATGACTACATGACTTCTACAAAATGTCCAGTATGTCAGATACACTATGTGAAAGAAAGTTTTACAGAGCTTGAGAACTATAATAAAGAACAATAAAATTGCTTCCATTAAGTGTTGCTAGGAAGCTATTTCACTATATATATATATTTTCCTTTTGTTTTGTTTTATTTTTTGTTTCAAATTTTTATTTAAATTCTAGTTAGTTAACATAGTATCATAATGATTTCAGGAACAGAATTTAGTGATTCATCACTTCTATATAACACCAGTTTTTACCATATTTTAAATGGACCTTTCCTTTAAGATGGTATAACATGTTAGAACAGATTCCCACAGCCATCAGCTAAGGTTAAAAGGATCTATTTAGAACAATGCAATAATTTATAAAAGTTTAAGGTCCATGTGTTTTGTTAACCATTTAAGAGAAAGACATGTTGCAAAACGAGACTGAAAATCAGAAAGAAGACTATATTTGAGAGGTTTCTGTGAAACTATATTAAAATAATTTATGAAATTATTTTGTGAAATAGTATCAAAATAATTTATTACAAGCTGGATAGTAGGTAAATGGTGCTTTCAAAACAGATTAGATGCAGGGCACCTGGGTGGCTCAGTCAATTAAGCGTCTGACTCTTGATTTCCGCTTGGGTCATGATCTCAAGGTTGTGAGGTCAACCCCAGTGTCAGGCTCCGTGCTGGGTGTGGAGCCTGCTTAGTATTCTCTCTCTCCTCTCCCTTTGCCCCTCTCTGCCCTCTCTCTCTCTCAAAAAAAAAAAAAAAAAAAAAAAAAAAGATTAATCCTCTTAATCATACACACAAAAACAGGTACATGTGCATGCACACACATACCTTTATGATAATGATTCACGCTTCAGTAGAAAAATTAGATTATACAGAAGAATCTAAAATTGATTCACCTCCAAATACTTACTGATGAATAATATTAATAAGATGTGATATTAAACCTATAAAATAGAATTAGGAATACAAATCTTTTGAGTTTTTATAAGATTTCCCCTACAAGTAGATGTTAAGGTGCATGAATGGCCAGAAATCTGTGTAATAGAGTTGTTCTGTTCATTTCCTTTACAGGTAATTTTATTATTGGAACCCACAGATACTTGTTCTGGAATCATTTCCAGGACCCAAATAAAAAATAATATATCTGTGTAGTACTGCACCCACACACTAGTCGGGATTTCTAGTGATGATTATTCTTCCTTTATTAGATATTCTGGAATAACAAGGCAGTCTGGTTAGAAAATACTAATAAATGAGAGGTTTTAAATTTTAGTAAAAATGACATAGAATTATTTTTATTTAAAGATATTATTATAACCTAAAAACTCTAAGATAATCATCAAAAATTATTAAAAAATTGTGGGCAAATAGATGAATATATTAATAAAATTAGTAATTGATAAAATTACGCTCTATTTGAGTTTTCTGATTTTCTATCCTTGACTCTCATTCTCCTGTACATAAAACATTTGTTACTTTTATTGCAAACAATATGTTTATTGTTTATATTGCTCATATATTGTCAAATTATTAGTTTACTTGAATTACCTTTTTTAAAGATCAGAGGACATATTCTGATTGTTCTTATAAGTGGGCAAATGACACTTTAGTTTTCTTTTAAATTAGAAGCATAATCCTTATTAGAAGTTGATTTGTAACTAGGTGTTTTTTTCCTTCCTCCCAGGTAGACTTTTTCTGATACAGTAACATTACACATTAAATACAAGTGTATATTATATATGTTGCAGAAATGTCTGTCTAGTATAAAGTGTCATGTTTACACTTATTATAATACATTTTAAAATCCATTCTAAGATTTTGTTTATCACTTAAAATGAAATTGAATATTATGCCATTTCTTTTAAAATTTCTCTTTAAAAGGTTCCAGGCTTTTATTATATCAATTCATAATGCAGTTAGGTTTAATAAAATGTGCACTCTATTGATTTACTCTCTAAAAATGAGTGTTATACAGAACAATGATTTTTTTCACTTTCTAATGAAATTTGAGATACTTATAAAAAAGTTATTTTTTAAAGGGAGTAAATGCAAAACCAAATAAACCAAAATTTTAAAACCTGACATGCATCAAAAACAATTAGAAATAAAGAATAAACTGAAAGATGCCAATCATAACTTAAAATAAGATTTAACTACAGTGCAAATATTTATAAAATATCTCCCATGATCTAGATTTAGACAAAAATATATAAATGTGATATATCTACATATCCTCCAAAAGATCAGAGCATATTTCTGGCTTTTTTTTTTTATGGTGACAAATAAACCAATGAAAATTCCGTACTATGCTGGGTTAGCTCTAATAGTCTCAGAGTTATATACAGTGTTTGACAGAAAATTAAAGAAATGATTTTGGCAGAACCAAATTTCCCTTTGGATGCTATCTTTGAAAATACAGCGTTGTTTTGTTTCCAATATCTTATATGTCCATTATGGAAAAAGTGGTAGTGCAAACTAGCGTATCTTTATCTTATCACCTAATACCTATTAAATTTATTTTTAACAAAATACAAGTTTACCATCTCTAGACAACAGTATCCATGGCACTAGGGAGCTGAAGCACCATTAGCAGACCAAGGAAGGTTGAACCTGTTATTATAATTATATGAGATCATTTTTGCTTGTGGGTGACAAAAAATCAATTTGATCTAATTTAGGCAAAAAGAATTATTTGGCCTAGGAAATAAAACCATCTGAAGAGCTAGAGCTTCACTGGACCATAAAGTAAAATGAGAGGGAAAATGCCAGATTCCTCCTATCTAAGTATCAGCCTATCTCTGCATGCTGGTTTTATTTGTTCCATCTAGCTCACATATTCATGGCCTGACCATCATATACAAGGACTTGCTTTCTTTGGTTGAATTTTAAAATTTCCAAGGAAGGAATTTTGTGGATCTGGAAGTGGGAGATATAACATTCCCACCCATGATGCCATGGAAGCTGAATGCAGTCATCGACCATCCCCCACCATATAACGTGGAGTCAGACCATGAAGAATTCTCCTTAAAGTAAAGAGGGCAACTGGGCAAAATTAATTTTAATTTAAAATAACAGTTACATTTGTATCAAATAAGATATCTTACAAAGTGCTTTCACGTTTCCTACTCTCTTAAACTTTAACAATTTTGCAACAAGAACATTTTGGAAATGGTGGGATTGAGTCCCAAAATGCTTAAATGGTTTACAAAGTTAACATACACAGAGTAAATGCCAGAGCTTAGATTACTTATGTAGAAAGAAAATTAAAGGAATAATTTTGGCAGAACCAAACTTCCCTTTGGATGCTATCTTTGAAAATATAGCGTTGTTGAGTTGAGATACTGAAACCTGTCCTTTCTCTGCTTTTAAAATTTGATGCTCACATCCCATATTCAGACATTCATGACTATTCAAAGTCATGGATTCACAAATCTTTTAATATTAGGAGCTTAAAACTAATCATACAAAGGAATACTGTTCAAAGAAATATAGAGTAACCTGAGCTGAATGACAGAAGTTTTAAAAACCTCTTCCTACTGCTTCTAACTTCCAACTCCGTTGATCTACCACCTATTTCCTCTGCATTTCAGACAGTATTTTTTACAGCTCAACACTTTGATTTTCACAGTGGATTTCCTCTCTTACAAAATTTATAATAGAGAATATCTGTCTATATGTAAACATTCTAGGCATTATTTCCTGGAATTAGATGAAAACATTGTTTTTAAGGAAAGAGGTATAAAGACTGCATGTTTTCTTCATATGGTATATTTAAAAAAATAACACACTTTATGATTATTAATGTCTAGAATTGTTACAAAGGGTTTGGCTGCAGAAGATTAGGTGAACATCATCAGTCACAATGAGTTCTAGAATGAGTCAAATATTTCCAAACTTCATGTATATAACCTTCTACCTTTCATAAGCTCCAAATGTCTAAAAATGTTCAGTTTGGACCCTGGCCCAAATGCAGATTAGGATTAGTCACAAACATACAGAGAATGTACATGGTGATGCAAAACCTATTGGATCCTTTTTCCTTTCTTAATTCTCCCTCGGTTTTTCTTCCTTTTGCCCACTGTTCTTGCCCCCTTCTCTATTCCTGAGGAAGTTCCACACTGTTTTCTTCAATCCTACTGGGCAGACTATGGTAAATTTCTTATCTTCTCTTTTTTTGCAGGCTCAAACTTCCTGATTGCTTTCTAATACTGATTACCAAAAAGTAACTACTCTCTCCCCTTATGTAATTTTGATATATTAGTACATCGATAATGTCTTTTTTGTTTTATTATGTCCATAGTACTCCCTGTCCATGAGAAGGAAGGGTAAAAATCATTCCATGCTTCTTCTATTACATAATGTGATGAAATGTGTACTGTCTTTTTCTACTAAGTTACCAAGTGGAGCTATAGTTGAATAGAAAATATGTCTAGTACTAATAATGCTTATGTTAAAGTTGTTCATTTGAGCTGGTATGTTTTCAGGCACACCTGCTATTTAAGCTACTATTGTACAAGTAATCAGCTTCTTCCAGGTTTCATTCCTTTTGCTGTATCTGCTTTGTATTCTCTAAAATTCACCTGCCTAATCATGAAAAAATTGAAAATTCAACTATCAATAGAATACAAATAGACATTCATACTGGCAACAGCTAAGAGGAGTGATCATGTGCAGTGAGGCTGGGGAGTAT
Source organism: Phoca vitulina (assembly GCF_004348235.1). Classification (NCBI taxonomy): domain Eukaryota; kingdom Metazoa; phylum Chordata; class Mammalia; order Carnivora; family Phocidae; genus Phoca; species Phoca vitulina. Next base: position 19,618,828 of record NW_022589715.1, on the reverse strand, counting down.
GAATTCTCCTGCCTCATTGCTCAATTCTCTCATTGCTATCATCTTCCCAGGAGGAAACCTCTATCCTCTGATCCTTCAACTCCCCTTCTGTACATTTATTCATTTTTCTGTTTACTACAACACGCTGTTTTCCCACAATTAACCAAATTGCGTTTCACGAGTCTTTATTATAAACATAGCAGTACATACTTCAGATGAATCAAGTCTGACTTTATAATAAAATAATTTAAAAACAAGAGAGCCTTTGTGTTTGTTCACTGAATAGTATGAAAATAGAACAGTGAAATCTACCACTTTGATGAAGCACAGAATAAACTATTGTATGGTGACATTTCCTATTTTTCATCAGATATTGTAGTTTGTGTCTTCTTTCTTTTTTCTTGGTCAGTTTGGTTACAGATTTAACAATTTTTTTTTTTTTTTTGGTCTTTCAACAAAATAGCCTTCAATTTCAAAGATTTCCTTTTTTTGTTTTTCAATGTCATTGATTTTTGTTTTTACACATATTGGTTCCTTTCTGTTCTTACATATATTACTTTCCTCCTGATAATAAATCTCTATTTATTTTGCTCTGGCTTTTAATTTTATTTCATTTCATTTCTATAGTTCACTGAAGTGAAGCTGAGGTTAAATTTGAGACCTTTATTGTTTTCTACTAGAAGCATTTAACATCATAAATTTATTTCTAAATACTGTTTTAAATACATTCTACACATTTTGATGGATTTTCATTTAAAATATTTTTAAAGTTCCCTTGAGACTGCTTTTCAATCTGTGGGTTATTTAAAAGTGTTTTAATTTCTAATTGTTTGACTATTTTCCACATATCTTTCTCTTGTTGATTTCTGGTTTAACTATGTTATGATCTGAGAACACAGTTTAGGATGACTTTATTTTAAATTGTTGAGGTTCCTTTTATGGCTTAGAATATGGCCTATATTGGAGAATGTTCCACATGTAGGTGAAAGAAAGAATACTCTGCTGTTGTTGTGTAGAATGTTCTACACATGATCATTAGGTCTAGTTCTTTGATAAAAGTGTTAAGGTCTTCTACATTACTACAGATTTTTTTTATCTACTTATACTATTAATGACTGAAAGTGGAGTTTTGAAGTCTACTACTATTGATTTGTCTACTTCTTTAATCAGTTCTGCCTCAGGTATTTTGACTCTATGTTAGATTCACATACAATTAAAACTGCTATGTCTTATGGACATGATGCAATGTTCATCTTTATACCAGGCAATGTCACACTCTGAAGTTTTATCAGCTTCTATTACTACTGTGACAAATAACTATGCTCTTGATGACTCAAAACAATGCAAATTTATTATCTTACATTTCTAAAGGACCCAATTCTGGAATCAATTTCACTGGGCTAAATCAAGGTGTCACTAGAGCTTTGTTCCCTCTGGAGAGTCTAGGGGAGAGTTCATTCCCTTGCCTTTTCCAGCTTCTAGATGCTGCCTGCATTTCTTGTGTCTTAGCCTTTCCCTCTATTTTTCAAAAGCAGCCGTGTAGCATCTTTAAATCTCTCTGTCTCTGTGACCTCTGCTTTCATCACATTTCCCCCTCTCATTCTTCTGTCTCCCTCTTTTTTTTTTTTTTTTTTTTTTAAGATTTATCTATTTATTTTGGGGGTGGGGCAGAGGGACAGGGAGAGAGAGTCTCAATCCTACATGGGGCTCAATCCCATGATATGGGGCTTGATCCCATGACCCTGAGACCATGACCTGAACCTAAACCAAGACTTGGACATTCAACCGACCTCACCACTCAGGTGACCTTCCCTCTTCTATCTTTTAAGGCCCTTTGTGATTACATTGGACTCACCTGATAGTTCAGGATACTCTCTCAACCTTAATAGTCTTAATTTAATCACATCTGCAAAGTCCCTTTTGTCATATAATACATATTTACAGATTTGGGACTTTAGGGCATAATCTTTGAAGAGACCATTATTCCATGTAACCAGAAATCTACTTTATCTGATATTAATATAGCTCTATCAACATTTATATCTTTTTCTTTCATTATATTTTAATCTATCTATTTATGTATATTTATTTTTATTTATTTTATTTTATTTATTTATCTTAGAGAGAGAGAGTGCAGAGGGGAGGGGCAGAGGGAGAAGGAGAGAGAGAATCTCAAGCAGACTCCCTGCTGAGCACAGAGCCTGACATGGGGCTTGATCCCATGACCCTGAGAAAATGACCTGAGCTGAAATTAAGAGATGGTTGTTTAACTTACTGAGTCATCCAGGCACCCCTATATATGTATATTTCAAGTAAGTTTCTTGTAGACAGTTGGTCCTTGCCTCTTTATGTGGTCTAATAATCTCTCTCTTTTAACTGTTGTATTTAGACAATTCACATGTAATGTGATTTTTAATATGATCAATTAAATTCAGCCATCTTCCAGCTATATTCAACTTGAGTCATCTTTTTTTTGCCCCTCTTCTCCTTTGTAAATGCCTTCCTTTGGGTTAATTCAAAACATTTTGTGTTCTATTTTCCCTCCTCTATGGCATATTATTTATAACTTAAAAAAAAACAAGAATTACAAACTTAATTAAATGGTATCTACGTTAAAATAGTATCAGTTAACATGAAGTATAAGAACCTTTTAATAGTGTATTTCCAAAACCTTACCATTATTTTGGCTATGTTGTATACTGTTCACTTTAACATATGTTCACACCATGAAATGTCCCTAATTTTGCTTTAGACAGCCAGTTATCTTTTATGGTAATTAAACATGGGAAAAAGAAATGTTATTTTATTTCTGTTATTCTATTTCCAATGTTTCTTTACTGTGTAGATTCTTCATCCTTTGTGCAGATTCAGGTTATGGTTGGATAACATATGATTTCTGACTGAAGAACTTCCTTTAATATTTCTTGTAGAGTAGTTCTGTGAGCAATGAATTCCCCCCCCCCCTTTTTTTTTTTCTGTTTGTCTGAGAAATCTTTATTTCTTCTTTAGTTTTAGGGAGTGGAAGTATTTATACTGTTTGGTCTTTTCTGGGATTTTTTAATATACTGTTTGTTTTATCAAACTGGCATTAATTTTAGAAAATTCTCTGCTATTATTTCTTCAAATTTCCCTTCTGCTCCTTTTCTCTCCTTTTTTCTGGGATTCAGTTATTGGTATATTGAGCACGTAACATTGTCCAGTAGTTCTCCAATACTCTGTTTTTATTTTGTTTTGTTTTATTCTTTTTCTCTCCCTCTTCCTCTCTATGTATGTGTGTGCTTGTTTCAATTAAGAGTAATGTCTCTTGATCAATCTTCATATTCTTTAATTCTTTTTTCATTGGTGTCAAGTCTTTTGCTGAGTTCACTAGAGACATTCTTTAGTTCTGATAGTAAAATATAGTAATTTACCATTTCTATTTGATTCTTTCTTATAGTTTTGACCCTGATGATATTACTCCTATGTTTTACATGCTACCAAGTTTTCTTTAGAGACTCTCACATAATCATAATTATTTTAAAATCCATGTCAAATAGTTGTAATACCTGTTACATTTGAATGTTCTGAAGACCATTTTTTCTCTTCAAGGTGTGTTCTGCTTTGCCTTTTCAAATGCTTTGTAATTTCTTTAGAAAGCCAGATATTTTGTGTAGAACAATATAGACGGAGGTAAATCATCTTTATGTCTGGAAATGGGCACAGCATTCCTTCTACCAGGCTCTGTTGTTTGAATTAATCTGTTTAGGAGTTTGGCTGGCTTTAAGGTTTGTTGTTGCTATGGTTACCCTCAGTGCACCACAGGCTTCAAATACTTTAGCAGTATTTTGTTTCTAGGGTGGAGTAGATTTGCTTAAGCATGTCTGTTAGATTCTGAGCTTAAAACTTTCTCTTGCACACCAGAGAGGGCCATTCTCTATGCTCTTGTTCATCTCCTTTCCCTCTCCCAGTAGTATAATGCTGCTGTTAGTTACTTAGGGCTTATTAGCTTGGAGGCAGAGGTCTCTTATTCTGATTGGCTTTAAGATTTTGGCAAGCACTGTATCTTGGGAACTCATGAATGTGGACCTCTTAACTCTCCCATACTTTCCTTAGCTATAGTTGAGTCTAGGGTATGATCCTGCTTCTGTCCCGGGAATAGTGTTTTTCCACCTTTGTTCCCTTCCCAGCTGCCACGGATTTTTACAAATGCCCAAGGAGCATATTGTTTCCATTTCCCCCTCAAGTTGAGACTTCTCTTCCTCATAAAGGGGAGAGGCAGGGATCTGAGCAGAGTTTCTTGCCCTCTATATACAGCTGTTTTTCCCCTCTCCCAGGTCTACAGCACACTGCACACTTCTTAATACTCTTTCTGTCTTCTCAGTGAGAATTAAGTAGGGTTCATGGAAAAAGAACAAGGAAGGGTTTTGGACTCCCTGGGGTTTCACACTGTCCCCACTAGCTTGTGCAGCAAGTCATCAACCATTCTGGGTGAACTTCGCATACCTGTGTTCAGTTTTATCACTCTACCCAGATGAACAAGTACTTCAATTTCATTTCTCCCTGCACATCTGTTTCTATTTAATTTAGGGCTAGTTGTTGCTCTGTGACCTTAAATCTCAATATGTTAAAAAAATGTGAATTTGAAGTTATTTTGGATCTCTTTTATTGTAGGGTAAAAGCATTGCTCCTTCTAGCTGTCTCTATCATGCAATAGAAGGCAGATGTATTCACCATTTATTTTTAACATAATAATACAAATTCTATTAATAATTTAAAAGTCAGTTTGTTTTGAAGATGACTTCCAATTTTCTTAGTTGAGTAAAAATTCTTTACCTCTGTAATCTTGGCTCCCATGAATTCAAATATCCAGCCCAGAAAACTCTCCTATATATATATTTTGTCTTCCTATTAAATACTTGATTTTTTCATAAATTTTTACCATATACTAGAACTTACAATGTGCATTTCAAACTTAATATCCATAAATAACACAGATATTGTTATAATTTAATAAAATAAATTTAATAAAAATAAATTAAATGGGAGAGTCATATTAACTGAATATTAATGCAAATAAATAATAATGAACATTTCTGGTTACTTTCAAGAAAAGTTACAGAGATAAAATGAGGAAAGTGTCATGGAGTGCCTTGCTTGAGAAGCAGGACACGCCTACAAACTCAGAGAAGTCCCACAGAGCCTGTCTCAGAGAATAAACAGGGCAACAGCAGTGAGGAGAGTGGGAGTAATAGGTAAAGATAGATTATTGAAATATATATCTTTTGAAATTTTGAAACAAAAGGCCTCCAGTAGTAGTCTAAATGTGTGATATTTGTGTAACTTGTATAATTGCAAGTCATAATAGAACATGTTTATAATTTACTAAAGCCTTTAACTCCTGTGAATTCAATTTTCATACAGTGAACTTTTATGTAATTAGACTATTATTAGTAGGACTTAAAATTTTTACCATGATTTTGAACATTGTTCAAAATCTGCTATGATGTAAACATACCAAGCATAAATATAGTGGTTCTGTATGTCGATTAAGTATGTAATTTTGGCATCATCATTATTGGCTTTAAAATACCTTTTGCAATTTCAGAATAGAGTATTTTGCTACATTTGATCTTACTGTTATAAAACCTTAAAAGAAAAAGAATGAAAAATGTAAGAGCTGAGACCTGATAAAATTTCAGGTATCAAAAATGGGACACAATTAAGAGGCATGTTTAGGTACCAAACATATCATATCCTTAGTCTCAAACAACCCACATTTTCAAGCTATATGTGTTTTATTGTAAAGAAAAATAAAAATAAATTGAAGAATATTACAAAATAGTTTCTGTAAATACATCTTAACTAAACAATTAACAGACAAATAATCAAAAGTCTCTATTTTGGGGCGCCTGGGTGGCTCAGATGGTTGGGCGTCTGCCTTCAGCTCAGGTCATGATCCCAGAGTCCTGGGATCGAGCCCCGCATCAGGCTCCCTGCTCCTCGGGAGGCCTGCTTCTCCCCCTCCCTCTGCCACTCCCCTTGCTTGTGTTCCCTCTCTCGCTGTGTCTCTGTCAAATAAATAAATAAAAAATCTTATTAAAAAAAAAAAGTCTCTATTTTATAGACTAGGAGAAATTGAGCTACTTTGACAATGCAAAATTAAAACTGGTTTTTTGAAGGGAAGAGTTGGAAGATAAAAAGTGAAATCCAAACATTTTTAATATGAATTTGGGGGTCCCTGAAGTCTCAGAAGTTTCAATAATCTGTAAGGCATGGAGGATTATAGTTTACCCTGATTTTACTCTAGGTTTTAGGGAGAACTTTTCCTTCCCTTGCTTGACACTATCTTTTTCTACTTTTTTTAGTGTTTCGTTTCTTTTGTAGTTTTTCTAGCCATTAGTGTGATACAAGCTAAAGTAGAGTACTTCAGTCATCAATCCAAGAAATTCTCGTGCTGTGTTTGGAATTATATATATATATATATATAAAGCACCACTAATGACATTAATGCACAATGAAGAGTCATAGTTCTAGACTGCCTAGATTAGGAAGGAACTCAGTAAAAAGTGCCAAGAAAGTAGAACACTGTTCTTTTGCTTCCCATTAACCTAAGAAAGTTTCTGCAGTTTTTCAGGAGATTAACTAACTTGGGTTCAAAACCTATCTAGTAAAAAAGGAAATATTTATTCTTGACTTTATTCTCGGTACATGGCTGAGCAAAGACAAGAGTCAGAGATACTAATTCTTTAAACACCAATGATGACTCCTCAGGACTTGGTCTTTCCACAAAACACAATAAAATGTGTTCATCTGAGCTGGGGAGTTCTGTATCTCTGTAGACTCATAAGCCAACAGGATCTTTTAATGAATCAATAAAATACAAAAACTATGAATAACAGCTTCTAAACCTCAAGGTTGAGAGACAAATGAACTTTAGCTATCTAACCCGAATCAAGACCAGGAGGAAACTGTCTCCAAAAGTAATACAAACGCCAGACAATTAGTTAACTATAACTCTAATCAAAAAGTGGTGAGTATATTCTCATTCACATTCACACACACACACACATGTGCGCACCCACCCCCCCACACACACACCCCATAATTAATGAGATCTTTCATTATGGCTGTTTAACAAGAGCTTTTTATGTTGATCAAAGCACCTATGCCATTCTGAGTTTATTCCACTTACCAGCTGACTGATTGATAACTACCTTGAGGGATCTCTGAGTCTACCCCCTTTTAAAACTTGGTTTATGAAATGTGTTTTGCATACTGCATGTTAACAGAGGCTGTGTTTCTGTAATTATAATAGGGATATTGGGAATTCTTAATTAAACATCCAAGAGTTTTCATAACTTCTCATGGCATAGGAAATTAAGCAAAGATACTTCAGGAAATCAGAAAGACCATTGGAACACACCTCATTTTATCATGATAGTAGAATAATTAATGTCATTAATAATTTTGATTAATATTTAAACTCTTTATATATTAGTTATAGTTCTCATTAAGAATTTTCTGTAAGTCACTGGGCTAATTGATTTTATACCTTTTCTCATATGATGTTCAGAGAAATCCAATGAGATAGATATTACTAGTTCTAGGAATTGAATGACATATCTAGTAAAAAATGACAATTTTTTATGACAATTTTGCATTGTCAAATAGGAACTATCTATAACAAGGAAATGGAAGCTTAGACATAAAGTAATTTTTTTAAAAAGACACATAATAAATGGCAGAGCTTGAAATTTATTCCTACTGCATCTGACTCCTAAGCCAATATTTTGGACAAAAGAAAACCCAAAGTACAAATTCCTTGTCTTTCTTTCCACATACTTTCTTCTCTGTTCAGGGACTCATTTATTATGGAGTTATCTCATCTTTTTGCTAAGACTCAAACAATTGAATATTATTGTGGGGACTTATAAACATTCCCTTGCTACTCTGAAGTTAAGCAGAGAAAGTTGAATTAGTGTGTTGGCATTTTAAACTTAAAAAAAACGTGGGGCGCCTGGGTGGCTCAGTCATTAGTGTCTGCCTTTGGCTCAGGTCATGATCCCAGGGTCCTGGGATTGAGCCCTGCATCGGGCTCCCTGCTCAGGGGGGAGTCTGCTCTCCCTCTCCCACTCCCCCTGCTTGTGTTCCATCTCTCGCCGTGTCTCTCTCTGTCAAATAAGTAAATAAAATCTTTTAAAAAATAAAAATAAAAAATAAATAAACTTAGAAAAACTATGTGTTCCAAACAATATTGATATATTTGTGTAGTTGTGAGTTTTTTAGAATTTTTAAGTGAATGTATGCTTTTTCATGTAAAATTATTTCCATAGTAAAATTTTTATTATTATAACAAGTATGTATATAAAATTCAATCTTATTGTAGAATAGTTTAAAAAAGTACAATCGAGTAAAAAAACTATACAAAAGAAACCTGCATTCTCCCATAATCGAGAAAAATCTCACTGTTGGTAGCCAGCACCTATTTTTAGTGCTTCAGTTATCATTCACACAGCAGCTGCTGCCTTGCTCAGGAGCTGCAATTTCTCTTCCATTCCACTTAGGGACCTAGCATCACAGGTGCTCTGTTCCGGGGCAAGCTCTCATTTTCTACTCATGCCAGATTCTTTTAAGACATCTACTCCACTCAGCAATAAAGTAAAATAAGATGGTGCTTACTTCACTGTAAAATAGGTAGGGAAATGTATTTCTTTTGATTTCAACACTTTTTAAAGGGGAGATCCTTTCAAAAGTAATAGCAGGATTACTTGAATCTCAGTGTTGGCTTTTAATAGGTTTCACCTATAGGTTTTTTTCTCCTTAGCTTGGATAACTTCTACTAACGGGTCTGTATTTTCAATAGTCATTAGCAACAGCCACGACATTGTACCTGGACATACCAGCTACATGTTACTCTCAAGTTAACTGCTGGGGCTAGCTAAGCGTGCCAGATTATTTCCTTTCTCAGGGTAAAGCCATTCCCACAGAGCACAGAAGCGCCTTATTTGTGTTCGGTTCCATTGATTTCCACACCCTAATTCCCCAAATATACACATATAGATTTCTTAATCCTAAACAGGTCATTTATAAACAATAACACAAAACTATTTTATAAAACATATAGTTAAAAAAATCAATGGAATAGTTAAATTCCACTAAGACTGATGAATTAAAAAGGAAAAAGATATAAATATACACTAGTACAGCTAAAAAATATAACTCTAGATAATCAAGAGATTAGAAAAATAAATTAATTGTATATTATAGCCTATGCCAAAATCTTTGAAAATATTGATAGATTGGTAGAACTATCAATATTTGCAGGAGGCCAGACCAGATCAATAACACCGAAATAAGTAAAAATGTTATTAAAGAACTACCTCTCGTTACCGATCTAAGACTATGATTAAGACTTACATTTCACTGAAAAGTCTTAAGTTATTTATTTTTATTTTCCAGCACATAAATAATGATGTTTTATTATTTTAACTTTTTCTTTAGTTTAAATACGTATGTGTTTTCTGACAACGAATGTAATTTTTTTCAAACATCATTTAACTTTCCATCCATTGTATGTATATAAAATAATTTATATACTACTTTTTAAGTATTTTCTTGTTTTTTAATATTGTAATAATAGCAGAAAATTTACTGTAAAAATTTTTGCTCATCTATATAATTTATTCTATCTTTAGAATGCAAATTCAGGATCCATGGGTAACCACATTTTACCCTCTTACCAATACAGTGTAAAAAATATATTCATCCAAAGTTTCAAAAATCTTGGTCTTACTTTTTTATGTTTTCTTTATTCATTCTCTTTATGATTTATATTCTTGTTCTTCTCTAATATTCCATTTACTATTTGTATAATGAGCTTCTTATATTTGAACTATCTTGAGTAAGTCTCTGTTGCTTGCCAAAAATTTGCCTAAATTGAAAAAAATCTGCAATTTATTTAAGGTACAGTGTAATGGATTGAAAAGCCTCAGAATGGGATCTTATATGGAAATAGGTTATTTGTATATGTAATCACTTAAGGATCTCAAGATAAAATCATCCTAGATTTAAAGTGGGCCCTAAATCCAATGAGTGATGTTATGAAGAGGAGAGGGGGCGCCTGGGTGGCTCAGTCGGTTAAGTTTCCAACTCTTGGACTCTTGATTTCAGCTCAGGGCATGATCTCAGGGTTGTGAGATCGAGCCTTAAGTCAGGCTCCACGTGCAGCAGGGAGTCTGCTTGAGACCAAGAGTCGGCCACTCAACCAACTGAGCTACCCAGGTGCCCCTGTTATCTCTTTTTAATGAATTCAATTGATAAGCCTTTAGTGTTCCATACTTTAGTAGGAAGCTGTATGTTAAGTTGTGATATATATTCAAAATTACAGTTAGTTTTCTTCACACATACAAACAAAGCCTCTCCAAGAATTGCCTTATGATGAGCCAAAATGAAAGGTAATCTATCATCAGGTGAGTGAGTTTCATGTTATTTAAGGGAAGATATGAGAAACATGGTTATCATAAATTAACAATATTCACAAACAATTCTTTAGTGATGCTGATAAAATAACCTAGAGAGGGATCCATTATTTGTTCACTGAAATATTAACAACCAAATACTACTTCCTGTCATGACAGTAATAGAGACTGAAAGTAACCTCCTACCTCAAACAACTAGGGAACTGGACGAATTAAAAGACAAAGAGTTAAACTTTAGAAAGGCAGCTAGAATTGGCAGGTCAAAATACCTTAGACAAGATAGATAGACAGAGAGGGACGAAGATCTGTGGATGGGCCTGCTCAAGTCTTTGGTTGATTATACTCACTATCCATGTTAGAGAAAGAACCACCAGAAAGCAATGGGTAAAAGACTCCTGAAATTCACATAGCTGGGAAGAGTTAGTTACCACAGACCAGAATAAACAGAACTCATCATAAACAGAATATAATGTCAAGTACTCAGAGGTTATTGCTTTAGTAGTGGGAGTAAATTAGTCCCAGACTGAAGGTTGCGCTGGACATTTCCTAATATAGTTTAAATAGGTTTTGGAAGACATGAATTGATTCAAAGTAACTTATGTGTGTATCAGAATCAAGTTCGACATGATTCCTTTTAAACACAAATAGCATAACTATACCAATTTAAAGCAGAAATTGTCAAATAGGGGTGAAAAAAAGAACTTACTGAACACCATATATAAGAAACACCTTAGGGGCGCCTGGGTGGCTCAGTTGGTTAAGTGGCTGCCTTTGGCTCAGGTCATAATCCCAGGGTCCTGGGATCAAGCCCCGCATTAGGCTCCCTGCTCAGTGGGGAGCCTGCTTCTCCCTCTGCCCCTCCCTTGCTCTTGCTTTCCCTCTCTCTCTCTCTCTCTCTCAAATAAATAAATAGAATCTTTAAAAAAAAACACCTTAAATATAAAGACACAGAAAAGTTAAAAGTTAACAGATTAAATAAAGACTTACCACTTACATTTTAATCAAAAGAAAGTAGAAATGACTATATTAATATTAGGAAAAACTTAGACTTCAAAACAAGAACTATAAGGAAAAAAAGAGGAACTATCAAAATAATCCATGTTAAATAAATATTTTAAATTCATGCAAAATGACAAATCGTTTCCAAAGTGGCTGTAACATTCTGCATCTCTACCAACAACATGAGTTGCAGTTATTCCATAGCCTAACATGACCAGTATCATCGAAAATTCTAATTTTAGTTATTCTTGTTATTATGTAATAATATTTCTTTGTGGTTTTTATTTGCATCTCCCTAATGAATAATGATGTTGAGCATCTTTTCATATGCTTACCAGTTATTTGTACTACTTATATGGTGATATATCTGTTCATATATTGTGCTCACTTTTTTAAAAGATTGAATCATTTATTTGAGAGAGCGATTGAGAGTGCATGCATATGCAGAAGGAGAGGGAGGGAAATCTTCGGGCAGACTCCCCACTCAGCACAGAGCCCAACACAGGGCTCAATTCCAGGACACTGAGATCATGACCTGAGTCAAAATCAAGAGGCAGACACTTAACCAACTGAGCCACCCAGGTGCCTCATATTGTGATCATTTTTGATAATTATTTTCATCTTCAGAATTGATTTGTAAAAGTCCTTTATGTATTTTCTATACAAGTTCTTTATCAGATATGATTTGCAACAATTTCTTCCAAGTGTGTTGCCTTTTCATTTGCTAACATCAACTTTAGAAAAGCAGTTTACTTTTTTTTTAAGTACATTTAGTTTTATTAAAAAACAAAAACAAACTGTTATATAAAGTGGCTGTACCATTTTGCATTCCCACAAGTAAAATATGAGTGTTCCAGTCGTTCTGCATCCGCTCCAGCACTTGTGTGGTCAGTTTTTTTGTTTTATTTTGTTATTTTTTTAAATTTTTTATTGTTATGTTAATCACCATACATTACATCATTAGTTTTTGACGTAGTGTTCCATGATTCATTGTTTGTGCATAACACCCAGTGCTCCATGCAGAACGTGCCCTCTTTAATACCCATCACCAGGCTAACCCATCCTCCCACCCCCCTCCCCTCTAGAACCCTCAGTTTGTTTTTCAGAGTCCATCATCTCTCATGGTTCATCTCCCCCTCCGATTTCCCCCCCTTCATTCTTCCCCTCCTGCTATCTTCTTTTTTTTTCTTAACATATATTGCATTATTTGTTTCAGAGGTACAGATCTGTGATTCAACAGTCTTGCACAATTCACAGTGCTCACCATAGCACATACCCTCCCCAGTGTCTATCACCCAGCTACCCCATCCCTCCCACCCCACCCCCCCACTCCAGCAACCCTCAGTTTGTTTCCTGAGATTAAGAATTCCTCATATCAGTGAGGTCATATGATACTTGTCTTTCTCTGATTGACTTATTTCACTCAGCATAACACTCTCCAGTTCCATCCACGTTGTTGCAAATGGCAAGATCTCATTCCTTTTGATGGCTACATAATATTCCATTGTATGTATATACCACATCAGAAGTTTACTTTTTTCATAAAGTCAGTTTTTAAAATACTTTGGCATTTATGATTTGAGTCATTTGTGTACTATTAAAAAGTATTTTCCTAACCAAAAGTCATTATTTCTTTTGTATGCTACCTGTAAGAAATATCTTAATTTTAGGTCTATAATCCTTTGAGATATTTATTTTTTGGTATGTGAGATAAAACAGACTTTCCTTATTTTTTCCACATGAATACCTATATGTTCTATTGCCATTTGTTGAAAATACTTTTCTCATTATATTAACTTGTCGGGGCGCCTGGGTGGCTCAGTCGTTAAGCGTCTGCCTTCGGCTCAGGTCATGATCCCAGGGTCCTGGGATCGAGCCCCGCATCGGGGTCCCTGCTCCGCGGGAAGCCTGCTTCTCCCTCTCCCATTCCCCCTGCTTGTATTCCCTCTCTCGCTGTGTCTCTCTCTGTCAAATAAATAAATAAAATCTTTAAAAAAAAAATATTAACTTGTCATCTTTGGAATTTTGTCAAAAAACAATGAATCATATGTGAATGGACCTATCTATTCAGTTCCATTGATCTATATGATCAAAATGTATTTTTCACTGTATAGTCTTCCAATCACATAGTGTCATTCCTCCAACTTTGTTCTTTTCAAAATCAATTTGACTACACTAAGTTCTTTGTATGTTATATAAAGAATTCTCAAATAGATTGCCAAACTATTTTCTGTCCCTCTTACCACAGCACAGTTTAGGAATTTCCTTTAGGCAGAAAGACTAGGCTACAGTGAGGCATGTATAATTTGTTTCCCTTTTTTCAGGAATCACATTCCTCCACTGTTTATTCAATAAATTAAAATACATATTTTGATTTTTTCTTGTTTTCTAGTTGTTTATAATCAAGGGTAATTCCAGATCATCTCACCATTTCAAGGCCAGACATGTAAATCTGAGAACTAATTTATTTTGTGTTCACATATCAGCATACATCCTTTTTTGTTGTTTTGCTTTTTTTTTTAGATTGATTAATTTATTGAGAGAGAGAGAACCTCTAGAGTGGGGGAGGAGAGGAGCAGAGGGAAAGAATCTCAAGCAGATTCCCTGCTTAGCATGGACCTCGATGCAGGGGTTCAATCCCACAACCCTGATATCATGACCTGAGCCCAAATCAAAAGTTGAAGGCCCAACCGACTAACCCACTCAGGAGCCCCTGTTGTCCTGTTTTTTTAATACTTGCAAAATATTTTAGCCCTTGAATCTAATGAAGGTATTTTATGCTATGCCCTCAAGGAAGAGAAGAATGATCAGAGTGCTAGTAGAAGGGAGAAAAGGCCAGATCTTGGCTCTGTTATTTCCAAAAGTTAAGACCTGGTACACGCAAAATTAATGACACAATGGAAGTAAGGAAAAGGTTTCCCCAACCGTATCATACCATTACTAAAATAAAGATTTTACATGTGGTAGAGAAAAATAATTTATAAGAGGAAATAAAAATGTTTTAAACACAGAAGGGACTCTGAGAAGGTACTCCATTCCTGCACTAGTAGAAACTGTGATATACACCCCCAGTTAATTTTGGGAACCTGAAAGCAGAGTTGACTATATTCATAATTTAAAAAAATCTCAGGAAGGTGGTAAGACTGTGGAGATGAGGTAAGAGCCACAAAATATCCACATTTTGTTGTTTAATAAATTAATCTGTCACAACCTCATTGACTTAATTATTTGTATCATACTTAACTAGTAATATGATTCCAGTATGCTTGAGAGTAACGTAAAAACAAAACATGAAACCAGGATTACCGTAAAAGTCTTGAGAAAGGAAAGAGACGATGACTCTTTCTAAGGTGGAATTGGAGCAGCAGTTGTAGATAAATGAAGACAACAAAGATAAGGCTCATTTAGCCTGTTGAGCAAAATCTGTGCTTGCTTCTAATAAAGACACATGAAAAATCATTCACGATATCTCATATTGTACTAATTGCATTTTTGAATAATTACACACTCTAAATTACAACCAAGGACAGATTATGTAGAGACAAAACTTGTGTTCTGTAACAGAATACATATGCATATTTAACATGGACTCTCAAAATTTCCTATGGATTATGAAGAAGCAGAGTTGCACAGAGCAATTCAACAGAATTAGATATCCAATGTAGATATGTGATAGCTGTCAGGAAGAAGGAAAGTTAACAAATGCATCCTTTCTCAATATGATTAGTCTTGAAATCTGGATTTCCCAAATTATTACAAATTTTCCAGTCAAGGGAAATACATTTTTTTGTGCTGCCCACCCCAGCCACCAAAGCAAAACTGTACTATTATTCCCAACAAACTGGCACAGCATTAATCTAGCCTTATAGTTGGAACCTGAGGCCTAGCAGAAGACTACTTCAGACAAGTAAAAATGCATGCCCTAGACACTGGAAAATTCTAATTCTCAGTGTCTACCAAGAGAAATTCTTGAACAGACATCCATACCTAAGAAAATGTATCTAAAGATGTTCATTGCAATCCTTTTTCCAATAGCTAAACAAAACAAATAAAAACTATTCTACTCTGGGATAATAAATTAATAAAAGTTTTATTTATACACTGGAACACCCTACACACAAACATGTACACATGCAAACTAAAGCTATATGTATCAATGTGGATGTGTGTAAAAACATATTTAATACAAGTATCAAGTTACAGTGTGAGGACATTTATTCAGATTTTGTAAACATTGTATTTCCTTAAAACTAAAACAAAAACTATACATAAATATTAATATCTTATACAAATCTCATGAGTGAAAGAAAGAAAAAAAAATAGAGGCAGGTCCGAAAGACAAAAAGACAAAAAACAAAAACAAAACAAAATGGAAAGAGGGAGAGATGTATCTTAGCATATATATCTCCTCTCTCTCTGCTTTGAAATTGTTTGAAAGAGTATGTGACTATGAATATCAGTTCATACACATCCAGTACAAAAACATCACTTGTTTTCTTTTGTGATAACAAACCCAAAATTAATTTTGGAGGCTCTACTATACTAGGTAAAAAAAAAAAATAACCTTTACATTTAAATAAGTCTTATTTTGGATTATGGCTATATTTATATTACTAAATATTTATGTTTCTTCCTCCATCTCATAGTTAAATGGATTTTCTCCATTTGCTGAGTTTCTGTAGAAATTTGTATCTTTTATCTTCAGAATTCAGCAGAATTCCTGGAATTTAATAGGTGATTAACCTTCTTTGAGTAACACTGCAGGAATTAAGAAATGTGTTCACTTGTAAATGTCTTTCCAAATACTATGTATATGCCTTCTCATGAAAGTAATAGACCGAGAATATATTCCTGGGGGAGGAAAAAAGTAAATAGAAGGTAAACTCTTTAGCAAAGGATAAATTTGTTTGTAATATAATGCATAATTCCATAATGGTAATGAAATAAAACACAAGTATATCTTGCTGTTTTTTATGGTATAAAATACTGATGATTTTTGCTCATCCTAACACACATCTCATCAGACAAATCAAGGTTTATTCCATTTAAATACATAAATATATACATAGTGGTGTCTGTGACAAAAGTATTAGCTTCATTTTTAAAAAGCTAGTTCTCTTATCTTCTTTTTAAATATTACAAATAAAAGAATATTTTCTTTCATAATTGTGATCTCCCTGTAGTCGGGAAGGAAGTGGACACTTTCTAAATGCTGCGTTTCCATGCTTTATTGAAGGATAAGTAAAATTACATATCCATATAGTCATGTATTCGTATTTGGATTGAATTCTCCTGAATTGTAAAAAGGCATGTCTCATAATAATTTTAAAATTTATAAGTCCTCATATTCTAGGTTGAAGTCTCTCCACTCTCAGACTTAAGAAATGCTATTCCAAATAGATTTCTACCTATCTCTGTTAAACAAATATATTATGAGCAGATTTCATTATTTGTCTATTAATGTTACATTAATATTCAAAAGAATAATTCTTAATGAATTTAAAATCTAAATTTTGTAAGTGTATGAGGTGTTGATTCATGACTTATATAGAATTTTATTCTTACAATTAATTCACTTTAACATATTAACTCTGTGTCACTGTATATGAAATTAATGTTTTTATAAATAAAATATAAACTTACAAAAATATTATTTTAATTAATTCATTTTACTTTAATTTATTTTATTATTTTAATATATTTTATTTTTCTCTCGTTTATTTTGCTAATATTGTATAATTAAAATTTTCTTTATTTTGTAATTAATCAAATGTTAGCATTTCCAGAATTAGCTGATGTTTCACTTATTATGCTATTCCCAGTTATTACTGTCTTCATTAATCTTTGTCTTATAATTTATTTGTATGTCTATATAATTTGGCACATTTAACATAGTATTCAATGGTTCCTTAATAATTTTATATATGAATTATAATACTAATGTATATTATATATTTATATATAAATTATATTTTTGCATTTATATATCTATGATATATACATATTATATACACATGATAAAAGCAAAGCATTTATTCTTATTTCCTATAGTAAATAACGATGAATTAGGAAAAGCAGACTGAATATTTAAAAGATAAATGTAAGAGACAACAACAGAGTACATTTTTTAAAATATTTGAGTACTAACATAGATCTGTAGGCATTAGAAAGCATAAGGTACATCTTTGTGCTACACAAAGCTTCCAGAGATTTAAGAGCTGGTATTTCTTTGCAAGATATATTTGTTTCTTCTGTAATTTTTACATGTCTAATCTTTTGAAATAATAATAGAATATTTATTAAAAATACCCCACCATTACTTGCTATTTTATGCAACAGAAACAGTAACAGATATATTTGCAAGGGCAGAATATTATATTACTATATATGAACATAGCTTGAGAAATTTTTCCTGAACTTAGGGGAAATAAACAAATGGGACTATAATAGTTGTAGTATAATATGATGGTTTATATTTAAAAAGTAGTAATAGGAAATTTAAGAGGACAAAATTTTACAGACAATTTAAGATGAGAAAGATTATAAAACAAATAATACAAAAAATTTAGCTATTAAAAAAAGATATGCATTTTTAAGTTGAAGGGGGGGTCCATTACAACAAACCACAAGTCATTTATTTTCCAAAAATTCTTAATCATTTCAGTATCATGACTTTTCAATTTATGACTTCTTCTCTGCCAAAGTCCTCCACTCCATAGCAACCTCTTTCTCCTATGGACATTGCATGGACTTGCTTATACTCCTACACTCCAAAATTGCCACTGCAAGTGCCCTTTTTTCTATATATCACTTCCATCTTACCATATCTCTCCCTCTATTACTCAAAAAAAAAATTTCTGAGCTTACCAGAACCCACAAATTATTGATCCAACTTTTCACTAAATATTACCTTTTTGTGTGCCTTTGATTTTCACCTAAACCAGTTTAAATTCAATGCTCTAGTATCGGAGTATTTCATTGTATACTAATTCAACCTCCTTGTCCCTTCCTTCTCCATCTCAAGTAAAAGCCAACATTCTGTCTACCCTATGCCTGGATCTATGCTCCTACATTTGACTAGAGCAAGCAATTTTAAAGTCATGTAAGTCATACGTAAGTTTATTATCTACTCATGCAATTTTGCTACAGGTTTGTCACTTCTCCAGGGTAACTCACTTCCAAACTACAATTCAGCATGAAGACTTAGTCCACTGTTTGAGGTCACCATTTTAGCTGGTGGCTTCCATTGTCCTTCAGATGCAAGTTACACATGCATTTTATACTTATAACTAACTGGCATCACATGGACTCACCTAAATACAAAGTAGCCTGTAAGAGTAATCTTCCTTTTACTCAGGAAGGAGAGGAGAGTTGACCATGGGTACATAGAGTTTACATAGCACTAACCTGCACTCGTACTGTATGTCATTAGTCCAAACATTCTTTCTGTGACAAAGTATTTTATACTTTTTTCTCTCTCCTCAGATGTCCAACAAATATTTCCCAATCCTTACTCTCAACCTTTTTTTTTTTTTTCTAGATAAAATAAAATCAACTTGGGGGTGCCTGGGTGGCTCAGGTGGTTGAGTGTCTGCCTTCGGCTCGGGTCATGATCCCAGGGTCCTGGGATTGAGTCCCTCATCGGGCTCCCTGCTCAGCAGGGAGCCTGCTTCTCCCTCTGCCTCTGCCTCTCTCTCTCTCTCTCTGTCTCTCATGAATAAATAAATAAATAAATAATAAAATCTTTAAATAAATAAATAAATAAATAAATAAATAAAATCAACTTGGAAACTCCATAAATCTGCACTTCGTATATTCATTTGTTTGTGCTTATATACATTACATTCATCCTGCTACCATGATAGAAACCTTCATGATTATATATATATATATATATTAGGATCAACTATAATATTTAAGCACTAGAACCCTTTTTCTCAAAGAACTAACTCAAGGAATTCAATTCACGAATTTCCCCTCTATCTTCATAACACCCTTTTTCCACTGTATGGATTATATCTAACAGCATAAAGACATTTTGTTATATCTCCTATTGAGAAAATATCATTTTGAGCCCACATTATGCTTCAGCTAACAAATCATATCTCTTCACATTTTATCATGATGTTTTTAACTTAATTTCTAACCTCCTTCCTCCAATTTCTCTGATCCCAAAGTTTTATGTAAAGAGTAAAGGTCCAGGAGTAGTCAAGATTATTTTCCAAGAAGAAACATGAGGAAAACTAGGCTTCCCCTACCAGTTGCTAAGATTCCACCAGAGTGGAAAGCAAACAGATCAACACTATACAATAGAAAACAAATAAGCTGATCCAAATAGTTAAGGGAACTTGAAATATGACAGAGAAGGGCATTATAATTGGTAGGAACAAATTCAGGTATCAATAAGTGATGCTAAAGAAATAGGCTCTCCATATGAAAATGAAAATTACATTGTCAAGAAATAACACACCAAAAAATCTAGATAGACTATTGGACTATGTACAATGAAAACTTTGAAACTTTAGACCTACATATAGGAGCATGTTTCCATATCCACTGGGAATGGAAGGCTCTCTCAATGACACACAAGCACAAACCACTAAGAAAAAGGCTTGATAAGAGTAAATTTAAAACTTCTTATCAGTATGACAAAATAGTCTATAAGTGAGGTTGTAAAAAAGGTAAATTTGGAGAAACATATTTTCAGCCTATATAACCAACAAAAGATTGAATATTCAGAATTTGCTGAAATGTCTATGACTCAATATATTAAAAAAAGATACAAAAGCCTGAAGAGAGAATTATACAAAGGATATAAACAGATAACATACAAGGAGGAAACCAAAATAGCCAATGTGAATGTGAAAGCTCCTACTGATTAGCAATGACAACAAAAACACATAAATTAAAAAAAAATTCGTATCAGATTGGCAAAATTATAAAGTTTGACATTATCACTTTATACCAAGGATTAAAAAGGTGAAGCTCTCTTACAGTGCAATAGCATACAAAGAGCAAAGCACTTTTGAGAAAAATTTGGTGTTCTTTTTAAATTTGAGGATGGATATAACCAATTACCCACCAATTCTAACTTTTAGATATGTCTTAATATTCTACATATACACAAAAGGATACATGCAGAAGAATAATCAAGGAATAACTGATTATAGTATTGAAAATTGGGGAACAGCTCGATGCCCACCAGTTGAATAAAGCTTAAATAAAATAGAGTATATTCATTCAAAGGAATCATTATGGTAGATGAAACTTAAGAACTATATTTCTCTATATATCAAAATAATTCTAAAATTTGTTTCTTGAATAAAAGCAACTCAAAAGCCATTATGAATAGTATGATAAAATTACATAAATTTGAAAATCATTAAAAAAGGAAATCATTAATAATACTATTTTAATGATAAAGATATTCATTTGAATATATAGATGTTGAAAATGCACAAAAATGTCAAGAAATCAGTTCCCTTTAGAGAGGGAAGAAGGAATGAAAATATTTTCAAAGCATGTAACTAGTGGGGCTACAACTCTGTGTCATAACTAATAGAAAATTCAAAGCAAATAAGGCATAATTCTAAAACTGGATGATGAATGCTCATTATGTTGTTTAAATTTTTTATGATTTTAAATATATAATGTTCAAAAAATTGCTAGCCAGTACTTATTCAGAAGTTTAAACCACACAAAATACACTACTTTTTTTTTAAAGATTTTATTTATTTGACAGAGAGAGACGCAGTGAGAGAGGGAACACAGCAGGGGGAGTGGGAGAGGCAGAAGCAGGCTTCCCGCTGAGCAGGGAGCCCGACTTGGGGCTGGATCCCAGGACCCTGGGATCATGACCTGAGCCGAAGGCAGATGCTTAATGACTGAGATACCCAGGCACCCCACAAGCATACACTATTAAGGAGACAGAAGTTGATCGTGGGGAGAGAGAGTAAATAAAACACCTGTCAGGCTTCAGTGAAAATGAGAATTTTTTTACTCCCCCTGTTCCTTCTCTGAATCAGAGAAACCACCTCTAACAAGCAGATAAATAGGTAAATTGCTCATTCTATCTGTTCTACTCCTACATGCCTACTTTTTTCTACTCACCATAGTATTTTATATCCATGAAGAGGATAATATTTTAAGAAAATAAGGTGATATAAAACAAGTGGGGGTGAGGAATAGCTGCCAATGATATGGAAAATATTTAACAGCTTCAGTCATTTGTATACTATCCTCACTAATAATACAAGTATTATTATTATTTATTTAAATCAATTTATTTCTTAAATTTAAATAACTTGTTTAAGAATTTCATTTTATTCCATTTTCTTTAAAGAGAATTGGAATCACTTGCCAAAATAGAAGCACCATAACAAATTAATGCAATAAAATATCAAATCATGTAATTAAAAGAAAAGCAAATTTTGCAATTACAAGTAAAATAAAATATTAATTACAGAAAGAAAGACCTGACCCAACTTACAAAAAAATATATACCTAAAAATAATTTTAAAGGAAAAGATGAGGCTGACTGTGATTGGTCAATAAAATTGATAATCTGCTTGATGTCACTTAGTGAAAAATAAGAAATTCTAACACAAAACTTCAATTCTATTCTATATAGTTATGATGCCACTTTTCCTTGAGATTTCCAACTCATAGATAAACAATCATAAAAGGCTAAAAGCTGCTTAACTGTGTTCTGATAGGATACATTATTGCACATAATTTATCAATAAAATAATAGAAATTTTATTCAACCAACTCACCTCAAAAAGTCCTCTGAATGACCTCCAGATTCTAGTTTTCTTCTGATTAGTTCTAGTTATCTGGTAGTGCTTACAAGTACTGGCAAGGTTTCTCATCAGTACACCAACACTAAATCACTAGGGAAAATAAAGGCAAACCATTAAAAAATGTCTTCATAACATCCAAATATTGTTAGTGAGATCTTTAGATGATAATATACAACCAATGACATAAATGTAGACATGTCTCTCCACTTTTTTGAAATCATCAAATTTTCCAATATAACTGTGCCTCTAAACATGCAAAGCTAAACAAAGCATGCATGTGTTGGCTCTGAAATGAAGACTGACTTGGAAGACCTTATATTCTCATTTGGGCAGAGTACTTGCATGTGTGAAAGGCCAAACAAGCATCATTGGAGAACAAGAGTTATTTATAATCTCTAAGAGTGAGAGCGATTGAGGAGGACAGAGACAGAGAATAAAAATCTGGTGTCTGGCCCTTAATATGAAAAAAACATTTCTTCATGCAGTATATATGGTGGGGTGGGCTTCCATGTGTGTATATCTGAGCCTATTCTGCACCCAAAGCAGCAAAACTGAACTAATGTCCAACTTGGATTTGAGGAACAAAATGTTCATAATGGACCAATTTTCCTCTGCGCTTTTCCAAAACATTTTCTAGGCTGTATTTTGCTTGTCTTCACATCAGTAAGTTGTCAATTTGTTCGAAAATTATCTTTTTCAGTTAAAGGTGTGGGAAAAAGCTAACAGACTTTTGTGTTCAAAAATTGGAATTCCTTATGCAGCTATTATCTGATAAATACCAAATAATTAGCTGAGTTCATAGCATTCATAATGTAAATAGTCTTCAGTGAAGAATATTAGCTTTTCATTCTAGGTGTAATTATTGACAAATCAAGATTCCAGTCATACCCACAATTCTATAATGAAACATGTTGTTTAACAGAGGAAACTAATAAAACATCGTTCATGCTTTGCTACTGATTATGCTTTTACCATTAAACAAAACAAAACATGCTTTTAAAAGTGTTCACAATTACTTCTGCAGCTCCAATATTTTAATTAAATACAACACTGTAAAAGACACTTATGCTGTTTTTCCATCATTATTCCCAGTCACATTACATATCTTTTTCTGACGATACTTGAATATATTATTCTTTAAAAAAAATAGATTTTGTATGATGGCTGGCCTGCCTTTCTTTCTTTCTTCCTTCCTTTCTTCCTTTCTTTCTTTCTTTCAGTTTCAAAATACTATTGCAAGTGGAAATATTTAATATCTGAATTTATGAGTGGTTCTTCATAGATGATAGAAAATTAAATAGACCTGTTCTCTTTGCCAACACCCAAAATCAAATTATTTTTGTATGATGTGTTTTTGCAGTTGATAGTTAAGCAATACCAAAATACTGCTTAATTGATTCATTAAATTAGTGTTAATATCTATACAAAGACTATATGAATATTTTATTATCATCATGAGTATTTTAAATCAGGAACTTTATGCCTTAAAAATTCCAATTTTAAGCATGGCTTAATAATGTTTCAAAAACCATCACTATCACCACCACCACAACAAAACAGAGTGCAATCACAATTACTTTTAGTTATTATATATGCTTATATAAACTTGATTAATAATTGTTCACTTCAAAAGATGGTTTTAGGTTTATCATATAAAATAATGCAGGAAATTTTTCAAAATTCAGTTTTCAAAAATCCACACGTCACCTATATCATCTGTATAATCCATACTTCTAAGAATCTAAAAAAAAATTCAGAAATGAATAGTTTGGAACCTTCACTGGTAGGATTAAATGCCATCTGTAAATTACGTGGTCTTATACTGTATAAAGGAGAAAATTCCAATGATTTTTTTGTAAGCCTCATTTTCAGCAAAGAAATCAGTAAGAGCTTGTATTTTTATAGGTAACATGTAAGTTTATCATAAATGATTTCATGTATCACATTCTGAAAAATGCTAAGTGAGTGTATTTCTCACAGCATATCACCCTGAAATAAGACTTGGGTTAATGATAATTAATTATATCACTTTTACTTTTCTAGGTTTTGAACCAATTGAGAAATACAATTTATATTCTTATTTGATTTCTCTGTCTACCTACATAACCACTTATCCATCCACACACACACACACAATCAGAGGGTACTGCTTTCCCATGTTCTTATGTTTCTGATAAAGGGACTTCCACTACAGCTGTGGTTATAATACTTTGGTGCACATTGAAATCAGCTTGGGGAGTTTAAAAATCTATCTTCTCCAAAAATTCTGATTTAACTAGTTGGGTGGTTTATGAAGCTCCCCACATCGGGGGGTCAGTCAGTGGAGCATGTGACTTGATCTTGGGTTGTGAGTTTGAGCTGCACGTTGGGTGTAGAGGTTACTTAAAAATAAAATCTTAAAAAATAATAACAAAAAATGAAAAGCTCCCCTATGATTCTATTATGCCTTCAGTATTGAGGACCACTGGACTAGAGCAACCTGTCAAGTTCCCCCTTTTTACCATCCTCCCATAAAAGAGACCACCCAGAGAAGACTTTTCTTCTGCCCTCTTTCTGGATAATATTGTCCTTGCTTAAGGATATCAAATGATAAGTGATAAAATGATAAAATCCATATAATAATACAACACCAGAATTGTGTTCAAGAGGAATAACTGATAGCTAAAGAGATGGTACATCTCTTGGGGTTATTTCCACTACCTTAAATAAAACCATTTTGAACAGAAATGTAGACCATGGGCCAGACACCCAAACAAAATGGGATTGGGCCACTTGCTAGGCAGAGACAGAAAGAGAGAGTGAGAAGAAGAGAGAGAAAGAGATTGAGAGAGAGGTGTAATAAATAAGAGATGGAGACAGTAAAGAAAAAGCTTCTGTACCAGGAAGTATATTTACAGTGCAATAAATACATAGTCTGCGATACAGGAACCTGTGGATCTTTCCTGGGGACTTTGGCACTGAAGTAGTAATTCAGGCTTTAAGAGAGTCATGAAATCCTAAATAACTTCAATTTTGTGCCTGTATTTTATGAGATCATCAAAACACTTCAAGTAAATTACATCTTCAAAATCAATTGCTCTTTTCAGCAGATCATCTATTATCCTATATGATTGAAACTTGCATCTCTTAACTGGTGTATTATCCAAAGCAAAGTCAAACCCAAAGTTGTTCTTTAATGCCAGCACTTCAGCACCTTGAAGAAAGAGAAAATAAAAATGCTAATCTATATACATTACTTTGTGCTGTAGTGCTCAGTTTTTATATTTATGTGGAGAAAGTAATTGGAAATGAAAGAAAATGGTGTTTGAAGTGGGGGAAATGGCCTAGGTTCTGAATTTGGGGACTTCCTCTGCCACATACTTGCTACATTAGGGGGACATGTCAATTAACCTGTCTGAACCCCTTTCTTCTCAGCTACAAAATGGGAATGAGAGAGAATATCTATGGACGTACTCAACTATGAGTAAATATGTTACTATGTTAGTTCATTCTATCATAGGGAATAGACTAGCTCCAAACTCAGGCAGGAGAGCTAAAGAGAAAACAGCAAAACTTATTAGCATATGATATACATATGAAAATGTTTGGTAAAATATAAGGTAGAATGCTATAAATTGTGAATATGTGTGTTAGCTGCAGAAAGATTTAGAAGAATCAAGAAAAATGAAGGATCACCGTGAAGTAAGAATTTTCTGTGGTTAGAATTTAATAGTCATGGACCATCCAGACAAGAGGGAATATAAAGTCTAGAATGACCATGACATAATACCTGGGAGTGTTAACAGATGCTGGGCACTTCAATTTATGTTTACCTAAATGCTAGAGAGTGCCCGGTGGACAGAAGGTTAATGTTGAAAGTTTTGGGATAAATAATCTTAACTGTTTATAGATGGAATAGAATAAAAAAGGCTATCAAGGAATCTATGGCATTGTTTTTTTCAGGGCCAGTGGGATGAAGAATAAGAATACAGTTCCAGCAATGACAGTAAATAATAATTATGAGATGTTTTTTAAAAAATCAACATTTTTTTTTTTTTAAGATTTTATTTATTTATTTGACAGAGAGAAAGATAGCAAGAGCAGGAACACAAGCAGGGGGAGTGGGAGAGGGAGAAGCAGGCTTCCCGCCGAGCAGGGAGCCCGATGTGGGACTCGATCCCAGGACCCTGGGATCATGACCTGAGCCAAAGGCAGACGCTTAACGACTGAGCCACCCAGGCGCCCAAAAAATCAACATTTTTGTTGCCACACTAAGATGAGAGATGTAGGATTGGAACTGTTGTTTGGAAATAGGATCCAGAAACTTACAATAAGATGTCAAAATTATAAATGTTGATTTGTTTATTTAGGCTCAATATTTGTAGCAAAGAATGCAAGTTAAGGAAATGAGAAACACATATTATTAATATTAATATTAATATATTATTATAAATTTATATTATATTATTATAATTAATATGAATATATTATAAATATAAATATTATAAATATATTTGCTGAATCCACTTCTCTCCATTGTATGATATGATTTTCTCCAGTAATATTGTTTAGCAATGCATCCCTCAACTAAAAAACCTTTAAATTACCACAGTGTCCCTTACAAATTATCTATACTGGTATTTGTTTTGACAATGCTACATTTAACTAGAACTTTTACTCCTATGGAATTTCTCATGTTATGAAAACTTCCTTTTCCTACTCTTTTGAAAGTTTTATCTCTTCTTCACATGCCAATGAAAAATAGGAATTCTTCATATTTCTGTTATCCATATTAATTAGAAAATATTGATAAGGAGTTATACATGATATCATGAACATAACATAAATTCAACTAAAATGTAGAATTGGGTGAACTCAGAGGACAATGTTTGATTGAATTTTTGAATGCTTGTGAGAATGTGATCATAAAACTGGAATGAGTTAAGAGCAGTTTGTTCCAAAGGAGCATAGGGTACAACTGGGGAGAAAAAATGCCATTCACCTTGATGGTATTACAAATATCAGAGTGCAATGGAAAAAATAAAGTGAATAATAAATTCAAAAGTCTTGGACAAGATAGCTCCACCTTGATGGATAATCCAGGGGAAAATTTAAAGATTTTTTAAAGATTTATTTATTTATTTGAGAGAGACGGGGTGGGGGGTGTGGCGTGACTGCATGAGGAAGAGGGAGAATCCTCCACTGGACTCTCTCCACTGAGTGGGGAGTCTGCCACAGGGCTCAATCCCAGGACCCTGAGATCACGACCTGAGCTGAAATCAAGAGTTGGACGCTTAACCGACCGAGCCACCCAGGTGCTCCTTAAAAGGCGCTTTAATAGTAGAGAATGAAATCATGAGAGGAAGAGGAATAATCCTGAAGCCATCTACTGAAGGATTCCTTGGTAAAGTACCAGCTTACTACTATGTCACTGTGTAGGTAATAGATCATGTAGCCACTCAAAATAGCTGCCTCTTCATACTTTACATAGTTTCTTATAAACACACCTGAGAATGAGCAGATATTGATGACTTACTGACATGATACATGACATGTATATGCTAAGGTTTGGAGCAATTACTTGTAGAAGCCTATGACTTAGGTTGTTTTCCCTACTTGACCCAGTTGGATTAGCACTGTTTAGAAGAGCTAAAGGAAAAGAGTCAGGAATCTCCACTCAAATCTCTTATTTTTTTCCTCGAACCTTTCTCTTTAAGGTTTCATTTCTCAAATGTCTTACACTGACAATATAAATATCTCCAAAATATCTGTTTATAGCCCTAAGCTCTCTCTTGAGGTCTAGCCTGGATTTTAACTGTCTTCCTTTCCTTAAACTATACATCCCACTAGCTAGTCAAACTTATTACATACCAATCAAAACATTCCAATTTCCACAGACTTGATTTCCACCAATCTTTGCTTCCAGTTTTTATTTATAATTCCCACATAACTTCCAGTTGTGGATTACAGTCTTAGTCGACCCAAACTTATTAATTTCTACATTCCACCCAGAGCCAATGTGTGCAGCTTCTTCTTCAGTAATCCTCCTGGAATACTTCTTTCCATTACTATAGCTACCATTCTTGTAAAGGGTATTATCCCCTTTGCAATGATACTTTAATAGCCTTCGAACTGGCCTTCCTGCCTCACTTCTTTTTCCACTGAAGTCTATGACTAATCTTCTTAAAGAACAGACCCAATTTTATCACTTCCATGCTCAATTAACTTCTGTGACTCATTTTTGTATGTCAAATTAATTATAAATTTATTAACCTGGCACTTAAGCCCCTTCATAAATCCCCAATCTACTCTTTCAGCACTGGCACCCTATCACTATTCCCTAAATGAACCATATGCTCAAATCAAAATTAACTTCTACTACTTCTCAAAAATGCTCATGCTGTCATTTCCAGGTTTTTGCTCCTATTTGTTTCACTACTACTGTGCTTTCCCCACTAGTAAATGTAATAATTATAATTAATACTGGAACAATATTAATAAGAACCAAATCTTGATTGAACAAGTACTATATACCAGTGACTAAGGATTGTGATACGTGTTTTATAAATGTTTTCTCATTTAAGCTTCATAACATCACTGTGTTGACATGCTATTATTTTTGTCATATATAGCATATGATGGGAGGCTTAGAAAGATTATATTACTTGCTCAAGTTCATTACACCAATGGTGGAATTAGTAATCCAATTTAGGAATGCCGAGTTTAGGACAATGTCACTTTGTTCTCTCAGTATAAATATATAGAGAGGCTGGAATTCAACTTGCCCTTTATTTCTAGTGTCACCTCTTCAGTGTATATGTCCTATTCTGGTTTTTTTTTCCATGCTGTGAATAGTCCCTGTTTTGAGTCACCAAACCCCATACCCCAACAAAGCATTTTTATTGTTCTTCTTATACAAAAAATACCTTACTACATATTGTTTTATAAAAATGTGCTTATTTTTTCAACACCAGTGATAAATAGCAGCAGCTTAAACAGAAGGACTGTTTCGGACTCTGTCTTCTAAGGCACATAACCAAGTGCATATAAAGAGTGGATGCTCAAAAAATAATTGTTCGATTGAATTATTTCAAAGGACTCTCCAGGGGTAGGACTGTACTAAATACAAACTATTTTGTAAATAATTTTATAACCCAGATCTCCTGCTGATTTATAATTTTAATATTTTTGTGGTTTATCAGGACAGATCCATGGATGGTTCAAGTGCATGGTTTCATATGTCCCTGAGCACTGTGGGGGAGACTCATGCAGAATACAAATTTGTACTAATTCTTTTCCCTTTGAAGACATATTTCTGAAGGAAAATAATGAACTCTCCATGACAGAACCATAGGAAAACACTCAACAAAACTAGAAGCAATAATTATGAATCTAAAGGGTGATTCAAAGCAGCAGGAAGTTAGACTGAACTGTAGTGATTTAATGCTGAGTACCCTTGCTCAAATATGCTGACTTAGAAATTGTTAAGGAATAAGGCCTTAAAACTTTTTTACAGAATATGTTATAATGTCCAATAACTACTTTGAAAGAATTTCATAGGAAGACCAAAGTAGAGAGAATACAGATGTGCTGATGAACTGGATCTATAATTTGAGGGTTGACTTGATGGCTGGAAGCTGAGAGTAAGAAAAGAATTCCATTCCTAGTAAGCATCCTTGAATAGTCTAGGACATTTGCAACTTAAGTTATAGGACTGAGACGTAGAAGCAGCTAAAGATCTGGATTCCTGAATAACAAATTCAACACAGGGATCTTCCTAGGATATCATGAAATGTCCTACAGAACTCTCTGGACAAAGTCACATGGGTCATTTTTCCATAGAAGTCCTTCAAAAGGTAGGTATTTCTATACGGCCATGAGTATCTTATAATGTAATGACTTCCTGAAAAGAAACACGTGTAATTCCCCTTCATTTTTCTTCTTTACCATAAAACTAAATTAATTAATGACTTAATAGAAAATCTACATTTTATTATAAAATAGGCTTTATGTTAGATGATTTTGCCCAACTGCAGACTATTGTAAGTGTTCTGGGAACATGTAAGGTAGGCGAGGCTAAGCTATGATATTTGGTAGGTTTAGGATATTTTCAGCTTATGATGGGTTTATTGGGAAATAATCCCTTCGTAAGTTGAGGAAGATCTGTATTTGATATACCATGTCTTGTTTGTCCCTAAACTTGTGACTGGGCACTTGAGATGTTTTCAGATTTTGGGTAGAATGCTATAGCATCAATAAAGCTGCTATAAACATCTACTTACAAATATTTCATAGATATATGCTTTTATTTTTCTTGGCTGTGGAGTGGCTAGATCATATGGTAAATACATGTTTAATTTTTAAAGAAAATTCTAAACTATTTTCTAAAGTGGTTCAACATGGAAAACTGTCATACTAATTTTTTTTCTGTCATCTCTTTATTTGGATAAACCCATTCTCCAGTAGATTGTTTTTCTATTTTCTTAAGAACTGGATACAAAATCTCTGGTTCATAATTTCTTCCTACTTTTTTGTCTTATTTTGTTTTGTTTTTATAACTGTTGATCCACTGCTCTATTATTTTGTGAGCTGCTTTGGAGAAGTCTGACTCCAGTCTATTTTTAACTCTTTGTAAATCATTTGATATTTTTGATGAAAGGCCTTAAGAAAAAATTTTTTCTAGACCTTAATATCTAAGAGTTTCTTAGGATATATCTCAAAGCTAGCCATTCCAGGTTCATTTTCTCAGATACCTGCTGAACCCTTTCAGTATGTATATTCAGATCTTCATTTGTTAGAGGAATAAGCTCTTAGATTATAGTTTTAAATATTAATTCTGTCCCATGATTTTGGTGTCTGTGTCTGGTCATTCTAATATCTGTTCAGTTCTGTTTGGTTTTCAATTAGTTTACTGTTCTCTTCATTATAGGTCATATTTTCCTACTTTATCACAGGCCTGATGATTTTTTACTGGCTAAGAGCTGTGTGCCAGTCTCAGCCTATTGATAACCGATGTTGTTGTTGGACTAGTCCTTGTGGTTCTTATTGTGACTGCAAAATGCCCTCAGCAATAACGATCAGGAAATTTTGTTTAAAAAAACTGTTATTATATTTATTACAAGTCCTGGAACTTACACAGAGTACGTGATACATGGGGCCACACAGAGACGTTGCAGGTAGAGGAGAGAGTTTGTGGGTCTGCATTTCTGCATTTATTGGGGTCAAGGGTGGAGGCCTAGGGTTTCCCAGACTCACTCTTTACTGGTGAATTTAAAACATTAGAGTGGGAATTAAAGTGCAGGAAGAGAAAAAACAATTAAATGGTAGTTACCTTGAAACCAAACAAGATTCCTCAAACAAAGTTGCCTAGGGAGAGAGAGAAGTGCCACCTGGCTCTTCATCTAGTCCTGTGGCTGGCACTGTGTTTACTCAAGATAGCAGTCTTTGAAGAGAATGACTCCTTGAAGTGTCGCTGCCTCTTCAATCTAAACTTAAATTAGGCACTTGCATTACAAAAAGAAAAGCCAACTGTCAGGGCTCATACTACACCAGTTTATGGAGGTTTCCTCATTTCTTAGATCTCAATTTACCTGTAGTTATCTGGTAACTGTTTATGCTTTTCACACGTAAGATAGTGTCTTCTGTATTATTTTAAATATTTTATATATGTGGGTTGCAAATTTACCCAAACTAATTTTGTTCATGTACCTCTTCTCGTTTCTACAGCTTTCAACAGTTAAAAAAAAGATGATGAATGGATGTTGAAGACTAAATTCTCAAGATATAGAAGATGAACTTGTTTTGTAAGTTCCATGAAGTTTCAGCTACTGTCTTGGTTCTCTGGCCGGCACAGCTTGCTTCCCTAGAGGCAGTGTGGCAATGTCTAAAGGCAGGATTCATCTAATTTTATGGTTAACACAAGACATCTAGAATACTCCAGCATAGTTTTTGGCCTTCATCCCAGACCTTGGATTCACTTTAAAGTATACAGACTATTGGGTTCACCAGAATGTTACACATTATTCAGTAGTAGAATGTATCTGTATTATTTCTAACCACTCCATATATCTATAGTTCGCCACTATCTTCACCAGTAAAAAAAGCATTCATTTAGCTAATTTAAAATACCTATGACGATGACTGTAGGTAAAGGAAGCTGAAGTATTTATGATAGCTACTTCTGAATTAAAAATTTTTGATCAAATCATGACTAACCATCTCATGAATATATCCCAATGAAGACAAATAGAAAACCAACTTATAAATTAACACCCCTCGACACATACATATTACACTCTCTATGTTGAAGTATATTATATTACAGGTCATATTTCACATGTATTTTACCTATTTTTCTTCAATATCCTTACTAGATTTTTTAGACAAATTTTGTTATTTTTTAAAATTAATTTTACTAATTTTTTCAAAGAACCAGGTTTCAGATTTATACTTCATTCTTCTTTTTTGTTGTACTTTTGTTTTCAGATTCCTAAATTGTGTTTTGTTTTATGAAGTCATTCTTCATGTCTCTTTCTTGACCTATGCTTAATTTCTTTATTTTTATTCTTTTTTTCCTGAAAATAAAAAAAATATATATTTTAGTTTTTGTATTATCCTCAAAGCACTACTTTGTCCATCTCACAAAATTTTAAATATATACTAATATTATTCTGTTTTTCAAAAACAATTTTTGGTTTGGAAATTACAAAGCTGATACTTCAACATTTTTTTTTTTTAAGATTTTATTTATTTGAAAGAGAGAGACACAGTGAGAGAGGGAACACAAGCAGGGTGGGAGTGGGAGAGGGAGAAGCAGGCTTCCCGCGGAGCAGGGAGCCCGATGCGGGGCTCGATCCCAGGCCCTGGGATCATGACCTGAGCTGAAGGCAGATGCTTAACGACTGAGCCACCCAGGCGCCCCGATACTTCAACAATTTTGCTTTTTATTATTATATTTGTAAAATTGGTTCCTTTATCTCTCTTAAATCTGTCTTTTAAGGTGCAAAAATAGTTTTAAGATTTGATCTTATTTTTTCAATTTTTCTCATTAACTGACATGAATGACATCTAGACATTTTTTTCATCTCCTAAAAGCCCCCATGGGTGACCTCTCCTTGATACCAATAACAGTCCGCTTGCATTCTGTTCAAAGGTCCCTTTAAAGTTTGAGGCCTGCTTGATATAAATTTATGTCACTAGTTGAGCAATGAATTAGATTAATTGGGAAGGATGCCAGAACCATTGGCAGTCTTCAAGGAATTCTCTGTATTTTTTTTCTTTTTTGCATTTGATGAAACTGCCGTTTCTGTATATAGCTTTTCCCTTAGGCTACTCACTCTGCCAGCTGCTGGCTGAACTATCTCCTCTTCCCCTGCTGTTACTTGCTTCATTAGGGGCAGCCCTCACATCCTCAGTCTTCCTGCCTTCTATCTCCACTATGCTGTTCCTGTGACCTAAAAGTTCTTCTGACAACATAGTTGATGACATTGTAAGAAAAGTATATGTGATCTGCTGCTCCTGTGAACCATGGCTGATTCTTGTCTCCACTCTTTGCCTACAAATCTGGAGATGTCAGAGGGTTTCTGAAACCTGTCTCCCCTTACTGTCCAAAGATGCTAGTGTTTCTCAGGAAAGAAAGCTATGTGAAAGCCCTTAGCACAGTCTGTAATCTGAACCATATTTACCACGACAGCTTTTTTTCATGAATTTTCTTGGAACCAGGTGGCCACCTCCCCCAGTTTTCAGTATTGAACCAGCCATATCCTTATTATTATATCCAATAAATGGGAATCCTTCATCTCAGGGCATGGAACACATGTTGATGGAAGATACGTATTTAAATCAAACCACAATTAATTTTGGAATTTTGTTAGCATTGGCAAACTGATCTCAAAGTATTACATAAAGGGAGACTTCCTGTATTAGGTTTCTACTTCTGCAATAAAAATTACCACAAACTCTCTTCAAAGATTTTGATATGCTTAATTCCTATCCAGAGATTATTTTAAAGTTATTAATCTAATGCTTTTATTGTTCCTTATTTTTACACTAAAATTCTTCATGTATATCAACATTATTTTTTAGGAGAAGGATTTAATTAGGCAATGAAAATATTTGTGTTCTCATTATTAATGGAATCTATTACTTTTATAACAATTTTAATTCTATATTTATAATATATTGAATATTCATATATATTTGGATTTATCTGAACTGGCTATGCTTTTTCTATTTTTTTAAACTCTGTCTATGCCTATACCTTCATCAAATTGATTTAATTATAGTATTTTATAATGTGTTTTCATACCTAAGGGGTTTCTAGTCAATATATTTTATTGTTTATTGTTACTCTTAATATTTCTTCCAGATGAATTTTATTGTCATATATCACATTACAAAAATTCCTTTGATGTTTGAAGTCACTTTTACTTGATTGACTCATTTAGGAAATAACGTGATTTTTAAATGAATTGGTTAAGAATGGTTATTTTTGATCACTATTGTTTAACGGTGTTTTGGATTTAGTACCTTAAAAGAGAAAATGATGAGGGGTATATATATTTTTCCTTCTTTTTCCAAATATTATCACTTTTTGTATATGACAAAATTCTATACCTAGAAAATTCCAGAAGATAATTAAGAAACTATTCAAAATAATAAATTAGCCTAGAATGATCAGATAATACATAATAATATCAATATCAGACTTAAATACAAACTCTCTTGTTAAAATAATAATGAGGGGAAGTTTCACAGGCCATGATCACCCTTGGTTTCTTACATAGAACCCATCTTCCACTTTTCTAATATAACCTAATTTTTTTGACAGGTAACCATCTCTCCTCAGATTCTAGGAGTTCAATAATAAACCAATCCAACTCCTCTGGCCAACTGGATGTGAAGGCTGTCTGCTGCAGAGCTTCTATGAAAGAATGTTTGTGGGGCGCCTGGGTGGCTCAGTCATTAAGCGTCTGCCTTCGGCTCAGGTCATGATCCCAGGGTCCTGGGATCGAGCCCTACATCAGGCTCCCTGCTCCGCGGGAAGCCTGCTTCTCCCTCTCCCATTCCCCCTGCTTGTATTCCCTCTCTCGCTGTGTCTCTCTCTGTCAAATAAAAATAAATAAAATCTTTAAAAAAAAAAAGAAAGAATGTTTGTCTCCAAAGAAAGAGAAGCAGGTGGGTAGGTCTAGGTAGATGCTGCTTACGCAGTGAGATTTCTCAAAGCCAAAGAACCCTGAGCTTAAAATCTTAATTTTTGGTAACTTCTGCAAGCAAACATGCCCAATTGTTGCCCCAAAGGGAGACAGCTCTATTTTCTTGAACAGCAAACCAATCTGCCTTCTAGGAGACAAGATCTTTATTTTCCATGCTCTGTGTTATGCAAACAGCCTTAAAAGGATAGTACAGAACTGTCAGTATCTTCTTTGCAGACTATGCAAAAATAGCTACTCGTGGAAAATTGTCTCCTAACATTTTATGAAATAAATTGTAGAAATCTAGCTAAAATATAAATATCATATAAAAAGGGACCTGATGAATTGATTTGGAGCCTGTCCAGATTAGCCATATTCCTCGAAAGACAGATTTGTATTTTTTTTTTTTTTTTTTTTTTTTTTTTTTTAAAGATTTTTTTTTATTTATTTATTTGACAGAGAGAGACACAGCGAGAGAGGGAATACAAGCAGGGGGAGCGGGAGAGGGAGAAGCAGGCTTCCCGCGGAGCAGGGAGCCCGATGCGGGGCTCGATCCCAGGACCCTGGGATCATGACCTGAGCCGAAGGCAGACGCTTAACGACTGAGCCACCCAGGCGCCCCACAGATTTGTATTTTAGAAGATACTTGCTAAATTTTATTTTCAGAGGATCATTTAATTTTCTGAAAGCATAAATTATTTGTGCATCCTTCTAAACTTTTGTCTACTCCATGATCATAATTTGCATATGGCATCTACCATATCTGGCCAGTTTATTAAAAAGTATCTTCATTCAATGGCTCTGTTTACTTAAGAGTTTAAATGCAGTATGTCATGATTTCAGGGAACTCCCAGCAATTTCTAACTCTATTTTCCAAAGGGTTGTTGCACTTGCATTCACATGGGTGTGTCAGTTACAAAATTGTTTACAACTTTATGGATATAGGCATAGTAGCTAATGGAAAGTGATGAGCTTTTGCATTTTTATGAGCACTAATCCACTTAAAAATGGACATAAAATTTTACTTTTAAAAAAGCAACCCCAGGGGGGAAAAAAAAAGAAGAAGAAAAAGAAAAATTACTTATCCTAATTTGGTGGCTCCGTGCCCTGTAAATATGTTCTTAAAATCTTAGGGGCACTCATGGGTTTGTTATTTCAATTACATTTTTAAAGATACATACTATCTGAATTGACAAGGTTTTCCTGCTACATAAAACTAAATCAGTTCACATAGGAATGTTGAGAACATAGATTTATTAATATTGGGATATACAATATGTAGGAACACACCACAGAAGAGAGATGTTTTCACTATTCAATAGCAGAAAATTCATATATTATGTAGGATATAATAATATATAATAGGAAAAGGCAATCATTCTGTTGAATGGCTTTGGTACCACCATAAAACACAGCAGCTTTGCATTTTCTTCCCCTCAAGAATGGTTTGGAGTCATGTCTGAATCATAGAAAGAAATAGCTAACCATTTATAAAATAAATGAAGTCCAACAGAATCACAAATGACTAATATTGCAAGTTGAAGGCATTCTTAATATAATACATTATAATAAGTTATGAATGATACATTTTAGAATTTGTAAATCCCCATAGAAATTAGGGAGTATCAGCAATACAAAACCCTTTTTTTTTCTTTTTAATCTATTTTATGTTTCCTGATATAGGATTCATATAAGGAACATAGTGTGGTAGCAGAGCGTGAAGAACTTTTGTGAAAATTATCTCCAACCCAATATCGAATATCAGATCAGAAAATTGAAAATATTGTGTGAAAATAACAAAATTTAGGGTTGAGGAGAAATGTCTGTCTTAACGCAATAGTTCCCAAACCTGACTGCCTAATAGAATACTCTGGAGAACTCTAAAAATGGCTGATTTTCAGAAATCCTGCTGGACCAATTAAATCTCAATTTCTGGGGCAGAGAAGGAAGGCCAGTGGCCAGGTTTGGGGATTATCGGTAAACTCTTCTAGGTGTTTATATTATTCAGAAAGGATTAAGGATCAACCAATCAGGGTCTCTTGATTTTTAACACCTGGGTCTTTTATTGTTAAACTAATTACATATATCTAATACTGATTCAAAGCAGTCTAGTAATGATATTGCATGACTAAATGGAGTAAGATCATTCCACGCTATTTTGTAGATGAAATGTTTTTCCTCAAATATTTTAAAATAGCAATGTTTGGGGGCACCTGGGTGGCTATGTTGGGCATCTGCCTTCCGCTCAGGTCATGATCCCAGGACCTTGGGATGGAGCCCCTCATGGGGCTCGCTGCTGAGCAGGGAGCCTGTTTCTCCCTCTGCCACTCCTCCATGCTTGTGCTCTCTCTCCTTTTGTTAAATAAATAAAATCTTTAAAAAATATTAAAATTAAAAAAATATCAAGTACCAATATTTTTAAGTTTCTTCTTTATCTTAAATTACTTTTAGTTTCATTGAGACCAGTTTTATGAACTCATTCATGTACATTTAATACTAATCTTTCTTTTCTTGCACTATGTATCCACATATGCCTGGATAACCTTGCCCATTGACATTTAAGAATAAAAGATTATAATGATTATTTATTTGGTATAATTTTCCTCGGTTGTTTATAGATAGGACTGTTTATCCTATAGGGAATTCTTCCATAATAAGAAAAGTTGCCTGAGAGTTCCATTTATATGGCTAGGGTTTACCAAGTGGCTGGCCCTGTGTGGGTTGGGGGAAAACCGACAGTGTCCAAATATTCCAGCCAAGATCAAGGATTGTGAGAAACTAATGGTAAATATCAATTGCAGAGCCAAGGGCTTTCCTGAGAGTGAAAATTAGCCATATCGGAAAACAGATTGAAACCCCTAAATGAAGCTCTGTTTTTATTTTTATGTTTTCCAGATTTACTGAAATAAAACTGACGTGTAACATTTTCTAAGTTTAAGGTGAACTACATGATGATTTGATACCCACATATATTACTAAATGGTTACCATAATAATGTTAGTTAACACATTCATCACATCACATAAACCCATTTTTTTTGTGTGAGGTGAGAATATTCAAGACCTACTCTCTTAACAAATTTCAAGTATACAATACAGTATTATTAACTATAGTCAACATGCTATACATTATATCCCCAGAATTAATTCATCTTCTAACTGGAAGTTTGTACACTTGACCAACGTCTTTCCATTTTCTCCATCCCTATACTTTGGCACCCACCATTCTACTCTCTGTTTCTATGATTTCAGCTTCTACTATGACCCATGGTTTACATGGAAGAGAGATATTTTCTAAAATTAAATAAATTGGTTTTTCTTAATACAAAATAAGATTATATTACTCCCCAGATACAAACCTTAAGCTCAAAATGGTTACTCATTTTAACAAAAATAACATCCGGTCTCCCCACATGATCTCCAAGTCCTATCTGGTCTTGCCCTGACCATTTACAACTCTTCTCTCTGCTCCACATCCTCCAGCCTAACTAGTGTGCATTTTATTCTTTGAACATTATAGGCTCTTTCTCAACCTTAGCAATTGTTCCTGCTATACCACTGACAGAAAGCTCTTCTTTATTCACTTTACATGGTTCATTCCTTCTCATAATTTAATTCTCGGTACAAAAATCTCCTTCTTGGAGAGACCTTACATAACCTTACATGATTACTATACTTAAGTAATGCTATACTTTTACCTATCCTTATCCTGGATTATTTATTTATTGTACATAAAATTTATGTAATTTGTAATTATTTTTCTCATTAACTTCTTTCCTGTTTATATTTTCAACTATTCAATTCTTGTAAATAAAATACACTAACATTTCCAACTGCTTGTTTCTACTAATAGCATTACCTTTATAATCATCTAGGTTCAAAATTTGAAGAGTCCTTGTCTCATTTATCTTCTTTGATTCTCATACACATTAATGCATCACATTTTCTTGATTGTATTTTTTATCCTTCCTTCTTCTCTTAATCCCTGCTGTCATATCCCTAGTTCAGATCCCTATACTATCTCTCCTGAATGATGATGTGGTTTCGGGAAAGGAAAATATTTTAAATATCCTTTACAAATAATATTTAAATTGCTATTAAATGAGTATTTGGGGGATACAGGGGAAAACTAGTTTTCTAATACTTTATTATTATATGTACTTTACTTGAGATTTATATTACTGATTTTTAGGTTACTTACGATTTTTTTTGTTTTCATAAAACATACTGCATTCCTATAACCAGATTTTAAGAAATACAAAATTTACAGGAGATTCTGATAGTGTTTATGTGGCACAATATACAGCATTTCACTAAAAAATGTAACTGTTAGGGGCAGCTGGGTGGTTCAGTGGGTTGAGCATGTGACTCTTGGTTTCAGCTCAGGTGATAATCTCATGGGTCCTGAGATTGAGAGGGGGAGTCCAGCTCCTTGTTCAGCGGGGAGTCTGCTTGAAGATTCTCTCCCTCTGCCCCTCCCCCCACTCACTCTCTGTGTGTGCGTGCGTACATGCGCGCGCGTCCTCTCCCTTTCTCTCTCTAAAATAAATGAAAAAAATCTTTTAAAAAATGTAACTGTTATACATCATTCTCCTTGATCTTACAGCAACTGCTTCCATTTTCTGCTGTAGCCCTTGGTATTTGGAACTTTTGCCCCTTCTGTACCCTCATCCAGATCCTCTCCATATTGCATCAGTCCTAAACACAGGGCCAACAACATAATTTTCGACACCCAGTGCAAAACGAAAATGAGGGCTCTTTTTCCAAAATCAGAAAATAAGCTTTCCTTTCTTCTCTGGTTTCTCTCTACTCCCATCATGGTATTTTCCTATTGCTATTTAATGACATACTGCCTTTGGTATAGTACTGATACTGTACTTGATACTAGTGGGACCGATGCAGCCCCCTGATAGGCTCAGACACCTCATCCACCCACTATTCAGTACAATGGCCACAAGCCAACTCTACTCCTTCTCATACCTTCAGCAGTAGCTGGACAGGAGCAAAGGAGTGGACAGCCAGAAACCTGTTCTAGAGAGGAATAGGTTTTTAACATGAAAACAAAATACAGAATTTTTCAAACATACCAAAATGGCAATACTCATCACTAGCAGACCTGAACTACAAGAAAGATAAATGAATTCTTTCAGACCAAAGGAAAATGATGCCAGATGGAATTATGATCAAAACAAAAGAATGAAGAGCACCTGAAATGGTACTACATGGGTAAATACATAAGATTGTTTTATTATTATAGTAATATCTTTATTAGATGATTGATTTATACAAAAATTTTAAAAAGGTGTTGTACTATTATAACATATGTATGACCAAAGTGTATGCCAATAATAGCATGAGAATGAGAAGGGGAGAAAACAAGAATATTGTTTTAAGTTTCTTATACTATACAATACATGAAATGGCATAATGCTACATGTAATAGCCTATGATAAGGTAAAGGTATAGAAGGTACTATAAACTCTAAAATAACCACTAGAATAAAACAAACTATAGCTAATCAACTTCAAAGGAGATAAAATGGAATCATAAAAAAATACTCATTCTGAAACAAGTCAGAATAAGACAAAATTATAACAAAGATTAAATACATAGAAAAAATACTGAGATTTTAACCTAATCATGGTTTTAATCACATATAAGTGATTTAAACATTCCAATTAAATATCAGAGAATGTCATATTGGATTAAAATGTAAGACCCAACACTATGCTGCCCATAAGAAATACACATTCAATATAAAGATACAAATAGGTTAAAATTGAAAGAATGGAAAAAGAAATTCTATGCAAATACTAAATAAAGAAAGCTGTGGTTCTCAAGAGAAAAAGAGATGGATGAAGCATGATTTGATGACAAATAAATTACTAGCCATGGGACACTGAGTTAATTGTTTAACTTTCTCACAGTAAACTTATCTGCACACTGAAGTTATAATGCTTAGTCCACAGAATTGTCACAAGTCTTAAATAATATATGTGAAGACATTTTGAAAGTTATAAAGTGCATCCAAGTGCAAGACTAGATGGGAGAGCTTTACATCTCTGTACTGGTTTAGAGGCTATTGAATCACCCAAGTAGAAAAGAAGGAAGGCCAGAACTAATGATAGTAACATTGGAGAGGATTTGATGGATGTTCCCATCATTTCAGGGGCAGTGTAGATCAAATTTGATGGTTAATTAGATGGGCAAAAGTCATAGAAGAAAGAGCTAAAAATGACTAAACTTTTAACCCATATGACTAGGCAAAAGATGATATAGCAGAGCCAGGAAACATTGAAAGGATCTCCATTTTGAACACTAGTGCAGCATACACAGGAGATGTCTAGAAGAAAAGACCAGGTTGGAGTCTAGGAGAGTATGATAACAGACTCCTAAACTTTCTACATCCCCAACCCCAATTCCCTGCCCTAATCCCTGGGACTATAAATATGATGAGATATTACGCCCTAGGTCCACTGTATTTCATGGCAAAAGGATATCAAATATTTAATTTAGGTCCCCATTAGTTGACTTGAAGTTAATCAAAAGAAGATTGGAGGGGATATTAATCTAATCACATGAGCCCTTAAAAGCAGAGGTTTTTCTGACTGGTCGCAGAAAGCAAGGTTATAGATATTCGAAGCATGAGAACTATATGCACTGTTGCTGGCTCTTTGATGGAAGGGGCCAAACACAAAACCTGGAGTGTGGTTTCTAGCAACTGAGAACAGTCAGGAGCCAAAAGCTAGGAAGGACAGGAAATTTCATCCCAAAACCACAAGGAACTGGATTCCTCTAACCACCTGAATGAGCTTGGCAAAGATAATTTTTTTCATGGACCTTGAGACGACATCCCAGTTCAACCAACATCTTGATTTCAGCCTTTTTGATCCTAAGCAGAGAACCTAGTTACCATGATTCTTGACTTGCACAACTGTGAGATAACAAATGGATGTTGTTTGAAAAGGAAGAGGGAAGTGGAAGAGAAGGAGGAAAGATTTAGTGGCTATATTAATCTTGGATGAGGTAATTCTCAAAACAAAGAATATTACTAGGGGTAAAGAAGGCCATTTGATAATGTTGAATGGGTTAATATATCAAGTGAACATAATTTTAAATGTTTATTCCCCTAATAACACAACTTTGAAACACACAAAGCAATAACTAACTGATAGAACTGCAAGGGGAACTAGACAAATTCACAATTATAGTTAAAGACTTCAATGCCACTCTCAATGATTGAGAGAATAAGTAGTTAGAAAATCAGTAAAGATATAAAGACACTATCATTCAACTTTATCTAATTGACATTTATAGACTTCTCAACCCAAAGCTAGCAGAATACAAGCTCTTTTGAAGTGCACATGGAACATCTATCAAGATCATAAAACAAACTTCAATAAATTAAAAGGAGTCGAGTCATAGAAATTATATTATCTGTTCATGAGGAATTAAATTCAAACTCAAAAACAGAAAGACCTATCAAAAAGTGCCAAACATTTGGAAGCTAAATAACAAACTTCTTAATAACCCATGGATCAAAGAAGCTATAAAAAGTGAAATTAAAAATATATTTTGAAGTGAGCTAAAAGGAAAATAGAACATATAAAAATTGTAAAATTCTACTAAAGCAGTACTAAGTGGAAATTTGTAATACCAAATGCCCATATTAGAAAGTAAGAAAGGACTCAAACCAATAACTTCCTCTGTACCATAAGAAACTAGAAAAGAGTCAATTAAGTAAAGCCAGAGTAAAGAGAAGAAAGAAAAAAAATTGACAAAAATAAATAAAATTAAAAAGCGTAAAGAAAAATCAATGAATTAAAAACTGGTTCTTTGGGGAAAAAATGGTAAACCTCTAGTCAGATTGATCACAGAAAATAAAAGGGAAGACAATAAATATCCCAATATCAGGAATGGGAGAGGTGGCATTTTACAGGTATTACAGATTTTACAGATATTAACAGAATAATATGACTATAATATGAACTATTATAAGCCAATAAATGGACAAACTAGATACAATGGGAAAATTCCTTGAAAGACGCAAATTATCTACCAAAGCACACTTAAGAAGAAATAGGTAACCTGGATAGCCCTGTACATATTAAAGCAATTTAATTTATCTTTAAAAACTTTCTCCAAAAGTATACTCCAGGAACAAATGAGTACTATAGTGAGTTCTATAAAACCTGTAGGAAGAGATATTATTAATTCAAACAAACTCTTCCTGAAAATTAAAAAATTGAAAGGATATTTCTTAATTTATTCTATAAGGCTAAAACTGCCCTTATTACAAAACCAGACAAAATCATTACAAGTAAAGAAAAAAGAAAAAGATGCTCCTCAACATCATTAGTCATTAAGGAAATGTAAATTAAAACTACAATGATATACTACTACACACCTATTAGAATGACTAAAATTAAAAGCCTGATAATACCAAGTGTTGACAAAGAAAGGGAGAAACCAGACCTCTCATGCACTTCAGAAGAAATAGGGCATGTTCAGGGTGGTATGGCTGTAGATCTCTCATGCACTTCAAATAGAACTGTAAAATGATTCAACTATTTTGGAAAGCAGTCTAGCCC
This sequence comes from Phoca vitulina, assembly GCF_004348235.1. Classification (NCBI taxonomy): domain Eukaryota; kingdom Metazoa; phylum Chordata; class Mammalia; order Carnivora; family Phocidae; genus Phoca; species Phoca vitulina. The sequence goes on along the minus strand of NW_022589715.1, from coordinate 19,574,829 downwards.
TTTATTACAAAGTTAGACACAATATAATCCAGCTATCCCACTCCTAAGAATTTGTTGAGGAGAAAGAGTATGTCAATACAAAGACTTGTACACAGATTTCTATAGCACCTTTGTTTGTTATATTCCAAAAATCAAAACAACTAAAATGTGTGCCAATAAGTAAATGGATGAACAAATTGTGGTATATCCATGCAATGGGATACTTCTGAACATTAATTTTAAAAAATTATTCTAACTGAAGACTCAGACTAAAAAAGAGTACTTTCTCTATGACTACATGTACATAAAATTATAGTAACGCAACTAATCTATATGGATAGAAATCAGTTGGTAATTCTATAGGGATGGGGACAGAGTGGGCAGGGAGAAGCTGTAAGGTGCCTAAGAAAGTTTTGGGTTGTAATGTCTACCTGACATTTCATGGTAGACTGAGCAGACATAAAGAACATAAAGGATATGTTCACTATCTTGATATTTGTGATGTTTTCATAGGTGTACATACACAAAAACATATCAGATAGTATATCTGAAATATATACAGTTGATTTTTATGCCAATTATACCTCAATAAAAAGGAATGAAACATAAAACATAAAAAAATACAATTATTTTTTCCTTCCAAATGGTCAGTTCTCTTTTGAATGAGTGAAACTGAAATGTTGGAATTAAAACCTACCAGTAACTTAGATGTTCAACATACCTTTCATACTATCTGTCCCATTTTTTCTTACATCAGAAAGAAATGATTTATTTTACATGATTTTATTCATATCAGTTTCCCATAGAACATTTCTCCCCTTCTATTGGTTTTGTGGGGAAATAGGAAATCCATACATCCACAGTATTTGTACTGTAGTTTCATTTTTGGACCAGAATCTGCAGCAAGGTAAGGAAAATATTGACTCTGTCCAAGTCAGAGAACTAAGTTAGTCTACATTTTTTTCCTTCAAATCTCTTGCAGTCATCATGAGGTAACTGGAAAATTTCAAAGTCTCAATTAATTTCAAATTAAGATCTTTAGCTGACAGACTCTTTCAATAGGGTATCCAGCTGGGATAACATTTTCTTAGCATTATTAGATATAACTGGTTTATCATTTTGATTGAGATTGTGACTTCTTAGTTGTAACCTCCCTTCCAAAGGAAGCTCATACTTCTTCCCGTGAAGACAGGAGGCACATGAGAAAGAATGGGGAGGCCCTGCAAGAGGGAGCCATAATGTGATCGCCATTTCCACAAATGAGCCCATGAGACCTTCAGATATTGACAACTTAGTGTTTAACAGTGCTGCTCTTAATTTTAATACACTAACTTGGTACACTTAAAAATATGTAGGAGACAATAATCTCATTTTGTTGTTTTGGAATTTAATTTTCTAAAGTACTTTGGAATCAAATTAGCAAATAAATTTTTACTCTTAGACCTTCCAACTTGATTTATATCATATTTTAAAATTTTATTTATGCAGATGATCCTAATAAAAGAAATATTTTAAAAGTTGTAAGTATATGGTTTCGAGACAGTATTACATCATTTATATTTATTCATCTTTATTAAACCAAAATTATTATGAGCCCACATTGTGCCAGGTACCATACTGAGCATATTAAAGTATCCAATAAATAATTGTTGAATGGGAAAATAAATGAGCTAATTCTCATGCTCTTACAGATTTGATGATATGTATGCTTATAATAAGAGAAATTGCTTTCACTGCCCTTCATTGCAGATTATTTTATAATGATGCACATATCTTTAATAATGAATTATATTTCTATTGTTTTTAACTTCATTTACCCAGTGTTTTCTTGAATGTGAACTCACTATAAAAAAGATTCAGGTGACATTTTGCTAAGGAACGTGTTTATTTTGATGGTGTGCAATTAAATTATTAAGAAGATTTTAATTATGTTCAGTGATAAGTAATTCGGATATGATAGGTTATTTTAATGCTGTAATGATGTTTTTCATCTGCTCAGTCTACCATGAAATGTCAGGTAGACATTATAACCAAGCATTTCATCTTTCAATTCTTATAATTATTTAGACTGAATTTTGATTGAGTTGTTGCTGCTGACTTTCTCTGTGCTTATCATTCAGATCGAGAAGATTATAATTTCATTTATATTTAATAGTAAGTCTTCCACTCTCTAGTCTGAACATATTGACCTCAATTATTTTTATAAATCAGATTAGCCTTGTTAGCTTCAATCATTTTAGTTATTATGAAACATAAAAAGGGACTATATTTTAAGCAGCTGTCTTCCAAGTGGCAATAATCAGCAGGACTAGTGTGTTTGGGAGAGAGAAATGTATTTTCTCCCAGTGACATTTTAAGGTTTGGATTATAGGATTAAGCTCATCTACTTCACCAGCCTGGCTAAGGGAATGGAGAGTGGCCTTCATCCTCACCCTAGAGTAAAATAGCTCTCTTCAGGACTAATCAAAGCTGCAAAATAAGAACTTAAATGCTCCCCAAATCCCCATCTTTGTACCCCAATAGGAACTCTGTGATGAATAATGATATAAACATCAAATTGCATTAGCTGACTACCACAGCACACCAGAGATACTTCCTCCATCTTCTCCCAACATTCAAAGATTCTTTCTTTCTTGTTGGAAGTTAAACGACCAACCATGTACATAAAGTCTAATGTGAACTTTCTGCAACAAGTACTCATCTTGCATGTAATAGAATACATCTAAAGTAATATTCAGCATGTCTCTCTCTTTTTTATAAAAGCTATCACACATTTCAGAATAAATATGAAGTAAATATGTAAAACACTTTTATTTTGTCTACTTTTTTTTAAGATTTATTTATTCATTTTAGAGAGAGAGAGTGTATGAGTGTGGTCAGGGGAGGGGAGCGGTAGAGGGAGAGAGAGAGGGTAAGGGGGGGAACTCCTCGATGAGCAGGGAGCCTTGAGATCATGACCTGAGCAGAAACCAAGGGTTGGACCCTTAACCTACTGAGCCACCTGGGCACCCCTATTTTGTCAACTTCTTTAGCTCAGATTTCCCCTCTGTAGTGTGGGACCAGAATTTGCTTTCTAAATGAATTATCTGTAGATTCTCTAAGTAACCAAATAAAAGGCAAGATTTGAGGTTAGTTACTTGAGGATCATTTGTTCATATGTATCCTTTACTAAGTCTGGCATAACAAAGGACATCAAAAACGTCTCAGATATTTCAGTGGTAGAATGGATAAAGAGTGAAAGTTCATTGCCTTTTTTTCATTTTTATGGGGTATATATATTTATTAGCATGGCTTTCTGGAAGAAGCAGCTTTCAATTTGTTTCATTGGATGTTAGTCTGTAATTATGTACATATCTTTGTATGATGCAGAAATTAGGGCATTATTTATGATTGCCTACTGAGGCAACAATTTTCAAAATTCTCTATCCTATTACCCTTTTGATGAACCTACATGTTTGTCATCTCTGATGTTCTGTGACCTTACAACAAAGTAATTGGACTAATAGTTTCATCTGTGTGAAAACTGACAGGCTGGCTGTGATATCTGATTAAATTCAGACTGGCTTGAGTCTCAAAAGGCACCCAATGCTTCTGGATCCCTACTCATAGTTCTGCAATATCTTCTGGCATGAGAAATGGATATGGTACACAGAAGTGCCTCATATTACATCATTTTTACCCTCGCGACACCTAAGGCTTCTTAACTTCTAGAAATACTTTATCATCTTTGAAATTTAAAAGAAAAACATACACTTATTGTTCTCTGACAGCTACAAAATGTATAGCTCACTCTCATTTTTTTAGATTTAAAATTTTTTATAGTTATTTTTTTAATTTAAATTCAACTTAGTTAACATATAGCTTCAGGATTAGAATTTAGTGATTCATTACTTACATATAACACCCAATAGCTCACTCTTTTTTAAGGTTAATAAAATTTTGCATACTTAACCTGAACTCATTTTCTATCAATTCATGATACTCTTACATCAGAGCTCTATTCCTTACATTTCCTTTGTTCCCTTTATTTCCCTGTAATACATTTTTGAGATGTGTTATTTCTGTCTTTATCTACCAACTCTGTGCTAACTATACATAATCTCTTATTTTGTTATAAGTAGGGAAAACCAAAAAAGGCAAAGGGTGATGATGCTCACCTGGCACTGTCCAGGAAAGTGAGTGCTGTGATTCAAGGATAATGCCTAAACAACCTTGATATAGTCTGCAGTGATATAAACATTACTTTTAGGAGATGCCACTTAAAATTGGAATAATCTATTGTACCACTTGTTATGAAGTTATCATCACAAAAATGTATTATAATTTGGCTTATCAAATAATATGTCCACAAGGAGAGAATGTGCTGCCTAAAGAATGTGCCTATTTGCTTTGGGAATTTTCTTCTCTGAGTAAAATAATAAGTTGGCCTTCTTATTGTAATTAACTTTTCATTCAGTAGTTCTTCCAAGTCAAGCATTTTGGTCCACTTGACAGTTGTATTTCTTGTTATGAATTAATAAGTTGGTATTATAAAGTTTTTCTTCCCACTGTTTGTTCTACAAACAGGCCTAGTTCATAAAGGCAGAGCAGAAGTTGGATGTTGGGAGAGAGGGAAAGTTGGGGAGAACAAAGTTATTGTCCTGAGCCAAACTCATATGATTTCCAACAAAGGGATAGTAATACTCATTTCTTCACTGCAGACTTCTAAAGCTAGAATAGGGCAGAGTCTCTGAAGAGCCTTAAAGCTACAAGTTTGTAGCCTTAAGGGAAGTATGATTAACAAGTTCCCTCTCTACTGGGAGAGAAGCACAGGAAGCAGCAGAGTGAGCAATTCAGTAGATAAGGACCATTTGGTAAAGAGAGAACAGGTGAGGTGCAAATCATTAGGGGATTGAGAGTTATAAACTGAGCTCATCAGGGCCCCAGGAAGAACTCTGCTAAACCTGGTCATGACTGGGGAATGGCCCAATAGAATGGCCTTATACTGTGATTGTCACATTTATTGTGTTCATTCATGATTAACTTAGAGCCCATCTGTATCCACAGTTGATTCCAATGACATAGGGTACTACTATCTGTGCTCCTATAAGATTATTAGGAGTTATTCAAGATGAGCCCTCTCTCTTATTGATTGTGCCATCAAATCTGGTCCTTACACAAAGGTAAATGGTTGAAACTCTCTAGCTGGTGTTGGCTGTCAGTCAGTTGATCCTTATTTTTTTTTCATGAACTTCTACAATGCTGTATCCTTTGCATGTCTTTTCCATTTGAATTTCAATAAAATTAACTTCTTATCCACCAGTTGCCTATGCAAGGATGTTTTCAGTTATTCCTGACTCTGTTTCTTCTCTCCTTTAACACATTCATTTGGGCAGTAACCCTCCATTTTCCAATCTCCAAAAACATCTCCATAACTATTGCTTCTTCATAATACAATCCTATGTGACTACTTATTATCTCTAACTCTAATTTCTTAGAATCCATTTCCATAGTATGGACGGTGTTATCTTTCCTGCTGCCATTCAGGTCATGTCACTTACACACTTAAAGTCTTAACTGTCTTTCACTCCATAAAGAATAAAATCTCATTTTCCTCATGTAACTTAAAACACACATCACAGGACACCGGGATGGCGCAGTCGGTTAAGCACCGGCTCTTCCTTTCAGCTGGGATCCTGACCTCAGGGTCCTGAGATCAAGCCCTGTAGGGGGTTCCGCACCCAGCATGGAGTCTGGGGGTGGTTCTCTCCCTCTTCTTCTGCCCCTCATCCCTGAACTCGCTTGCTCTCTCTATATATAAAATAAATAAATCTTTAAAATTAAATAAATAAAATACACATCACAATTTAGTCCTGATTACGTTTCCAAGATTATCTCCTATCTCATTCCCTAATAATTCAAAGTGTGCCTTGGTTTAGGGGAATAGCTAAATAGGGAATAGCCCTAGTCCTGAACCACAGCCCACAGGGTCAGGCATTTGTATTGTCTGTTACCTCAGCACTCTGAAAACCAAGAGAAACAAAACCTATCATTCATCAAATGGTGCCTGAACTTTTGTCATTTCCCCCCCATCACCATAGTTTTGAGCATTGAAATGTCTAATGCAAACAGTGGAAAAATATTAATTGGAAATCCAAATTAACTGCAAGTTACAACTATGCTCATATATCACTTATGATGTTTAAAATTGGAAAATTTAAACATTTTATGTTATATATTTCCAAGCAAATGGAGAAATTATGGTCACATACACTCCTGATAAAACTAAAACATTTTTATATGCACCGTGGAGAACAATTTAACAGCATTAACTTTTAAGTGTTTATTATGACCATGAATCCTATTTCTTTGTATCTCCCCAGAAGAAATACATGAACAAATGAACAGGAAGGCATGTAAAAAGGTGCTCATTGAAGAATGAGTTGTAATAACTAAAAATTGGAAAAAAAACCTAAATGGTTACAAACAGTTTGATAATTCATATTGTTTTATTATACTGAATTCAAAGTGCAACAAACAGTGGTATAGGTCATTATTTTATGTACAATAAAAAAACCACTTAAATGTGAAAGAAACACCTTTAGTATTGTTCTTTATGACTTTTGAATATTTTGTACCAGTCACATACTATTTACTTTGAAGCTTATTTCAACAATTATAAAAGATTCTATCTACCTACCTACCTACCTACCTACCAATCTGTACATTTAGAGTTGCACTGTGTGACATATGACAGTCAAACTTCATGCATTTCTCGTAATACAGTTGATATTATCAACAAGTAGGTATATTCCTTTCTTCAGTCATAAAGAGCATTTTGTTGTTGCTTTAGAAAAGGGTGTGAAATTGTATTCTCATCTACAATGATAAATATTATACTATAGAGAGAAAATAAATGCAAGAGTAATGAAATAAAGACTATACAGAAATCATCCACGTGATAATAAAATACATGTTATGTTTGAAGCAAAAAAATGCAGAACAGAAGCTTTAGGAAAACCATCTAGGTAATGGAGAGAACAAATGTACTGTGTTTGCCCCAGAAAAAAGGAAATAGAAGAAATTAAAATGATGAGAAGATTGAAAATTATGTAAAACCGTTTTGGAAAGAAAAGCCCTTAACTCCTTCAACAAAGATTGCAAATGAGATATATCCTGCTGTATTAGGCAACCCTTCACATCGTACCTCCAATAATGGCTAGGTTGACTTTATACCGATGTCACAGTATGTGGATAAGTTAAAATAGAAAGGAAATTTTGTTTTAATAATTTAATAATGCACAACAACTAAGGTAAAAGTTCTTCTGCATCTCAAGACACTTTTCCTCTCCCTTCTCCCTCTGTAGAAAGAGTTTTGAAAACTAATTTCAGCATGTATCATGCAGTGAGTTATAAAATAAATCATAGCCCAAATCTAATGAACTCATATAGACTACAAAAACTCAACAATGCATTTTTTTTCTTTTATGGCACAGTACATATACACATCAATAAGAATAAGATTTTTTTATTTTCTATGAAGAAGATTTGCGGGGGCTTATGATATTGCATTTACTATGTATATAAAATATAATTATCTGTTTTGTGAAACTAGATTTATGACCATAAGTAACTTAACAATAAAGATAATCATAATTTCCAAAGGCAAATAATCCAAGTTTGAAAATCAGAATGATTTAGTACCCCCTCTTTTTTTTTTCTGAATCATCCTAGCTTTAAATTCCAGCTAGCTTTATGGGAATATGCTATATTAGAATATTGGGAATATAAACCCATTACTATTCTTATTGTTTTAGACAAAATGGTGCGCTTAGTGATGCTTACTATTGAAAGCAACAGAAATCAGTAATTTAATTTAAATGAGATGTTTCAAATACTTGTTTCACTTAAAACCTGAAAAATAGCATTTCAGTAAATCATATTTTCATTTATACAAGAGGACTGTCATTTCAAGAAAATTGTATTACAGAAGTTAGGTATTTAAAGAAAACTAACTTTTAGAATAAAATAGCATAAATGCATTAACTTCTATTGACTGAATTTTTTTTATAAAAATGGATATTTAAGCCAAAATTTTATATCTCTTAAAGACTTTTAAGGAAAAATCCGTATTATAATATAACTCTCAATGTGACAATTTGTACCAATTTAGTTTTAAATTTTTTGATTTCAAAGTTACAAAGAAAGATGTGTCATTATTTATTTTGTTACTGCGTTATTGTTTTGCTCAGTGTCATAGCATTTTTTTAAAATTGTGGTAAAATACATATCACATAAAAATTACCATGTAAGCCTTTTTTAAGTGTGCAGATCTGTGTTAAGTACATTCATATTATTGTGCAAACAATCTCCAAAACATTTCATTTTGCAAAATTGAAACTCTATACCCATTTGTAAAAGAAAAACTTCTCTCAACATTCTCAGAACACTCAACTTCACCAGATATATGGGTTTTTCACACACTAAACAATTCTCCAATTCTCTTCAGACACCAAATGGGTGTCCTACAATTCAATTCAATTCTGACACTACCCAGAGTTAATGTCAGATTCCACAGGTTAAGAGTTAACCACCAAGTTGACATTTCAGAAAATATGTTTTATGATAATTTTCCTCTATTTTCTGAAGTCACCTTATTCATTCATAGATTTTTAAAGATCTGTTAGGTTTCTCCAAACCATTTTACTTAGGATCTATTATCTCACCTTAAATAAACAGCAGAGCAACTGAAAGCCATTTATGCACGTTAACTTTTAAAAAATAATTTTTTTAAAAACCTAAAAAAAAAAGAAAGTTGGAGGTGTTATTTTTGGTGGGGGAAGGGGGATGTTGTACCACACATGGTAAAGATTTGAATAATTGCTTAGCCTTGTTTAACTTAGTGGTATAATCAATTAGATCTTCTGAAAAGAATATTATTTATATCATCCCAGGGTTCAAATTATTCCCAGAAGCATAATAACATTATGGTTTAGAAATCATTGAATACTTTTAGACTTTTTTTCTATTCTTGTAATAAATTTGATTTTTTGCATTCATTGCCCGATACAGTTAATAGCAGAAAACATTACATTGAATTGAAGTAATGTTTGAACACTATTTTTCCAGGGTTCCTAATATCCAATTCCCTTGTAATTTCATAACCAAAAGGCACTTTCTGAAGCACTGTTCTAAGTATTTTGCATATACTGATATTTAATTTTTTAATACATCCATGAAAATTTAGATATCAGAATCTATATCTACATCTATGTCTATATTTACCCTTTTATATATCAAGAAATAGAGACACAGAGAATTTAAAACTCCTGATCAAGTGGGATTTATTCCTGGGATGCAAGGGTGGTTCAATATTCTCAAATCAATCAATGTGATATAGCACATCAAGAAGAGAAAGGACAAAAACCATATTATCATTTCAACAGATGCAAAAAAAGCATTTGACAAAGACAACAGCCATTATTAATAAAAATACTCAACAAAGTAGGTTTAGAGGGAATATACCTCAACATAATAAAGGCCTTACATGAAAAACCTACAGCTAACATCATACTCAATAATCAAAAACTGAGAGCTTTTCTCCTAGGGTCAAGAACAAGACAAGGATGTCTACTCTCACCACTTTTCATCATATTAAATTAACTGTATGTACCATTCCAACAAACCCTTTAAAAACTGTATTAAATAATTTCCAATATATAAACAATGTACCAAATTACATTTAAAGGTGGCATGAAGTTATGAACAGTAATGATATCTCATTAATATGAAAAAGGATTGGAAATCATGACATGAAATATACTTCATTGACAACAAAATAGTTTCAGAGGTCACCTGTAAATCTCTTGGCTGGATAGGGTCAGAGAAAAATGGTAAACTGAAGACAGTAAGAGAACTCAGCACAAATGCAGAAAGATTGAGATATATAATGTGAAAGAATTGTTAAAAACCATGGAGGATACACTGAAAATCTCCAACATTCATATAATGAGTTAAAAATGAGGGAGGGAGAGAGACAGAGAGATATGAAAGGAAAATAGAATTGAAACTATACTTGAATAAACAATGTCGATGTTTCCAAAATTGGGAGGGGACAACATGTGAGCTCTAGCAAAATATGCATTTTTAATAATAAAAAAATAAATAAATAAACCTCTACCTAGATACATGACAGTAAAAATGCTGTACATTAAGTATAAAATAAGTTATAAAAGCTACTAGCAAAAAGACATTTTGACAATTAAGGAGAGAACGACTGACAGTGGGGTTTCATCTGCAAAAACAGATGCCAAAAGAAAGTGGTAATATCTGCACACTGCTGGGAAAAAAATAACTCTAACATATAATTTTATATCCAACATAATATTTTTCACAAGTGAGCACAATAAAAATGTTTTCAGCTATAGACACACAGAATGACAGATCTGACCACCCATAGAAACAGAGTAAAAGTTATTCAAGAAAAAATAAAATACTGACCAAAAATAAGATATATGAAATTCTGAGAAAAGAATTGATATGTAACAATAAGTTTAACTACTTATTTAAGAAAAATATTTTTCTTTAAAAAAAAGAAAGAAAATTTAAATATGTGAGTTTCATCTTGTACATCTACTGTCTGAGACCTGGAATCAGCCACTTGGTCCCTTTGGTGTGTAAATAATACTAGAAACCAAGATCAGGGTACCAGATATGCTTTTGGCCACTGAGGTGTCATTGTTTCTAGGCCGTCTTAAACGAACAGCGATGAAATACATGTGTGTATGATAACCTGGATGCACGTATGTGTATACACACACACAACCCTTGAATATATACATAGCTCTAACTAATTCTCCATTTAACCTTATGTATCCTAATTAAGCTAAACTTGAATTCATACTGATGCCTCCAACTCTAATGCGTTACCTCATGGGTCATACAAGCATCCTCCCCTGCTCATCTGTAACCTCCCACTTCAAAAGTGACAAAACCAGCTCCTGCCATTCCCCCGGTGTATTGTAATTTTTTTTAAACTTTGTATTTTCCTGGTGCCTTAACATCCCTACCAACAAGCTGATTACCCACTCAGGTGACCATGTACACCAATGTGATAAAGTGGTTCCGTGTCACAAGTTCTCTTGCTGTCCCGTGGTTGTGACTTTGTGATATTCAAACACACCCATGAAATACCCTCATGCCTTTTGCTTGTGTATTCCACACTGACCTCCTCCAAAAAAGGCACTTGACCACTGGTCCTCACTCTCTCTTAATTTCCCACCTGCTTGTTTGCACGTACTCTCTGGGTGCTCCTCCTCTATGGCTCCCTGAGTCGCATGGTGTGCCTCCCTCATCTGGGACCTGTAAATATAATAGATTCTTTAATTTCATATGCCTTTCCTAATGTAATGTCTATGGCTGTATTAAAATGATCCTTAAAGACCCCACAAAGGGACTTACTCTCCCATTTACAACACACCTGGCTCTCACCATCTGTCACACTTTGTTCAACTCAAGCATCAGATTTGTTAACCTCTATCACTTTGGGAAACAACTTTATTAGCTAGAGTACAGTTTTCATACGCATTTGTCTTTGGTATTACAAACCACTCATTTTCAAAATTACTTAGATCAGCATTTACCCACCCTTTTTGGTGAGTTTGCAACATGCATTTGTAATGCATTTTTATTCTATTATCAGAGGCTTGCATTCATTTCAGGGATCCTCAGACTTTTTAAAAGATTTTTTTAGTTTGCATACATTGTTTCACTTTTGTGTCTGTAAAGTTCTATGCAAATTAATGTCTTGCATTCACCATGATATTATGCATAATAGTTCCATCACCCTAAAAGTCCCCTGTGCTTCACCTATTCATCCCAGCCCATCTCTATTCAAACCTTCATCAAAAGTTTTGCCTTTTTCAAAATGTCATATAATTGGAATCAAACAGTATGTACCCTTTTCAGACAGGCTTCTTTACTTAGCAATATACAGTTAAGGTCCCTCTGTGTCTTTTTTGTGTTTTGATAGTTCATTTCTTTTAATTGTTTAATAATATTCATTGTGTGGATATACCACAGATTGTTTACCAATAGGGACATTTTGGCTGCTTCCAGTTTGGGTGAATAAAGCTATAATTCACACACATGTGCAGGTTTGTGTGTGCACATAAATTTTCAAATCACTTGGGTAAATACCTAGGAACACAATTGCTGGATCACATGATAAGACTATGTTTAACTTTGTAAGAAACTGCCAAGGTGTCTTCCCACACCATCTGCACCATTTTACATTTCCACCAGCAATGAATAAGAGTACCTGTTACTCCACATCCTCTCCAACATTTGGTATTGTTAGTGTTTTGGATTTTAGCTATTCTAATGTGCATGTTGTAGTACCTTGTTTTAATTTGAAATAACAGACAATTTTTTTTTTTTAAAGATTTTATTTATTTGAGAGAGAGAATGAGATAGAGAGAGAGAGAGAGCATGAGAGGGGCAGGGTCAGAGGGAGAAGCAGACTCCCTGCTGAGCGGGGAGCCCGATGCGGGACTCCATCCCAGGACTCCAGGATCATGACCTGAGCCGAAGGCAGTCGCTTAACCAACTGAGCCACCCAGGCGCCCCAATAACAGACAATATTTATGAGTAATAAAGAAATATTCTAACATTCACAAAACCCATAAATTCTGAATTCATGGTAGAAGTTACCACTGAGGTAAGAAAGAAGGAAATGAGATGAGGTAGGAGAACAGAGGAACCTCAACTATCTTTGTCATATTTTAATTCTTAGAAGACCTGAAATCAATTTGGTATAATAACTAGTACTAGTAGAACCATGAGTGCGGAGGAATGTTTATGTTATTCTTTAATCTTCTCTTTATGGTTTGAAATACTTGACAATAAAAGATTTTATTTCAATAAAAATGTTTATTTGTATAAATGTTTTGTTATCCTTACTGGGGGGGAATAAAAGCAAAACATCTTCCAGAAAATGGCACTTGTAAACATTTGCACTGACAGATTGCTCTTTTGGAAAAACCTATTGGGATATCTACTACAATGCCAAAAAAAGCACCCGCAGATGTATCTGCAGCTGGAGAAAGACAGCCACACATGTGGTACAGTCACACTTGGCAATGAAAAAAAATTTTTTTTGGAGTCTACATTGGTTCACTTTTTTGTTTGTTTATTTACTTTTTTCTGTTTAGTTAACAAGACTGAGAAGCCTGCAGTCCCCTCCCAGTGTAGAGCATGTACAAAGAGCAGCAGTGGTGGCAAAAAGGCAAAAGTTGGTCTCTGAATATTGCTTCAACTCATACTAATTTTAAATTTTAAGTCATATTAGTTGGCACTCATTCCATCAACTAATAATTAATAAAGCTTCCAATAGAAAATATCAGGAACAACTTCTGTTGTAAGCCATCTTTTATCTAGAAATCCCAGGGTTGAGGGAAAGGGGGGAATCTTTACAAAACACATTTAAAATTACAATGTCTGTTTTAAAGAAAAAAGTGAAGATTTTGTTTTCAAGGAAAACATACCATATTAGAAACACAAAGAAACCAAGAATCAGAAAATTTAAATTAAAAATTAAAAACAAAACTAAAAATGGTAGGCCTAGATAATTTTAACGGTGAACTATATCAGCCTAGTAAAAATATGTATTTATTTTTCACTTTGCACTGTTCCATGACATGAACAATTTTGAAATCTTTCTAATTCTTTTAATAAAGCTAGTATAAGCTTTCATTTAAACAACTGAAAGACAAGCATGTGCACACATACAGATGCACAAACAAAAAGCAACACAAATGTTTATGAATTTAGTAAAACCCTGAAACAAAGTATTTGGAAAATAAGGATCTATATAAACTAATATAAAACTAATAACTATTTGACATCAGCAGGTTATTTTGTTTCTTCCAATGAATGTTAGAATACTTCTCATTTTTTCCTCAGAAAACAAAACATTAAAAAATCTTTTTATAATAGCATGTTAGAAATATAGTAATGATGAATAACACTAAAATGAAATATGTAAGAGCTATAAGTAAACATTTGTAATACTTTACTAAAGAAAGTAAAACTGAGACACAAAAAGTTTAAGAGAAATTGTCTTAAGACACAGCAAGGGAAAGAGCTGAGGTTTAAATTTAGACAGTGGTAAAACTGTGGAGGGAGACTGGGAATCAGCAGAGGTAGGGTATCAGTGTGGTATAACTTATTTTTGTTTTTGTTTCAAGTTTTTATTTAAATTCCAGTCAGTTAACATGTAGTATAATATTAGTTCCAGGAGTAAAATTTAGTGATTCATCACTTATATACAACACCCAGGGTTCATCACAACAAGTGCCCTCCTTAATACCCATCACCTGTTTAACCCATCCCCCCACCCCAACTCCAGCAACCTTTAGTTTCTTCCCCATGGTTAAGAGTCTGTTTTATGGTTTGCTTTTCTCTCTCTTTTTTCTGCCTATGTTCATCTGTTTCATTTCTTAAATTCCACATGTGAGTGCAATCATATGGTATTTGTCTTTTTCTGCCTGACTTATTTCGTTTAGCATTATACACTCTAAAAAAACATTTAGGGCTTCTTATCTGCTTACAAATTATTTTACTTTATAAAACTATGAAAAAAAAGTAGGCAGTTTGTGGTGAGATTATCAATAAGTTTTTTGGCAAGAGGTAATTCTCAGAGAGGAGCAGAAAATACCAGAAGCTCATCTTGCCCTATTCTAATAAAATTGAAAAATAAGTCATGTTTCAGGAAAGGGAAATACTCTAAGTTGTGGGGACAAGCTGCATAGTTAATAGCACACTAACGGCTACAATGATTTGGTATTTAGTTCAGAATGAGACATTTTCCATCTCTTACAATTCTTATTCTCCATTCCTCCCAACCTCAAAATTTAGCAATGATATTGGATATGAGGAGTCAATTGGCCTCAGGAGGAGGAAGCAGAAAAACATAGACAATTTTCCCCAGATTGAGCCTAATAAGAAAAATTGACAAGTAAAATACGGGTTCAGGATACTTTGGGGGGTACTTTATTTAATGTGCATGCAGACAATACTCCAACACAAGTACCAATAAAACATTCTCACCATAAACTGAGAGAACTTAAACTTTCAAAGACCTAAACACCAACGTCAAAGGGTCTTCTGGAAAGCACTCTCTAACTTATTTAGGTATAGTTGCCCACTATCCTGTCTGTCATCCCCACATAATTTCATATAGTTGTACTTAGAGCACGTACGACCTTTTTGCTTCCTTAATAGCAACCCATGAAACAGGGATTTTTATGTAGTTGCGCAGATATATCATCACTGCCAGAACATCAGGGCACATGCAAGAGCTCAGTAAATATTTACCCCCCAAAAAGACATACACAGTGACTGGCAAGGATACCTAAAATCAAAGGCATGGATAAGGTAATAATCCTTTCTCTTGAACCATATGTTAAGAGTGAGTATCCTCAGAATGGATTTTCATGAAGGATGAGATTTTTGTCTTCCATAGAGATGCACTGCTTTGTGGGTCATGTGATGTGACTATTCTCTCTTAGGTTGGTTTCTAGTATAACAAATTTTTCACGGAGCAATCCATACCCCAATCATCTTGCCTCATTAAAGTGTCCTCAACTACGGTTCTTACAAGATTCTTTCAAAACAGTACTTTCTCCCTGCTAGCTTCCATGCTGTATCCCCCTAGAGAAAAATCTCAGAAAGTTTCCTTCCTAAATCCTGTGCATGCACACACATATAGCCCTTGCTTTTTGCTCCATAATTAAAAACAACTTCACATCTTTAGACTTTTCTGGGAAATAGTGCCTGTGCCTAATCACTCCAGGCAACTCATGTCAAGTTATTGAAATAGTTAGCTTGATTTGGTTGTCCTCATTAGGTTCAAAATGACATGATACTGGCACCTCTACAAGCTTCTGGGCTCTCCTTTTTTATTCTAGTGGCATTTCATAGAGGTGTGCTTTTCCACATTTCTTTTTCCTCCTCTATTTTGCTTGGCACTTGGTAAGCTCAAATAAAAACGAATATTCTTCAATTCTAGGTAGTTTTCTTGCACAGTTTATTTGGCAGTTTCCTCGTCTGCCCTCTGTCCTATTTGGGGTCCCTATTATTCAGATATTGAACTCCTAGGCTAATATTCCTGTGTCCTAACCTGTCCTTTCTTATTACTCATCTCTCTTTTTTGTTATTAAAGTTTTACTTTGTGGAAGATTTTTTCCAAAATTATTTCTGCTAAAACGCCCAGTGAGTTTTTCATTCCTGCTGTCACATTTTTAATTTTCCAGAGCTCTTTGTGGTTTTCTGAACGCTCCTTCTTTATAACATCTATTCATGTTTCATGGATGAAATATCATCTCTTGTCTTTTGAGGACATTATGGTATGTTTTATAAGTTTTCTCCTACTCACTGCTTTGTTTCTTTTCTTCTTGATTTCCTTATCTTCTCTTTGTTTTTGGTCTCTGTCTCCTGTTGGTATCATTCAGAAACCCTGGGTTCAGAGGTCCATTCATATGTAAGAACGGGCTATAATCAGTTGACTGTTGGTTCAATTTTATGGAGAGTTTTGCTGAAAGGTGGGCTTTCTCCAAAAACAGGCTGAGTCATTATACCAACCCAACTTTCAGTTTTGGGCTTTTCATTTTAGACTTGTCTGTTTCCTCAGAAAGGAATACTTTCATCTTTTTCTTGTAAGAAAGAAGCTTTGCACAAAGCATTTATAAAGTGGAGAGAGTATATTGTATAGGAATGCCATCATTTAATGTGCATAATTGCCCTAACCTCTCATATTTCAGTATGGCTCTGCCTGAGACCCTCTATTTTAATTTCTGTAGACCAGAGGATAAATCCATAGTCTTCCACTAAAGTTTAGAGAGACACAGTTGTGCAGGTATGTAGATGAGGAAGAGGATTTGTGAAACTAAGAGCCTTATATAGACATTTCACATTTTTTAGCCCCACCTATACCTGTACTTTTTTTTTTTACGATTTTACTTATTTATTTGAGAGAGAGAGAGCATGAGTGGGGGAGAGGGGCAGACAGAGAGGGGCCGAGGGGCAAAGAGAGAGGGAGAAGCAGATTCCCCGCTGGGCAGGGAGCCAGAAGGGTTCCATCCCAGGACCCTGGGATCATGATCTGAGCAGGAGGCAGACTTAACCAACTGAGCCACCCAGGCGCCCTTACCTGTACTTATAGAAGTATTTATGTTTCCAGTCCTGGAGAAGTCGAGGATGGTGGGCTTACCCCTGAAAGCTTTAGGTTCAGATTTCTTCAGTCTTCTAAAACTATAGTTTAGTTGCATCCTAGCTTCTGAAATTTTATTGCAGAATTTTCTTCCCTTGTTTTATTTGCCCTTACAGTTTTAGCTAACGTTGTTTTTCCCAAGTTTTCGTTTCACTATTTTTTTAGCGGAGTTTCTTAGAGATAAGGTAGTAACAGTATGTTCTCAATACACTATTCTGAAACAGAAGTCTTACTGATGTGGTTTGAAGTGGTGGGGTTTGGAGCTGATGGCCAGGAAAGAATTCTTGAGATGTCTTTGGTGCAAAAAGGTGGTTTTATCAAAGCAGGGTGACAGGACCCTTGGGCAAAAAAAGCTGCACGGGGTGGGGGGGGGGGTTGTGAGGTGCAATTGATTATATACTTTGCAGTTGGGGAAGGTAAAGACAAAGGGAAGTTTCCAAAAGGACTTTCATATGCTAAAGAAGACTCACAGGATCCTGAAGGCCTAGCTATTGTCAAGCTAAGGTTGTTTTTCCCTCTAGCAAAGCATTACATTAAGACAGTTGGGAGTTTCCTAGAGGAATGTTGTATTATGCCTGTCTCAAGTATTTATCTATGGGCTGCAGGTTATAAGGAAATTTAATTTTATCTGCATTTGCTTTTTGCCTTTGTTCCCCACATCATTATCACTTCAATGGAACTAAAAACAAACAAGTATTAAAAAGAAAGTACCATTAAAAAATAAAGTAGAGGTATTGAGTACCTGTAATATTGTTTGCCTTTCTAATGTAGTCTTCAGATGTATTATTTAATTTGACCATCCTAAGCCCTGAAAATTACCTTTATTGTACCATTTGATAGTTGAAGAAACCATCAATGATATAAAATTTCAACACAAGACTGTCTGAACTAAATCTTTTCTAATATTAGCTGATACTTCACAAGAAGTTTATAATCTCTAACCCGAAATTCTTTATAACCTAGAAGGAGAGGTATTCTATACTAAAAATATATGTTTAAAAGAAAAAAAAAATTACAGGCAAAATAGATTGAACTTAAACACAAAAGGGGATTGGGTTGTTCCTTCTAAACAAGATATTGAAAAGACCACAGAGAGAATGAGACTACTCTCCACATTAAAGATAGGTCTAAATTAGCCTTTAAGGTCTACAATGAATATCACTGCCATGAACACATCTGAAGTTGCTTTCTCAGTCTCTGAATATTTTTAACACCATCTTATATTTTCCTAGTGATCAGTCTGAATTTTCATTTTCTTTCAAAACCATTAGTAACCTGTATAGTGTAGACCGAAATGACTGCCAAATATTTAAATAGCAAAATCTCAGGCTGCCATAGTTAGGGGCCCTTGGTTATCCAAAGAAGTTGACAGAGAGCTCTGGAGATCTTTATCTTGCAGACCTCAACCTAGTATCTATTACCAAGATAGTCTCCCATCACCTTACAAAACTGTTAAAGGTGTTAATCTTACTGGAGGTTAGAAATGTGGTAGAAAGCATATTTTTGTTTTTCCTTTCTCAGATCACTCTTGGACACAATAAATGTTCTTGGTGTCTCAAAGTGCATAAATCTGTAAGGTTGGTAACTATTTGAAACTGCAGATACAAATCTAAATGGCAACTCTTTATTTACCTTTAAACCATAAGCAACTGTAGAATGACAGACTGAAATTAATTTCTCAGTTCAGATGCAGGTGACACACCAGACATAGGCCAAAGTGAACTTTCTAAGGTCAATAGCTCATCCATATCTAAAATAATAAAATAAGAGGACTCAAACAGATTCAGATACAAGATATTTTCTTTGCCTTCTGCTGGCACTGTGGCAATTAGATCTGTACATAAGGTGTGCTTTGTTATATTTAAAATATATGTTTAAATATACATATATGTTATGTATGTGCTATAATATTTAATTCATTTTAATCATCTTTTTTTATACAATTATTTGGTTGTATTTATGAAATGATGATCAAAAAGATCACCCTCAGTTAAAGAGAAGGACTTAAATAAGCTCAATTCAAGATACAATTACATCAAGATTCTGGTGTGCAGGTGAAGGTAGATGTTATCAACTGTAGAATATTGTTTAGCAAGGTCAGTCCTTTATCACTGTTTCCCGAATTAAAGTTACAAAAACAGTATGCAGTGGTATGTATCAAAAGTGGGTAAAGGTATAAACACACACACACACACACACACACACCTATATTAAGAATATATAAGAAAGAATTCAGAGAATGTTCACTACAAGAGATTTACTATACATCCCTCACTATCTAATCAGAAATGACCATATCATCATTCCATATTAAATGTGATGGCTAACAGACTTTCATAGGTCATCAAGTCTACAAATAAGTCTCATAAGTGAAAAACCAATCCAATTATGTATACAGAAGCAATATGTCTGAAGAACTGTCTGCATGAAGGAAATCCATGGTAGCAAGAAATGAAAAGTAGCTTTTGTTTACAGGTCTGTAAAACTGGGAGGAAGTCAGACAGCAGACAATCTGAAATAAAATAGAAATCTGTCTTTACCCACATTGAGCCTGAAATTAAACAAAAGACATCATTTTGGAAATGAACTGGAGTAAGAGTGATACAGGTTGAAATAACAGGGAAGATGTTAGGTTATAGTAAGTATCTGACATGATCTATATAGAACAGGAAGGAAGACAATGTTATTTAAACATAAATTAATGCATTCACTTCTACAATAAGGAGATGGGGTAGAGCAGAAGAGTTTATTTCAGTAGTTGTTGGCTCTTTTATTTAGAATTTTAAAATCTTTTATTTTTTAAAAAAGAATTTGCAAGTTGATCTGTATGGAAGAGATTTCAATGAAATTTTAAAACTATCTTTAGTAAGGTAACAAATTTTTGTATTTGCTTCTGTGAGTTGAGACAGATGTTGGTGCAAGGGTGCCTCTGAATTTGAGGCAAAAAACAGTGATGAGAAACAGGATTGAAGAGGGCCTGAGCAAAATGTTAACATGTAGGGAGGGAACCAAAATGAATGAGGGCAATTTACTGTGATTCAGAGAGCCACAGAACTTTAAGAATGTTGGTGTCATGGGACCACTCTGAAGTCATCATCTGTGCTGTGCTCTAGTCCTCCTCCAATATGTCTGAAAATGCCAGTTACCTAACAAGAACCTTGCATAATGGTGCTTGGTGGTTGAATAAGGAAGAACTGTGCTCAAGCACAGTGAACAGAGTCCAAAGACAAGACAGCAGCTTCAGGAGAAAAGATTAGACAGCATCTCTCAGGATCTCAAATTGTCTCAAAGTAGGAATTCACTACATGATTCTCCATAAAATCTTTGAAAAAAACTGAGGAGGGGGTTTGAATTCCCTTCAAAGTAGAGAAAAGGAATGCTGCTAATTATTGTGCTATAAATGGGAGAGTACGTCCCCCTTGTGGATTCTTAAAGGCTCATTCCACAGAGCTGCAGAAATTACACTGGGAGAGATAAAATGGAAGGATTTATTATGCTCAAAGGTCCTAGAAAGGGGGGCACAGCAGACCAAGAGGGCCACACAAAGTCACCCAAAAGCACAGTTTGCTCACAGCAGGCAGGGAGGGAGCAGAGCAAGGGCCCAAGGGCCAGTGCCTTTACTGGGGGGTCAAGAGTGGTGCAGCTTATGGCACAGAAGAAGCATTCTTGTTGGCTAACTTGAGTGTTACTAGGTCAACGTGGAAAGGAAGAAAGGAGTAAAATGGAGAAGTCATCATGAAGCTTATAGTTCAAACACACATGTTGGTGATGGGTACCTGGAATGTGCAATAAGTAGGTAAAATTTCAAAATAAGCAGGGAGGATGCTGGCATCAGGGAGTCATCCGGGGAACAAATTACAGCTTTGCATTGTAATTATAATAGCTAATGTTTATTGAACATAGCTATGAGTAAGGCACTATTCAAAGTGCTTTATTTGTATTAGCTCCTGTAATCACAGCACTCCTATGAGGTAATACTCCATTATTTATCCCCATTTTATCAATGAGGAAATTAGGCAAGTAGATTTTCTCTTACGTTCATTAGATATTATCAAACTGATGAGATGGGGATTTGGATGAAATAAATCATTACTCCAGAATTCTCAAGACATAAGGACATGGGATTGCTTAATATACATAGTTCCATTTTAGATATCAGATACAGCTGATTTGGAGAGAGAACTGAGGTTTTCTGAAGATAAGTTGTCAAGGATCAAAAAAGTGCTCAGAGAGAAGGAAATTCAAATAAAAAGTGTTGATAAAGTGCTGGAAGCTGGCTGTTAAATTAGCTGTGAATGAGGTTATACAAAAGAGGAGGCAAAAATGTCAAAACATTTTAAAACTTGGGCCATGAAAGAAAATAAAGACAACTACAGGGTGAAGTAAAGAGTTTCCTGTTCTTGCTTGTTGATTGTGTATTTGGTTGGCTGGTGTGAACTGTTTTCAACTTTGGAAGAAACACATTTTAAAAGCAGAAAGGAAAAAGTCAAATGAAAGGCAAATGATTGAAAAGTCTGGAAAAAGAATTTGTAATTGATGGAGCAACTTCCCCTAGGAAGTAATAAGAGGTGGGGTCAAGACAATAGGCAGAAAGTTTAGCCTTAGAGAGAGGAAGTTTATATTAACTAGAGGAACTTAAGGGTGGAAAGAGAAATGACTGCAATGGTAAATAAGGAAGATTCAGGATGAATCTTGTTTCAGTAAGAATTTATTGAACTACATAACTTTGTTCTTAGCACTGTTGGCACTGTACAAGTTACAAGGAGGACTTCAGAGAAATCAAAGATGTTTTATGCCCTTAAAATGTTTTCCAGTTATAATTTTCAATCCATTGGAGAGCTGAAATGGTAGAGATGAGACAAGTTATAGTCGTTCCGACGAGATCATAATTCTGTTTAGGTTATGTGATTTTGTAGATGCAAGAAAAGGAAAACAGTTCCAAAAGTAAATGGCTTAATGAAAACATAGCTTTAAAAAGGCCTAACAGGGAGAAATAGCTTTGCTTTTCTTGTTACTTCTACCTTATTTCTCATGAAGTGAGGGAATATGACAAGGGTTTTTTGAGATAGCCTGTATTCCTTTCAAATCAAAATTGTCTCTTTAGGAAGAGCTAATAGAAAAAAGTAATGTTATAAAAATTATGATAATGTAGGAACTACTCCATTTCTATAACATGGCAAAAATTAACACTGGATCAAGGTTTTTTGTTTATTTTTAAAAGCTAGGTTTAGACTGTGATTATGAAATCCAAGCCACATGTATGTACAAATGTTAGCACTTTTCTAAATTGAAAATATTATTTCTAAACAATAACATAACATATATTATAAATAATATAATATTTCTAAACAATATTTCTAAAAGAAACAGCTTCAAGTATATTTGTCATGTTTTATCATGGACTTTTGCCTTACTATCATGTTTTATTTGTATTAAATTTAAATATAGTAACTGCAACATTCACTCAAAGCCACCAGATGTCACTGTTTTAGATATGATGCTTTCATCACTATTGATATAACATAGGTACGAAGAAATAATTGAACATTCCAGTAAAATTATTTTCTGGCAAAATTATGACAAAGATGAATATGTTAGAATCTCATCAAAGGACACCCAAACAACAATAACATCCATACACATAGGGCAGGGGGGGAAAATCCCCTTGGAAATCATGTTTATATGATCATCTCAATTTTAATAACTTTAAAGTCAAGGATCTCATATCATTTTTGCCTTTTATATTATGGACCATTTTTAATGATTAGCTGATTGTAAATAATTTAAAAATACCTAAAGCACAAGGATGTTACAGTTGGGAAAAGCAATCTTCAAGACCACTTAGTGCAACCCCACTTTTTTATAGGCGGTAAAAATAAAAGAAAGAAAAATAAAAGATGAATTGAGAGAGAAAAAAAATTTATAAATGCAGAGATGTGCTAATAAAATTATGTAGGCAGTTATTTAATGATTTTGACTAGTCAGTATTTGCTGCATAGTATCATAATGTTCCTTACCAGCAAATTGCTTATTTGTGAGCCCCATACCATGTTTGACCACAAGAAGATAAGACAAAGACAATTATAAATATATATGTCCCCCATTAAGATTTTTCCGATGTGGGGCATCTGGGTGGCTCAGTCTGTTAAGCGTCTGCCTTCAGCTCAGGTCATGATCCCAGGGTCCTGGGCTCCAGCCCTGTGTCAGGCTCCCTGCTCAGCTGGGGGCCTGATTTTCCCTCTCCTCCTCCACTCATGCTCTCTCTCGCTATCTCTGTCTCTCCCTCTCAAATAAATAAAATTTAAAAAGAAGATTTTTCCAATGTATATAAATATTCTTTAACTATATCTGTTTCTTACTTTTATCACAAAGAGTGATAACAATCATAGAAAAAATGTATAAAACCAGAAAATACAAAGATGTTAAGCACTCTTAACATCTTGTTCTTCATCATCCTAGCAATTTTTTAAGCATTTGCTATAAATGTACGTTTTATTTACTTGTGAGCTTGTAAAATTTATACTATACATATTTGTTAAGATATTTACTTTTTACTAAATAACAACAGAAAATACTTTTCTTTCACATCATTAATACGGTCAAGCCATCAACATCCTGGCTTCTTATCATTGACTGACTTCTTTTATCAGCTGGCTATTGTCTTACTAGGGCTGCCATCATTCTGGGGAATTCAGTGTCTGTGAAGATCCTCAAACCAATACTTGAACCTGGATTATTCAATTCTGGTGAACATTTTCACCATTCTACTTACTCACATGTTCACATTTTGAGTCATTAAGTCATCCTAAACTGTCTGGATCAGAAATATTAAATGCAAACATTCCATTTCCTAAGTACATCTTTCTCACACTTGCATCCATCACCCAGGTGCTCTGAAGCAACTAGATCTACACAATGGAGTCCCTCAGCCCCTGATCTCTGTTTTTCCTTGTCAATACTCTATTTTTTTCACCCCCATACTTATGTAGATAATGGTGCTTTGTCCAATGCTTTGTCCAAAGTCCAACCCTTGTGTGAATACCCAACTTTTTATTCCATTTCCCTTTTTCTTTGTATCCACCAGCAAACTTCTAACCCTGGATCAATCGATCTGCTAAAATTCTGTCTATGCCTAGGCTACTCAAGATTCTGGAGAAAATCAAGCAACATTCAGACTGAGCCACAAAAAAGCTTATGGCCTACTGTTAGAACTGCACTGTCAAAGAAGTGTGGCAATATTTCTATGGTATTTAAATCATTTTCATCTCCTCCTATCCAAAGAAAAATTTAAAACTGCCTGTCTTTCTCTCCAAGAAAAAATAAGCTGAAAAAGATTACTTCTTGAGACTTCTTACTTCTTGTGTCATGCTGACTACCTGTGTAAGCAGGAGGAAATGGGATATATCAGGCAGATAAAGACTGGATAGAGCATTATGACAACTAACTGATAATTTTGGCAATATCTACAATCGCTATAACACAAAAGCCCTCTGTTAAAATACACAAACTTGTTCTGAATTAGATTTAGGTAGTGATATGAAGTAGCTAGATAAAATGAGAGTAACAGACAAAACAGCTAAGCTCAGAAAAAAATAAAAATAAATAAACTCAAAGTAAATGTGAAAACAAAATCTCTGAAACACATGAAGAAATGTAGGTAAAAAGAGAAGCCAACTAACTTGTCAAAAAGTAGAAGTTATTCTAAATAATGTGAATAACAGTTAAACCCCAAAATAACTATGTTTTAAAATTAAGAGTTTCAAAAAGATTTAAAAAAGAAATAACATTTACATAGACAAGTAATCTTGAAATAAAAATAGACAGGTATAAATAAAGGTCATATGTTGTTGGTAACTCTAGCTGGGTAAAAAATGGCCCTAAAACTCAGTGGCATAAAACAAACATTTATCATGGTCATGAATTCTATGGGTCAGGAATCTGAACAAAGCACAGAAGGGAGTCTTGTTTCTGTTCTGCTTGGTCTCACCTGTGGCAGCTCAAAAACTAGGGACTGAAAATATCTACATGCCTTGTGCATTCATAGGCCTTGACCCTAGGCTGGGAAGAGTGTAGGCTAAAGCTGGAACAACTGTGTTTTCTCAAGTACATTTATCTCTGTGTATTCTCTCCAGATGATCTCTTCACCTTTTTGGCTTCCAGTCAGCCAGACTTCTGACACGGTGGCTCAGGTTTCCAAGGTTTTGAAGAAGAAAGTGAGTGGGCAGCTCCTTTCAGGACACTGCTCATTTCCTAATATGAGATGCATTCATTACAGAAAGCTTTATCTATTTTTTAACCTACTCACCTGAGCTGTAAGGATTTGGATACATAAGGCCTGGAGAAGCTGGAGTCTTCTTGAGCATTGTTTTTTGGTTTTGCTTTTTTAAATCTTTTTGTGGTCTCTATATATACGTTTCCCAGGAGGATGGCTTTAGAAAAGCCAGACATCTCACATGGCAGTTCAGAAACTCTAAAATTTTGAGAGAGAGAAAGAGAAAGAGAAAGAGACCAAGAAACAGACAGAGAAAGGAAAAAGAGAGGTAGAAGCTCTATTTCCTTTTATGACATAGTCTCAGAAGTCATGCAGTATCATCTCCTCCTCATCCTGTGGTTATAGGTGATTAACCAAGCCTGGCTGATTTTTAAGGAGACAAATCAGACTCTGCCTTTTGAGAGAGGAGTGTCAAAGAATTTGTGGACATGTTTTAAAAGCATTACACACAGATATACAAAAAAAATAATTAGAAACCTTAAGAATGTTTTGAAGACCTACACTTAATTTGGCCAAAATTAAAATACATTATTTGGATGCTACTAATGAAGAATTGACCCAGACAGCAGTACATAGAAATAAAGTAATGAAAAATATGACAGAATTTAAAAGAAAGGAGGAAGGATTAACAAAATTTCAATACATGTCTGATAGGAGTTTAAGGAAGAGAGAATAGAGGATAATGGCACAATAATTATCAAAAGATATAATAACTAAGAATTTATCTGAACTGATGAAAAATACAAGTCTATAGGTAGAAACTCATAAGTGCCAACAAAGATACATAAATATAAATCCACACCTAGATAAAGAAAGATAAACTTCAGACTATCAATGATAATGAGATAATATTAAAGCCCAACTTAAAAGAAACACAAATTATATTCAAAGGAGTAAAATTAGACTAATTGCAGAATGATCATAGAATAATAGCAGAATAAGCCATTCCAGATGTAAGAAGACAAAGGAGTAATGTCTTCAAAGTTTTGAGAAAAATTAAGTGCCACCGTGAATTCTACATTCAGCCAACCATATTAATCAAGGCACGTATTTTCAGATATAAATAAAGCTATCAACGTGGAGAACCTACAACACCTTGATGAAGTATTTAGTGTAGAATTTATTTATAGAGAAGAACGATGAAGGCAGAAAGAAAATGAGAAGAAACAACATGTGACAATGAATTCAATATATGATGGTTTATCTGTTTAATAATGACAGACACACATTTTGTTTAAGAAGTTGAAATTACAGGAGCATTTGGGAGGCTCAGTAGGTTAAGCAGCCGGCTCTTGATTTTGGCTCAGGTCAGGATCTCAGGGTCTGGGATGGAGCCCGGTGTCAGGCTCCACACTCAGCATGGGAGTTTACTTGAGATTCTCTCTCTCTCTCCCTATGTCCCTCCCCCAACTCACACTATCTCTATCTCTCTAAAATAAATAATGCTTTAAAAAAAGTTGAAACTATAATTTTATGCAACAAGACGATAGGATGGGACATTCGTGAATAAATAAGTTGTATTAAAGTGCATGAATGGGTTTGTATAAAAAAGTGAAAACAAATCAGAGTAAAAAGGAAGGAGATGAATTAATAAAGGCTATTAAGACAAGAAAAGAATGAAAAAAGAAGAAATAAAAATGCATGATAAAAAAATGAGGAAGTAGAGTTAAATTTAGTAGCAATCATAATGCACCAAATTTATTTCTTCACCTATAAAATATAGATATTAGTAAATCAAGATGAAAAAGAAAAAAGAAAGACTAAGCTATCTCTGTTTTACCATTGCCATAATTAACAAACATGACATATAACATTTAAAAGTAAAGTGATAGAATTAAAATCTAGGAAAATACTGTGCTAAGAATGGTTTCCCAAAGATGTCCAAGTCCAAACCCCCGGAGCCTGTAAATATGTTAGGTTACAAGGCAGGGGGAATAAATGTTGCTATGCAGCTGACTCTAAAATAGGAGGTAAACCTGTATTGTCTAGCTGGGCCCAATATATAGTCACAAGAATCCTTAAAGGTAGAAGAGGGAGGCAGAAGAGACCCTGTTAAAGGGATACAATGTAAGATTAGAATAGCTGTTTCTGACTTCGAAGACAGGGTAATGGGTCCATGAGTCAAGGGATGTGGACAACCTTTAAAATTAGAAAAAGACATGAAAATGGATTCTCTTCTAGGAGCTCCAGAAAGAAACACAGCCTTGCCAATATCCTAATTTGAGTCCAATGAGATTCATTTCACCAAAACTTCTAGAACTGTAAGATAGGAATTTGTATTGTTTTAAACCATTAAGTTTGTGGTAATTTGATACATCAGCAGTAGGTAACTAATACAAATTCTACTAAAAAATGGATAATATAGCAATAATAATATAAGGTAGATTTTCACAATGTAACGAAAGGTATAATGGGAGAAATTAGACAAAAAGAAGACTACAAGTATATAATTCACTTCAAGTAAACACTTATAAAGCAAATTTGAAAAAAATATGTTAGATATAGAAACATCAAAAACCTTTATTTTATACATATATGTATAAAATATGTGTATGTATATATGTAGGTATGTTGAAGAAAGAGAGAGTGGGCCCTGCAGCAAATGAATAGGAAGTATATGTTCTAGTTAAGCCTGAAACACTTACATAATCTTGACTACATAATCAGTCACAAAAGAAGTCATAATACATTCAAATAAATGATCATATACAGATAACCTTTTATAACCTCATGCAATTTAGTTTGGAAACCACAATAAAAAAAATTTTAAGACTATGTGTTTGAATTTTATAATTTTATGAATTTTTTCAAATCTTTTCAATTAAAGAAAAAACAAAAATATTTTAAATTGAAAGATAACAAAATATATGTCAAGCTCTGTGGGGTGCAAAAAAAATCTGAATCTGTGCTCAGAATATATTTTATATTAATTTATAAGGTTATAAGGATTAAAAATTGTATGGTAAACCTTTAATTCAAAAAAAGATAAAGAAGTTCCAGTTTGAAGACTATGGTATAAAATGAACCTTTCTTTCTTCCTGGAAATACTTCCAAAGCTGTGAGAATGAAAAACCAAACAAATGATTAATAAAAAAAAAAATCACACCAAGAATATGTTGTGATAGAGCTCATTAAAATTTGATCAAGTATTTTGACTTTTCAAAAAAAATTTAAGTGAACTATTATCTTTAAAAAGCAAGGATTCAAGATCTCATTCAGGAAATTGTGAGACAGTGTCAAGAGATATTTGAGCATATAGAAGGACAAATGGTTAAATGGAACTGTTAAGGACAGAGAAAAGTATACAAGCCATACATTAGAATAGTGAGCAAATATAATGAAATTGAGCAGAAATGGAAAATTATTAGAGACAGGCAAAGGAAATCCATGATCCAAACCACTGGAGTCCACCCCTCCTCCAAAAAGAAGTAAATAAGATATACATCTGGAGAATACTCTCAAAGAAATGGAAGTTAAAGTCAACATATTATAAGCAATGGTCTCATCTAGAATTGGCCACTTTGAGATCTAGCAAAGTAAAGTTATTAAATTTTAAAATAAGGTCAAACATATTGGATAGCCAGACCAAATGGTCAAGTTACTCAAAAGGGCAAGTCTAAGACTAGATTCAGACTTCATCACAGTAATAATAGCACAATGCCTTCAAAAGCCTCAAAAACTTCAACCTGAGAATGTCATACACAACACCAAAATATAAAGTATAACAGCAAAAGACATACAGTTTTGAAATCCAAGAATCCAAAAGACATTTTTGTGGAAACTTCTCCCAAAAAAAAGTAAGATAAAAGACTGGAGCTAAGCATTGAATTACTCTCATTATATGAAAAGAAATAGACAAAGGTAGGTTACAGAGAAGAATGTAAAATAATACATTATACATATGGAAAACTTCAGCAAAGCAATCAAAATACAATAACTTGTGAAAAGATAATTTAGTAAATTAAGTTAGCCAGATATACAGAAATCAATATATAAAATAGTTAATGTATGCACATAGCAGCTATTGATTTTTGTGTATCCAGCTAACTTACTGAATATATTTTAATGAAATATGATAAATGAAAACCAATAAACATATATAACTAAAGAAAATATCCATTTCAATAGCAACACAAAATTTAATATGCCTATGAAGAAGAAAAACCGTTACATGAAATTTGCAAACTCTAAATGAAGAAAAGCCACAAAGGAAGACCTGAAAAACTAGAAAGGGAAAAAGGGAGATCACATATTGAGATATGCCTAAGGATATAATGAGACCTTAGAGAAAGAATGGACTACTGAAAGATTCTGGGGCAACTGGGTTTCTTTATGGGAAACATAAAATTAAATACTGTTCACAAAAGTAGTGGAAATGTAGAAATCCATATTTTAAAGTTATTAAGAGAAAATAGTGGAGAATATTTGTATTTAATATTAACCTTAAAAATATACTGCTACTTATTGCTATATATATACTGTATTCTATAAGATGAAGGACATCGTTAATAAAGTTCAAAAATTAAAACAAGAAAAATCCAAGAAGATATTAACTACATGTAAAGCAAAGTATTCATAACAAGTAGTAAATCAGTCAGATATATCAACAACCACTTGCTCCCCCCACATTTCACTCATGCATCATTTCTTTCATGGGTCAATTAGGATATCTCCTTCACATCTGAGTACGTAACAGTCTTATCCAGAGACACAAGATAACCAAAATTCATCATCGGAAGCAATGGAATATATTACAGTGATGAAAATGTTCTATATCTGTGCTAACCAGTACAGTGGCCATTAACCACATACACCTATTGAGCACTGGAAATGTAGCTAGTGAGAATAAAAATGGAATTTTAATTTTATTTAATTTTCATTAATTTAAATGTAAATAGCCCCATGTGGCTAATGGCAAACATACGGATGGTACAGATATAGGGCACTGTCAGTTATCAAGGAAGAGGGAAAGACAATGTGACAAATCAGGAATCAATTCTTAAAACTCCTTTCTGACAATTACAATGTCACTTCCATACATATCCATATGGAAATGTAAAATTCTCTGGAATTTTTTTTTCCATTTATAAACTCTGAATCAAGAATAAAAAAACCATTAAGAGGGGCACCTGAGTGGCTCACTTGGTTGGGCATCTGCCTTCTACTCAGGTCATGATTTCAGGGTCCGGGGACTGAGACCTGCATCAGGCTCTCTGCTCAGTGCGGAGTCTGCTTCTCCCTCTGTGCTCTCCCCTCTCCCTTTCTCTCTCTCTCACATGCATGCGCTCAAATAAATAAAATCTTTTTTAAAAAAACTAATATCTGTTCATTTTTGGTACCAGGTATTTGTTTAGATTATCATATAGTATAATATTAAGTGCTTTTAATTTTTAAATATTTTAATAATATGAAAGCAAAGCTTTGACACTGTTCATTCTGATTTCTGGTATCATTCATTGAACTGACACTGTTGCCAAGTTCTTTTTATGTATAAATTCTCTTGACTTCCATAGTATGGACATCTCCTTCTCTTTCTCTTTCCTCACCATGGATCTAGTTTATGACTTCTTTACACATGAGTTTTCTCCAATCACACCAATTTCATCATGACAATCTTCAGATTTCTGTTCTTGAACATGTTTTCTTCTTCTTCTTTTTTTTTTTTTTTTCAGGAAAATTTCATACACTCAAGTCTTTGGTTACTATCCCTAGAGCTTCCCAATTTATATCTTTCTTTCAGATCTTTTCTGAGTTCTGAATATGTCCAACTGACTATTAAAATTCTCCACAAGGAATCTCCAAGCCTGTTTCTCTCCTTTGGTATATCATCTTGGTGCATGACATCACCATCCATCAGGAAGCAGGAACCAGAACATTCAGAACCATTCCTGAAAATCTGTCTTACTCATTCTTTTGACAGTTAATGAACAAATCCTGCCAGATGTATGATATGCCCATGTGTCTCTCTTAGATATTAGTTTGATTTTTCTCCCACTGACCTTTGAACTACTTGAGGGCAGAACTATTTCATTTCTTTCATTTCCTCTAATGGTTGGCAGAGGATATGGCTTATGATGGTTGTTTAATCAATAGTTAATGAAATAAAGGAGTCATTGAGGTAGAAGAAGAGGTTTACTTCTATAAGCTGAATTTGAGTGCTATGATCATCCTAAAACAGTTTGTAAAGAATTGTATGGGACCATTTATGTAGTTACAAATGTAGATTTAATATTCCTTTATTTTTTATTTTTTAAATAATTCTTTAAATGCTATTCCTCTCTCCACCCTACCCTCAATCTGAGAAATATTTAAGAACGTAGATTACAGATGTGATAACTTTTGAAATGACAAGCATCTTTGAGTTCCAATCAGCTTTTTGTGGTCCACTGAATGGAACTACCCTACCACTTCCATTAACATTTTATTCTGTTATTCTTAGCCTTTCCTCACTTCACTAGATATTCACTGTGACAATGTGGTGGTATTTCTTTTTTTTGTTTTGTTTTGTTTTTTAAGATTTTATTTATTTATTTTTATTTTAGAGAGAGAGTGCATGCATGAGTGGGCACAGGGGCAGAGGGAGAGGGACAGAATCTCAAGCAGACTCTGCATTGAGTGTGGAGCCCAAAGCGGGGCTCAATCTCATGACCCTGAGATCATGACTGGAGGAGCTGAAAGCAAGAGTGCATGGCTTAACCGACTGAGCCCCAGACACTCTTGTGGTGGTGTTTCTTAAATGAACACAGTGGCCCTTTTACTTTTTAAACATTTAGAAGACATGTGTGCCTTTTTGTTTTCCCTCTGGCTTTAAAATGGCTTTATTGAGCCTGTATAAGTTAGTAAAGACTCTGTAAAGGGTATGGGTGAGGCAATCTTTTGGGTAATAATGCAACTTAATTAGGTGAAATTTAAAGGCTCCTTCCAGCTCTTTGAAGTTGAAAACTGACTCAGCATTAAGACTACTGTTGTTTGCATATACATCAACAACTTCTTCCAACATTTTTTATAGTTTACAGAGATCTCCTGAATCTATCTTTCACACCTCTTCTGTTAAATTTTTAACTTTATTATCTCCATCTACAGAATTCAGCTTTACATAATATTGTTCATGCTTGAAATCATATTCTTCCATATTGTTGTTTCAGGCTCCAGGCAGGATGAATAATTCAAACACAACCTAACTAAAGGACATCCCTTCCACCTCAAATTCTGAATTAATAAAAGAGAAAAAATATGTATTTGACTTGGGAGCCCTGATATTAAAGTGAATGAATCCTGAGTCTGCACATGTTCAGAAAGATGTGGGGAGTGATTCACATGATTTAGTAAAGCCTCAAATGATCCTACTGTTTTCAGAAGACCTCTTTTTTATCAAGAAAATGTAATGTGCAAAATAAGTATACCAAGAAGAGTGACTAACTTCAATTGATGAATCAAGATATCCAAGCAATGCATTCTATTATTCTTCCACAAATATGACTGAATTAAAGCTGCCTATATATGAGTTAAGAACAGAAAGCAGCAGCGACTTTACATGTCTTGATCAGTTGTAATGTGAAAAGAGAATTGGACTTGGGATCATATGGCATAAGTCACCCCTACCGTGGCACTTAGTGGTTGTGCACAATGGATAAATCCCCTGACCTTGGTTTCCTCATCTAAATAATGGAATACTTAGAATACCTTCTTTGTATTTTTCACAGTGTTGCTGAAAAGGTCAAGTAATAGAACATTAATGAGAATGTTTTATCAAGGAGACAGAGTAGCATAGTGGGAAGGAATGAGTGCTCTGAATTCCGTCTCTCTGGTTTCACAAACCAACTCAACCGCTGTGATCAAGGTGACCTGGGCAAATGACATATCCTCTTTAGGAGTCAAGCTTTGTGTGTGTAAATACACCTACCTCAAAGAATTATTAACGTCATTGATTAAAATATACCATATCAAGTATTAAGTTTAAAGCTTGTTAAGTACTCTATGGCTAAGCATTCAATGGGAAGGCAGTTCGTGCATGAGAGCTGCACTATCCCTGCCTTACTTGGGCCATGAGCCAAGCACAGTACTCCTTCCAATTATTGCACTACTCTCCTTTTGATGTTGGAAGGTGTTTATGCTGATCTAGTTTCATATTTTCGTGCATTAGAGTGGTTTCGTCTGAGACTCTGGTTCGGGAATTGATATAGGGGAAGATAGATAGAGCTTTGTTATATTTGGTTCAAGGTTTTTTAGGAATCTTGCATATGAAGGAGCCCCAGAAGAGTCCAATCTAGCTTAATGGAGTTTTATCTCAGGCTTTAGACTCAAAAATGTCTGCTAATAATAAGGTTTTATTTTGTCTTGTTTGGACATTGTATTCACCACCCTCAAATATCCTGCAGGAGGAGGTTGTTTTGAAATGGAATTTGTATATTACTAAATTCCCTAGGCAAAGCCATTATTAATATCTTCCCTTAAAAATAACTCCCTTAAAAACTCCCTTCATAACCTCCCTTAAAAATAAATATTCATGGGGATTCCTGGGGGGCTCAGTCGGTTAAGTGTCCAACTCCTCCTTTTGGCTCAGGTCATGATCTAAGGGTCCTAAGATCCAGCCCCGCCTCAGGCTCTGTGCTGGGCATGGAGCCTGCTTGGGATTCTTTCTCTCCCTCTGCCTCCCTGCCCCATAAATACATACATATATACATACATACATACATATATACATACATACATAAATACATAAATAAATATTCTTGTATCTCCAGTGCTTCCCATGTCCATTTCTCTCCCCTGAAAGTCTTGTCTTCTCCTCCTAAACTGACTATTCCTTTTCCAATTGCTATTCATTCTTCTATTTAATTCACATTGAATGAAACATGAAACATCATACATAAAACAGTTTTTAATACTACACTTCTGTTATAATGTTTGTATTAGGTTCCAGGGATAAATCTGTCAAGTACCACCTAATAACACTTCCCTCCTTATTCCTTAATTATAGAATCCCGAATTTATTTAGGAATGCAGTAAGCCTAGCTAAAAGATGGTATTTTTGAGCCTCACTGAGCATGTGACTATATCCTGACTGATGAGATGTAAATGGAGATGTGTGGGATTTGGGGAAAAGCCACATCAAGGACCCTAAGTTGGGAAGTGTGCTATCCTGCTTTTCCTACTTTTTTCTTCATGCCCCTCTAGATCACAGATGCAAGCAAAACAGGTAGAGGTTCCTCAGTTATCTGTGAACATAAAAGGAACCTCCAATATGGTAGTGAGCTCTAGGATGGTAAAACAGAACAGTAGAAACGGCCTTATCTCCAGAGCTGCTACATCATCCTATTCTCCAGGTTGCTTTTCTGTGAGAGAAAAATAAACTACTTTTTATATATAATGTTATTGTTATATTGATTACAATGTTACCAACATCTAAATCAAAACTGTTACTTGTTCATTTTATGGTCACATCCTATATTTCTAAAATGCCACATTTGTCATTGGAGAAGTCCATATGAAAACTTTGAGTTTGGAAGAGTCATTCTTACCTGAATTCTCAAATCCATCATACTTAGTTTCATTTGATGTTTTAATATTCTGTGAATTTAGTTAAACATCTAATTCCTGGCATTAGGGGCCAGAGGGAAACAATAAAGCTGCAAGATACTTGCATTCTGTTCTTGTCAACAATATACCAGAAATGACTTTTCTTCATGCTGTGAAATTGGTTCTTATCTCCAGAATTTCATTGGTACTCCCAGAACCAGCCTCTTGTGCCCACTTAGAAGTAGGTAACTCTCTTGGGCGGTTTGTGTGCATGTGTGTATGTGTGTGTGTGTGTGTGTGTGTGTGTGTGGTATGAGAGGAAACAATTTAGCAATCTGTGGTTTAGTAAGCCCCCAGGTGATTCTGATGCACACCCAAGTTTGCACACTGTGTCTTGCCTATGCAGTAATCACTTCATATTTTTCTATATATACTTCAGCTTGATATTCTCTATAACTTTCCTTAATTCTACTCAGTGTTAAAAAAAAAAAAAATCCTCACAACTTGGCCATCTCTCTGTCTCTGCAATACTAGGCAAATACCTGGATTTTGCTTTTAGGTTCTCTGGATGGATTATGATCCTGAGATTTTGCTTCATGTTATCTTTCATGCCATTTTCCAAATTTCCTTCACTTCTGTCCTGTATTGATTCCTTTATTTCTTGGACCCTCATTTCATTAGAGTACAAAATCAAGTAACTTTCTAAAAAATGATACATGGGTAGTGATTTTTGAGACCTTGAATATTGGAAAAATCTAATTCTCCCTTACATTTTTATGATTATGTAACCAACTACCAAATTCTGACTTAGAAATATCTTTCATCAGAATTTTTTTTAAATGTTGTGCTCTACTTTCTGCTAAAAATAAATGTTGCTTTTGAAAGGTCTGATATTATTCTTATCCTGATGTTTTGTATGTAACTTCTTTTCTCCCCTCACCTCTGCTCTGCTCCCCACCCTTTCATCTCTCTTCTATTTCTCTCCTTGGTCTCCTGAAATCTTCTAATGATATATTTGGTGACTCTTTTTTTAGTTATTGTCTTTCCAAAGTGAAGATACATATTCTTCTGTTATATAGTTTTTCTTGTGACATATTTTTTATAATTTTCTCTTTATAAATTTCTCCATTATTTGTTCCCCAAGAGTAACTATTACTCTAACGTTAGATTTCCTTTTGTAAATGAAGTATAGTTGACATATGATGTTATATTAGTTTCAAGTACAGAAGTTAGACTTCTTTGATTGGATTTTTGGTTTTTTTTTGCTTATATTTTCCATGTTTGTCATTATTAGAATTTTTCTACCTTCTGGGGTATATTGAAATTCTGAGACTGAGTAAACTTTCAGCACTCTTACTGAATTTCTGGGTACATACTCAAATATTTAATTTCCAAAAATTCACTCTTGTTCTTTGAGTATTCCAAGTTACAATGCCTCCAGTTTTTGGAAATCTTTTCTGATGTTTTTTTGTGGAGAGTAACATGTTTTTAGATTTTCTGATGCTCCATCAATTTTCTCTGGGGTGTGTGTTTGTGTGTGTGTGTGTGTGTGTGTGTGTGTGTGTGTGTGTATACTTGATGGTTAGCTTTAAGACCTTATTTTCCATGTTCAGTAACTTCCACAAATGTGAATTATTTTCTCTGCTTTTACATGTAATAAAAGATCACTAAAAAATAAAATTGGATGCTTTGTTTTCATAGTTGGGGTTTGCTGACTTCTTGTTCCCATCCTGTGTTAATCAGTCAAAGTTATGGTGTGTTAATGGGAAACCACTAAACAATTCCTGGTTATTCAATTTTCCTACCAAAAAATCTTAATCTCCAGTCTTGCAGTCTTAACTGTGGGATCCAAAAAGGGGAAGTTAGCTATTGCCAGTTCTCACCTGTCAGTGTGAAATTTTTGACTTAGTGTTCCATTGCCTTTACTTCACTTGTGCCTGATGTTCCCAATTCTAGATTTTCTTCTATATACCTTTGTATATAATAACCCTCCATCATATACTACTGTGGATAAGGAGAAATTACCTCTCTAGTAGGGGTTGTTGGAAGGAATCTTAAAAGTCTTATTACACACACACACACACACACACACACACACATATACACACTTTCAACCAGATGTTCTCTTTTAAGCTTCACAAATACTGAAACTTCAGGGGTATTTCTATCACCAATTTCTGAGCTTATCTGGATTCTTGGGATTCAAAGAATTTTTTTTCAACATCATTGTCTTGTAGACAATTAAGTTTCGGTTCCCTCTATTCTGTGAAGTTAGCAAAAGTTACCTCCCATCCCTTTTCTTTTTTTCAATTTTTTATTTAGATTCAATTAGCCAACATATAATATATCACTAGTTTCAGATGTAGTGTTCAATACTTTATCAGTTGCATAAAAACACCCAGTGCTCATCAGATCATGTGCCCTACTTAATGTCCATCACCCAAGTACCCCATCCCCCCACCCACCTCCCTTCCAGTAACCCTGTTTGTTTCCTATAGTTAAAAGTCTCTCGTGGTTTTTCTCCCTCTCTGATGACTTCCCATTCAGTTTTCCCTCCCTTACCCTATGATCCTCTATGCTGTTTCTTATATTCCACACATGAGTGAAACCATATAATTGTCTTTCTTTCTTAGACTTATTTCACTCAGCATAATACCCTCCAGTTCCATCCATGTCAATGGAAATGGTAAGTGTTCATCCTTTCCATTGTATATATTCCATTGCATATACATATATAAAGAAGATGTCATATGTATAGCCACTCATCTGTCGATGGACATCTCAGCTGTTTCCACAGTTTGGCTATTGTGGACATTGTTGCTATAAACATTGGGGTGCAGGTGCCCCTTCAGACCACTACATTTGTATCTTTGGGGTAAATACACAGTAGTGCAATTGCTGGGTCATAGGGTAGTTCTATTTTTAACTTCTTGAGGAACATCCACACTATTTTCCAGAGCGGCTGCACCAACTTGTATTCCCACCAACAATGTAAGAGGGTTCCCCTTTCTCCACATCCTCACTGACATTTGTTGTTTCCTGTCTTGTTAATTTTAGCCATTCTGACTGGTGCAAAGTGGTATCTCATTGTGGTTTTGATTTGCATCTCCCTGATGACAAGTGATGGGGGAGCATTTTTTCATGTGTCTGTTGGACACTTGTATGTCTTCTTTGGAGAAATGTCTCTCCATGTCTTCTGCCCATTTCTTGATTGGATTATTTGTTCCTTGGGTGTTGAGTTTGTTTGATAAGTTCTTTATAGATCTTGGATACTAGCCCTTTACCTGATATGTCATTTGCAAATATCTTCTCCCATTCCATAGGTTGCCTTTTAGTTTTGTTGACAATTTCTTTTGTTCTGCAGAAGCTTTTTATCTTGATGGAGTCCCAATAGTTCATTTTTGCTTCTGTTTCCCTTGTCTTTGAAGATGTGTCTAGCAAGAAGTTGCTGCGGCTGAGGTCGAGGAGGTTGCTGCCTGTTTTTCTTCTAGGATTTTGATGGATTCCTGTCTCACATCCTTTTTCCATCTTCCAGATGTTTCTCATCTGCTTTTGTCTCCTCTCCTATATTGTTTGTCCATGTTAGTTTATACATTATTTTATTATTCCTGGTTTATAGTAATTTTAGAAAAAAGAAATAATTATATCTATTAAATCCATCACATACAGCCAAGAGTCAATACTTTATTGTATATTTTGTACATTCCTGGTAGTCTCTGTTGTTAATTTTTAATTTTATTGCATTGTACAATGTCCCATTTAGAGGTGATAAGCTTTTGACTCTTCATTGTTCCCTCAATTTTCAGTAATCCTGCACTTGGTAAGAATTTGAAATATCAGAAAACTTTCCATTGTTGACTTTATTCATTCTGTTTTTAAATCACATCTTCTTATGCTATTATGACTGTGCTATTCAGAAAATGACAGACTGCATGGATCCTTGTAGCTTCTATATTAAAGTTATGCTTTTAAATATCGTCTCTCCAGAATTATTGCTGTTACTTTCCTCTGTGGAAGCACTCATGGATGATTATTATTAAGTCTGAGCCAACAAGTTAAGTGTTGAGAAGTGGATATGCACTTTCTTTGCCAAACTTGGCACACGGTTCATAATGTTATTTATCTGATGGGAAAAGAGGTTCAAATTTTGGCAGTCACTATCACTTCCATCTTTCTCTTATTTGTCAAAATTATCTCTCTTTGTCTTCTTTAACTTTCTTTTCAATGTCTAACTTGTTTATAATTAATTTTTAAATATTTTTTCTCTTAGGTATCTTTTGAAAATTCTACTACAGAGACAGAAGCAAGCTTGTTTACCGAACTTCATACACACATTTCCCTGCCTCCCTTTTCTACAAATTTAGATGTCACTTTTTTGTTGTTAAATCAACATATCTTTTAAATTATGAAAATTTATATGTTGTTCTGATTAGCTAAGTGTATCATGACTACATTTACCACCTGTCAGGAGTGGGGTTTCTGTGTTCATTTTGGAATTACCAATTATTTTGACACAAAATGTAGTACTTTTGGCATCATCACAGGATGTGCTCTATGTGGTTGGTACTAATTTGGTTTATTTGCAGATCTGGTTTATTTGGCAGTTTGGAGTTAGGAGAGGGAACCATCATTATCTTGTTATTATACAATCATCTTTTCTGGAACTCAAAATACAATAGTATTAAAAGTCTTAATATTTACACTATATATCTCTCTACTTATGTATCCACATACTTCATGTGATGTTATTCATATACTAATGCATACCCATGTTTTTATTTTTTAAAATATTTTATTTATTTATTTGGCAGACAGAGAGAAAGTGCAAGCAGAGGGAGCAGCAGGCAGAGGAAAAGGGTGAAGCAGGCTCCCCCGCTGAGCAGAGAGCCTGAAGTTGGGCTCAATCCCAGGACCCTGGGATCATGACCCGAGCTGAAGGCAGATGCCTCACCAACTGAGGCACCCAGGTGCCCCCATATACCTATGTTTTTAATATCTGTGTAGTATGTGGAGGAAGAAGCAAGATGGCCGAGGAGTAGAAGACCTAAATTTCGTCTGGTCCGAGGAATTCAGCTAGATAGGGATCAAACCATTCTGAACACCTACAAACTCAACAGGAGATCGAAGAAAAGAATAGCAGCAACTCTCTGAACAGACAAGCGACCACTTTCTGGAAGGTAGGATGTGTGGAGAAGTGAATCTGAGGCGATATTCAGGAAGACAGATGGAGGGAGGAGGCCTCCGTCAGTCGGCTACTGGCAAGTGATAGAGCAGTGGAGCACAAAGTTGGAACTTTTAGAAATCGGCTCTGCTGAGGGACGTCACTCCAGTGGCTAAGCAGGGGGTGGAACCCTCACTGGGACAGTGTGGTCTCAGGACCCTCGGGGTCACAGAAAGACAGGGGGTGCGTGAATGTGGCAGAGCTCCCAGGCAGCAGAGCCAGGAAGCCGGCTGCAGAGACAGAGCCGAGGAGCGGGCTATCAGCCCGGGGTTGCCATAAACCATGATCCACGGCACAGTCAGGCCACTGCTCTTCCAGCAGGGACCCAACAATCGGCAGATCTGGGGAGACTACCCGTCCTACCCCAGGAGGAGTGGTACAGGAGCATGCCGCAGGAATCTGCTGGGTTTAGAGACTCCACACGGGGTCGGGTGTCAGAGATAGAAACGCTCTGTCACAGGCGGGGTGAGCATGGAGTGCGGCCCGAGACCAGAGAGACAGGAGTGATTGGCTGCTTTTCTCTGGGGGTGCACTGAGGAGTGGGGCCCTGAGGTCTCAGCTTCTCTGGGGCAGCGATTGGGAGGCTGCCAATTTCTTTCTCGTCTTCCAAAGCTGTATGGAAAGCTTGCAGGGAACAAAAGCTCCCAAGAGCAAACCTGAGCAGAATTACTTAGCCCGGCCCTGCAAGGGCGGGGCAATTCCGCCTCCAGCAAAGACATTTGGGAACCACTGAAAGAGGCCCCTCCCCCAGAAGATCAGCAAGAACAGCCAGCGAAGACCAAGTTTACTGATCAATAGGAATGGCAGAATGCCAGCACTAGGGGAATACAGCACATGGAATTCATGGCTTTTTTTTCCCACGATTCCTTAGTCTTTCAAAGTTAATTTTTTAAATTTTCTTTTTTTCTTTAACTATTTTTTTTTAATTTTTTTTTTCAACTATCTTATCAATCCCTTTTTTAAAAATCTTTTTTATTTTTCATTTTTAGAGTCATATTCTATCCCTTCATTATAGTTAACCTTATATTTTGTATATATATAAGTTGTTCTCTCTTTAAGATTTTGGGATACAGTTTCTTCTAACAGACCAAAATATACCCTAAATCTCTAATGTATGACTTTCTTCTAGTCTCCTACCTGATCACATTCTCTCCCTTTTTT
Source organism: Phoca vitulina (assembly GCF_004348235.1). Lineage (NCBI taxonomy): Eukaryota > Metazoa > Chordata > Mammalia > Carnivora > Phocidae > Phoca > Phoca vitulina. The sequence continues at coordinate 19,533,429 of NW_022589715.1, read as the reverse complement.
TTAAATTTCTCCTCTATCTTTTATAACCCAACTTCTTATCTTATTAATTCCTTTTATAAAATCTTTTATAATTTTCATCTTTCCATTCATAGTCCATCCCTTCATCATATTCACCCTTATTTTTGTACATATATAAGTTTTTCTTTCTTTAAAATTTGGGGAGGCAGTGTCTTCTAACAGACAAAAATACGCCCCAAATCTAGTGTGTGAAACTGACCTATTCACCACCCTGATCATATTTGATCATTATTTTTTTTTTCTTTCTTTCCCTTTCTCCCCCCCAACCCCCCCATTTCAGGTCTGTTCTGATTTGTTTAGTGTATATTTTTCTGGATCGTTGTTACCCTGTTAGCATTTTGTTCTCTCATTCATCTATTCTCCTCTGGACAAAATGACAAGACAGAAAAACTCACCTCAAAAAAAGAACAAGAGGCAGTACCGACTGCCAGGGACCTAATCAATACAGACATTAGGAAGATGTCAGAACTAGAGTTCAGAATGATGATTTTAAAGATACTAGCTGGGCTTAAAAAAAATGGGAGATACTAGAGAAATCCTTTTTGGAGAAATAAAAGAACTAAAATCTAACCAAGTCAAAATTAAAAAGGCTATTAATGAGGTGCAATCAAAAATGGAGGCTCTAACTGCTAGGATAAATGAGGCAGAAGAAAGAATTAGTGATATAGAAGACCAAATGATGGAGAATAAAGAAGCTGAGAAAAAGAGATAAACAATGGATCACAAGGGCAGAATTTGAGAGATAAGTGATAACATAAATTGAAACAATATTAGAATAATTGGGATTTCAGAAGAAGAAAGAGAGAGAGGGGCAGAAGGTATATTGGAGCAAATTATAGAAGAGAACTTCCCTAATTTAGGGAAGGAAACAGGCATCAAAATCCAGGAGGCACAGAGCGCCCCCCTCAAAATCAATAAAAATAGGTCAACACCCTGACATCTACTAGTAAAACTTACGAGTCTCAGAGACAAAGAGAAAATCCTGAAAGCAGCTTGGGACAAGAGGTCTGTAACCTACAATAGTAGAAACAATAGATTGACAGCAGACCTATCTACAGAGACCTGGCAGGCCAGAAAGGACTGGCATAATATATTCAGAGCACTTAATGAAAAAAAAAAAATGCAGCCTAGAATACTATCTTCAACTAGGCTGTCATTGAAAATAGAAGGAGAGATAAAAAGCTTCCAGGACAAACAAAGACTAAAAGAATTTGCAAACACCAAACCCGCCCTACAAGAAATATTGAAAGAGGTCCTCTAAGCAAAGAGAGATCCTAAAAGTAACAGACCAGAAAGGAATAGAGACAATATACAGTAAGAGTCACCATATAGGCAATACAATGGCACTAAATTCATATCTTTCAATAGTGACCCTGAATGTAAATGGGCTAAATGCCCCAATCAATAGACACAGGGTATCAGATTGGATAAAAAAACAAGACCCATAGATATGCTGTCTGCAAGAGACTCATTTTAGGCCTAAAAACACCTCCAGATTGAAAGTGAGGGGGTGGAAAACCATTTGTCATGCTAATGGACATCAGAAGAAAGCTGGGTTGGCAATCCTTATATCAGACAAATTAGATTTTAAACCAAAGACTGTAATAAGAGATGAGGAAGGACACTATGTCATACTTAAAGGGTCTATCCAACAAGAAGATCTAACAATTGTAAATATCTATGCTCCTAACATGGGAGCAGCCAATTGTATAAGTCAATTAATAACAAAATCAAAGAAACACATTGACAACAATACAATAATAGTAGAGGACTTTAATAGCCCCCTCACTGAAAGGGACAGATCATCTACACAAAAGATCAAAAAGGAATTAAAGGCTTTAAAAGACACTGGACCAAATGGACTTCACAGATATATTCAGAACATTCCATCCCAATACACATTCTTTTCTAGTGCCCATGGAACATTCTTCAGAATAGATCACATCCTAGGTCACAGATCAGGTCTCAACTGGTACCCAAAGATTGGGATCATTCCATGCATATTTTCAGACCACAATGCTTTGAAACTAGAACTCATTCCCAAGAGGAAAGTCGGAAAGAACTCAAATACATGGAGGCTAAAGAGCATCCTACTAAAGAATGAATGGGTGAACCAGGAAATTAAAGAAGAATTTAAAAAATTCATGGAAACAGATGAAAATGAAAACACAACTGTTCAAAATTTTTGGAGTGCAGCAAAGGCGGTCCTAAGAGGAAAGTATATAGCCGTACAAACCTTTTTCAAGAAACAAGGAAGGTCTCAAATACACAACCTAACCCTACGCCTAAAGGAGATGAAGAAAGAACAGCAAATAAGGCCTAAACCCAGCAGGAGAAGTGAAATAGTAAAGATCAGAGCAGAAATCAATGAAATAGAAACCAAAATAAATAAATAAAATCTTAAAAAAAAAAAAAAAAAGAAACCAAAAGAACAGTAGAACAGATCAACGAAACTAGGAGCTGGT